>NC_090268.1:431517958-431823911 GCF_040414725.1 Anabrus simplex | reverse complement strand
TTCCGAACTCTAACTATTTTCCCAGCTGCTGGAATTTTTTGAGTTTTTCAAAATTGTTCTGTCACCATGCCCGGCCCTCGCGATGTTCTCCATCTTAACTATTTGCGCAAGGAGGAGTTGATCTATGAATTGACTATTAGAAATGTACAATCTGGAGGCACGGTTGCAGTAGACACAAACAAGCTTAGAGAGTCCCTAGATTTGCCCATTTCCATCCCCAATTTGGGAGAGAAAGAAATTGACGACTCTCTTTCCACGATCACGGAGAATATTACTGGGCTAGCTTCTGTAGTTAGTTTTTTTGATGAAAATGATCCTTCTCCTAATCAAATTAAGCGTGTGCAAGCTAGGCTATATCATTTTTCGAATAGGGTTAACGATCTGTTGTCTCTAAAGTTGAATGACGTTCAGAAGAAGGAAGCTAGTACGCTGCTTGAAAATATGTCTGAATTATCTAGCAAGGTCACTCAATTGTTAACAGGGGAGGTTCCTCCCAAAAGCGATCTACCCACCACAGTGAATGCAGGTAGTGAGGAAGCGCCTCCCAAGGGAGAAGTTAATAGGATAACCGTTGCTGCTCAAACTATCCCTGCCCCATTGGACAACGAATCTGAACGTCGTGCATCATTGAGTAACATCCGTTCTGAATTAACTTCCTTGCCATTGAAACCTTTACCTACTATGTCACCCGGGTTTAGCAGCTTGCTTCATCCATTGGCAATGTTGCTCAGAGGTATCTCTAAGTTTTCCGTTAATACCACCAGTGATGTAATTTCTTTTTTAAGATTTCTAGTTGAATTTCAGGATCATGCCCTTGTGTTTTCTCTTTCTCCATGTCAAATTTTGCAAATTATCTATCCGTATGCTATTGGTATTCTCTCAGATAAAATCGTAAGAGCCATTGCCGAGCAATCATCTATTGAGGATTTCCATGCCCATTTGCTAGCTAACTTCATCCCGGCTAGGGCCAGGTCCTCCCTTATTCAGAAGTACTATTACCGTGTACAACGCCTGGATGAAAACTTGGCTGATTTCATACAGGACATTAAGTTTTATACTAGGGTGTTTGCTCTTCATTTCCCTGAGGATCAGATTGTACAAGCTATTGTGGAAGGGATTTCTCCACCCTACAGGTCATATTTGTGTTTCGCGGCGTGCCCGCAAACTTTCTCTGAACTTGAAGCATTGGCCGTCTCAGCGGAAGGAGTTAGATACGCCAATTCTTTGCGTGTCGCGAAAGAACCCCCGCCTTCCTTTAGTAATACTCGGCCTCCACCTCGCCGACCAGTCAATCCCCGTAAATGTTATGCTTGCGGGTCGCCTGACCATCTGCGCAACAAGTGTCCACTGATCAAGTCAAGTGGGACAAGGAATGGAGCCGGGTCATCACAAGGCTGTTTTAAATGTGGGGCTTTCTCACATATCGCCAAGAATTGTCCCAATTCGAATAGCACCCCCTCCTGCTCAACTTCTGGTGCAAATTCCACCTATGCCAATAATAAAAAGTGACTAGTGGCTTCGGCTGAGTCGACTAATCCATCTTCCCGAGACTCAGCCCCGGGTAAACAGGTTGTAAATTCAGGGAACGAGCAATTTTCAAATTCATCTTTTGAAGGTCCCAAAGAGTGTCTTAGGATTGCGGCGGATTCCCCCGCACCGGTCCCCTTTCTCAAAATTGAGTTAAATAACGAGCCTATAACAGCTCTCTTAGATTCAGGTAGTGTTTGTTCTATTATTTCGGCTGATTGGTATTCAAAATTGAAATCTGTTTGTAAGCTTCCTAACTATTGTTTGTCGGCGATCCAATACGTTTCGGCTAATTCCTCTCCATTAGAAATTCTCGGTTCCTTATATGTCAAAATTCGTATTTTTCAATTCACATGGAAAGTTAAATTGTTTGTGGCCAAGCATTTGTCTTGCCCCATTATATTGGGAGCGGACTTTATTTCTCACACTGGTCTTGTGCTCGATCTTCAGAGTAGGTCTTGCACTTTCAAATTTGCCTCTAATTGTAATATCCCTCTATTAAAGTGTAATTCTGCATCATGTTCTTCTATTTCGCCTACCCAGGATGAGATGTTGTTAGACCTTAGACATCTACCTGAGGAGCAGGCTGATAGTATTCGCAAATTGTGTCAGTCGTTTCCCGAGGTGTTCTCTGATACTCTTGGTGTTACTGACCTTATTGAATACAAAATTGAGGTCACGGATTCGATTCCTGTCCGTTTTCCACCTTATAGGCTATCTCCACCTAAAATGAAGGCTCTAAATGAAATCATCGATCAGATGTTGAAGGACGGTATTATTAGGCCCTCTAAGTCAGCGTATTCTTCGCCTATTTTTTTAGTCCCGAAACCCCAAGGAGGCTTCAGGCCTGTCATTGATTACAGGGCTCTCAATCGGAAGGTGGTGTTACAATCTGTGCCCCTTCCCGACCTTCATTCTTGTTTTTCATGGTTTCGTAAGGCCAAGTTCTTTACTATCTTGGACTTGAATCAGGCCTATAATCAAATTCCCCTTGCCGAAGAGTCTAAACATCTTACAGCGTTTGCCACGGACTGGAATTTATACGAATACAACCGCGTGCCTTTCGGGCTCCCCACGGGAGCAGCTGTACTCACTAGGCTACTAGATAGGGTCTTCTCCGACATCAAATTTGAGTACTTATATCACTACTTGGACGATGTCGTCGTATTTTCAGAGACTTTTGAAGAACATCTAGATCATCTGCGAGAAGTTCTCGATCGCCTTCGTAAGGCTGGGTTAACTGTTAAGTTGTCCAAGGTTGCCTTTGCTAAGCCCTCTATGTCTTTCCTAGGGCATATTGTGTCACCGGATGGTGTAGCAGTCGATCATTCTAGAACACAGGCCATCCGTGATTTTAAACCTCCCAAGGACATTAAAGGTATCGCCAGGTTCATTGGTATGGTGAATTTCTTCAGGAAGTTTATTCCTAACTTCGCTAATAGAGCGGCGCCCTTAAACCTTCTTCGTAGGAAAGGCATCAAATTCGAGTGGGGACCTTCTCAACAAGCCGCTTTTGAAGACCTTAAATTAGCTCTTTGTAATGCCCCTGTACTTGCTATGCCTGATTTCTCGAAGAAATTCATTGTCCAAACCGACGCATCGTCGTCAGCGGTAGCTGCAGTCCTTCTTGAAGAGACTGAACTAGGGAGGCGCCCCATCGCCTATGCGTCTAGGACATTGTCGGCTCAAGAAGCCAAGTATTCCATATATGAGCTCGAAGGTTTGGCAGTCTTATTCGCCTTAGAGAAGTTCCGTCTCTATCTGGAACATGTCAAATTCGACCTGGAGACAGATAATCAAGCCTTAAGCTGGGTCTTAGGTAGGCCGCGTCGTACTGGTCGTATAGCCCGCTGGGCCATCCGTATTTCTGCCTTCCAGTTTGATGTTAGACATATCAGAGGTTCCGAAAATGTTGTTGCTGATGGACTCAGCCGTATGTTTTCTAACGACGTCGAGACCCACGAACCGGTCGACAGTTCATCACCTTCCGAGTCCATACTATCTAAGGTTAATGCCATCCTAACAGATGCTCCCATGCTCTTTAGGGATATCGAGAAATACCAACGTGAAGATCCGACGCTGGCTCCGATAATGGAAACCCTTTCTTCTGGGGAACATGTTGTCCCTTATGTTCTGAGGAATGGTGTTCTATGTTGCCCTTCGAAGCATGATAAGATGATGAAAGTTGTTGTTCCAGCGGTTCTTGTACCTATGATCTTCAAGTATTATCATGAGACCCCATTAGGAGGGCATCTTGGTATCTTTAAAACTCGTGAAAAGATTCGTGAAATGTTCATCTGGAAAGGCATGGACGGTGAAATCCGTGAACTAGTAAAGGCTTGTAAATCCTGTTTGCTTAGTAAACCGACCATGTCCACCAAGGTAGGCCTCTTGTCTTCTCAGCAAGCGTCGCGCCCCATGGAACGCCTGTATATTGATTATGTAGGACCATTCCCCCAGTCAAAGGGTAATGCCAACAAGTTCATCCTTGTGTGTGTAGATGGTTTTACCAGATTTTCTTGGTTATTTCCGACTAAGCTGGCTACCGCTCAGTCTACCATTACTTGCTTAAATTCTATTTTTGCTTCTTTTGGTCCGTGCCAATATATTGTATCTGATAATGCTAAGGCTTTTACATCTAACTTATTTCGTAAATTCTGTTTTGACTTATCCATCTCTCATGTAACTACTTCTGCTTATTACCCTCAACCATCTCTGGCTGAACGGGTTAATCGTAATCTCAGGTCCGCACTTATTGCCTATCATCATGAAGATCATTCCAGGTGGGACACGTCCCTGCATTGGTAGGCTTTTGCTTTGAATTCGGCGGTTCATGAATCTCATAAGTTCACTCCAGCTTCCTTGATGTTCAAGTTTGTTCCCAACACGCCGCTCTCTAACCTTTGGTCTCTGAGTGACATTCTACCCGAGACAATAGATCCGGATAATATTAAAGATCTTTGGAAGAAGGCTAAAGCCAATCTTAAGGTATCTCATGAAAAGGTTAGGGAAAAGTATGATCGTGGACGGAGACCCACCACTTTGAAGGTAGGTGACCAGGTGATGGTCAAGAATTTTGTTCCCGCGGGCAAGCTTGCCCCCAGATTTCATGGGCCATGCATCATTCTCGATTTTCTTACGCCGGTTACATTGTTAGTAAGCAATCCAGCCACCGAGAGGATATTTAGGGTTCACCTGTCCCAGGTGAAACCGGTGTAAATTTTGTGTCAACTTGCTTCATATAATTTGATAGGAATATGAAGGTTATATATTTTTTTGAGTTCCACTCTTAAGGCATTCTGCTCCTTCTATTTTATTTTATATGTAAGCATTTCTGTGAAACCTCCCCCGATTTGTTAAACTGCCATCCTGTCCTTGCCTCGGCCATTACCACGCTCCCGTCTCCTGCTCCACTACACACAGTGGCTGGCTTAGATGAAATGCCATGGATATCTGCACGCCGCTGGCCCCTCAATCTCTCTACATACCTGTGCCCTCAAAAGAAACATGATGGTCCAACACAATTCTGCCGCCTAGCTTTAATGTTTCAGTGCCCCCGCAGCCGCGCGGCGCCGCGCCGCAACTGGGTTTGAGGAAGGGCCCCCTCGGCCCCAGCGAGGACGACATGTGCACGGCGAGCCGGAGCTCTCCTCCCGGCCAAGGCTGATGTGCGGCGCACGACCTGCTACTTGCCCGCAGCCTGTATACCTTCACCGCGGGCGCGGCGTGCTTCTACACCTCTGCTCCCCTCATAGTGCGGGCGAGCGGTATCTCAGGGTACTCGAGGGGTCCGAGCGGCCTCCTTTGGATGCAAGCTGCAACGGCCGGTCTGGCCATCCAACTTCATTAACATCAACTACATGAACAGTTACTATAAGCAATGACTACACTTGGGAATTCAACAGCAATATTTGGTGGACATTGCAAAATTTTTCATCACTTTTAAGTATTAAATGTTTATCTTCAGAATTCAACTTCTACAATATAAAGACTTTACTTCACCTGCAACAACAAAATTTTGAAACTGAATCAAACCAAATTAAGAAAATCTTATAAATTTTTTTTGGCAATTAATCTCCATATCTACATCAAAACTTGGACCTTGTTTTCAAACAATTTCATGTGTCACCCCGGGAGGAACTTTTGGGGGGGGAGGTCTGTACCGGGCGGTACACCTCCACTCCGCTAATTTAAAATGTGCGCCAGTTGAAACTCCTCTGCTGGAGGAAGTCTGAACTTTATCTACGCTATTAATTCTCTACTTTCTCAGAAGATGTCACCACGTGGAAAATTTTGAGTTTTTGAACTGTGTCATTTTTGATGTGGTTTTGTTTCGCTTGAAGTAAGAAGTGTGAACTTTCTCTTCTAGAGGACACTACTGAAGATCAACAATAGTGCAACCTAGTGCGGAGTCAAAGAACTATTTTGTTGGAGAAATTTTTATTTCAAATGTTTGTTCTTTGCTAAATTTTTTTCAGTCTTTGGTTAAGTTGGCAATATTAACCCCTTCTTTCCCCTTGTTTTAAATCTAGCCTATCCCGAATTTCTTGAATTAATTTTCCACCAATTATGTGTTTCTTCTTAGTATTGTGTATGGGGTTTATTGATCTACCAATAAAATCATCGCGGGAGGGTGTTTTCATTCCCCTAACGCCTAGAACCTTCTGCGAGAGTATTTAAACTGCTGATTTTAGGGTCTCCGGGCCACTTCTGTTCCATCTTTCAGTGTATAAAGTACATAGCAGGAGGCGGGAAGCGCCTCTTTCCTCGGCAGCGGTCATCAATAAGGTAATGGCCGATTAATAAATTCTTTCTTTGCTAGCTCAGCAGTTTAACTCTCGGGGCGGGTGCGAAGCGTTCCTCCATGTAACCTTTTCCTAAAATGTAACGATCTTTTCTTCTATTCTCTTTTAAGCTGCATATTGGGATAGAGAGTGCTAACCCTCTCGAGCTCCCACTCACATTGTCTTGAGGTGAACTTATTTTCTCAACCTATTCTTCGTTAATGTAAAACAAATTGCTCTTTTCTAAAGTCACCTCGATAGTATGGGATTAGCCCTTGCATTAGTGGCCTAGAGCCAGATTAGGGTTTTAAAAACAAGTGTATTAGGAGTGCAAGATCGCCTCCTCTCAAATTGTTATTTTAGAGGTCATGTAATTGCCCATTTTTATTTAATAGACCTCAGTAGGTTGGGTATTTTACCCCTGTGTCTATGTCCAGTGAGGACAACTTGAAGGTGGAGTTTGGTGTGGCCTGGGAGAGGCTTAAATTTTGAGAGCGAGTGGCTCTTTTGAAGAAAAAAAGGTGTTGTATGCCTCGTGGAGGCTTTTCTGTGTAATTTGGAGCAAGGGCTCCTAGGTATGAATGGGGTTTTCTGCCCCTCTGTTAAAACTCGTGTTTGGGGTAAAACTGAGCTGATTGCCCAAGCAGTGTAAAATCAGGGCGCGAAGCCCAATTCCTGTAAATATTGTAACTACCCTTTTTGATTTGCTACTTTGTACCTGCCATGCTTGTTATTTCTTTGTTTTTGAAAAGAAAATATAACCTTGTTAAATTTTAAATTAATTTTGCTTTCGTAACGGGAGACCTATTCACACCCGCACCTTCTTTCACCTCTACCTACCACGGAAAACTCCGTAACAATTATTATTATTATTATTATTATTATTATTATTATTATTATTATTATTATTATTATTATTATTATTATTATTCCAGCACATTGTCAAGGAAGACTTCCTGAGTAACGTGATGTTACTTACCTTACAGTTCTTGAAGGATTCATACAGCTCAGACATATCGACTATCGATCCTTTAGTCGCAGATGCCTTCTCATAGCATGCACTGAGTGACTTGTCCTGCAAGATGAATGGGCTCGCTCGGCTGGGAACAGTCATCTTCACTACAAACTGGCTGCTGTTCTTTTCGTCCACATCCAAGGTGATATCGAACGCCATGGGACTGCGAATAAAACAATTGAATTAGAGTAGTCATATACCACCTCTACCATGGTTACACTAATGGAGTGGGTTCCCAAACTTGTTCCACACACAACCTCCCTTTCGGGAATGAAACCTCATTTCATGTTGTACATATCAGGGGTTGGAAATGGAATGATTTCATCCTTGTATACCCATGAAGCATTCCTATCCAAGTCAGTAAGGTTTGGTAGTAAATGAGAGGAAGACTAACGTAATGAAGGAAAACACTACCTGACCAAAGTATCCGGGCTCCCCTATGTAATGTGGAATTGAATCCTACTTGTCACGAGAGGCGGACGCGTCAGTGTAAAAGGCGGCGGGAAGTATTTTGCTGTCAGGGTGGATGCAGAGTGGGACTCGGCCCGTAAGTGGCCACGGCTCTACCGTGGCTCTACGCCTCTGCGTTCGGGAGATGGGACAGGGCTGGCCCCAACCGTCGGCTGTCCTGAGCATGGTTTCCCGTCGTTTTCCATTCTCCTGGACTAAGGCGAATGCCGGGATAGTTCCTAGTATAGGCCACGGCCGCCAACCCCTCACCTTCTCCGAGCATCTCCTTCACTGTAACAGATCTCCCGGCCTGAGAAACGGCGTCACTGTCTACGAGGCCCGCCTCCCCCTTCAGGACAGGAACGAAAACATTTTAATAGTAGTTGTGCTGTCAGTAGAGAGGCAGCGTGGATCGGTCAGGAGAGCTCAGTGTCTTCGAACGTGGACCTGAGTAAGAAATCCATCAGGGACACTTCAACCCTTCTATAGCTCAGACCGTTTTACAGGCTGTCGTGTCATTTCAAGCTGGATTGAAGTGTTGACCTATAAAGCCATTTTACACTTTTCGATAGAACAGATAATAAGAGAGGTTATCGTCAACGATTGGTTTCATGAATGATGAGCCACAGTGCCAGATTAACAATATGTAACCGGTAAGTAGGGAGAATTAACCATAACTGACCAGGAACTCTACTGTTCAATAAACTCTGTCCTCGTCCTCATTCTGTCTCCACTTCGTTCAGCCACGTGCTTTCGTACAAGAATACCAGTTGAACATGCCGTATTAAACGTTTGAATACAGGCATGTAACTTCGCGTAAATTCATGAAGAAATCGTTAAATCGATACCCATTCCCGTGCGAAGGACGGGTACATATGCTAGTAATAATAATAATTTGACGGATATCCTACTAAACATTTGGGAGACTGAAACATTACCTAATGACTGGACTTCTGCTTTGATTTATCCCTTGTACAAGAACGAGGAATCTCGTTAATTGTTGATGTCGGTCAAGTCTTCTTTCCTGTTGATGCCTGTCACATACAAGACTTTCTCCAAGACCGTATTAAACAGAACTGAACCCCAACTAGACCCATAACTAGGAGAATACCAATGGGGATTCAGAAAAGGGCGCTCTTGTACTGAACAGGTACTCAAATTGAAGTCAGTGCAACGACAGGAAAAAATGGCCGGTAAGAAATATGTTATCGTGTTTGTCGACTTTACGAAGGTGTATAACTCGGTTGACAGACCTACTCTCATGAAAATCCCGCAGTAACTAGAACTGGACCAGAATACCCATAACCTTGTCAACACCAGATCACGAACGAAATTCAGGGCAACGCTCTCAGGATGTTGTGAAATTAAGACAGGAAAACGATCTCTCCCCTCTCTTCTTTAACTGTGCACTGTAAAATGTAATGAGAGAGTGGCGAAAGAAGTTAGCTACACAGGGAATTGGGGCCGATGACCTAGATGTTAGGCACCTCTAAACAACAAGCATCATTATCATCAAGTACACAGGGAATTCCATGTGACATCTCTCTGGGACACAAGCGCAATGGACTCAATATTGAATGCCTGCATTTGTCGACGACCTGGCACTTCTAAATCATTCGGAGAAACTTCAATGAAACAACTGCATATCATCACTAAATTCCTCACAGGAAACTACTTCACAACAACTGGAACTAGAAACGCAACTCCTCGAGCACAGAGAGATAGACAGAAAGAATAATCCGTTCCACGGACAGAACACTCAGAGAGACTGACTCACAGTCTGTCCCCTAAACTTAGACTGAAACTCAGCACGAGCTGTCAATGTCCACAGTAACACTCACTCTCTCAGAGTGAACTGTATTCACTTCCGACTCGCCTGACTCCCCTTAAATAGGGAAGCGAGTAGTTCCAAAACAATACGGAAGCAGAAACTTCTCGCCCCCCAATTCACCTCCAGGTTTGTGGTCACCGCTAACGGCTCCCAGGGAGACACCAGAAGAAGACCAGCAAGCTTCTCCTTCCGCAGTGAACGCGTAGGCAGTGGCCTATAGCCCAGGGGTGGCGTCCCTTGCTTGCGGCCGAGATCAGACCAGTTCATTAAAACTTGGCTCGGAATTGGCATGGTAGATACTGTCACAATATCGTAGCATCCTAGAGTTTAATTTACGAGTTATGCTTTTCCCTATTCTGCAAAGACGAAAGAACACGTCTCGTTTAAAGAATGGCAACATTCATCGTCTATTCTTGAAAAGGAAATGCAGCAGTGTGACCATATGTCCCATTTTCGCCGGGAAAGTCCTATTATTTTATGTTGTCCCGCCCGTACCGTCAGTTCTCCATTTCGTCCCGTTTTTCAAGCATTTAAATAAATGTTTTAAAATATTTTCATAGCAGGTGACTTATAAAGTTTAATGACCGTATACTGTACATACATAAACTCGATGGAAAATAGCGAAGAAAATGTTTCTTCTTAATCGTCGCACTTTTTCTTTATTTCAATGACCTTTTCTAGATATCCTTGATTACAGTACGTTTTGTGTTGTAACCTACAAGGGTATATGACGTTATTACTTCATCTTACCCATTTTTAATTTTATAGAGATTTTTGCTACTGAGAAAAATGTTTACCTGGGTGAATATTTTCATGTTGTTGAGTAAAATTAAACATTGTACGAATGCGTTAGACAGCCTCTGTGGTGTAGTGGTTGGCGTGATTAGCTGCCACCCCCCGGAGTCCCGGGTTCGATTCCTGGCTCTGCCACTACATTTGAAAAGTACGACGGTTGGAACGGGGTCCGCTCAGCCTCGGGAGGTCAACTGAGTAGAAGGGGTCCGATTCCCGTGGTTTCCCACTTGTCTTCCGGGCAAAAGCCGGGATGGTACCTAATTGAAGGTCACGACTGCTTCCTTCCCTTTTCCTTCTTTATCCCTTGCAGTCTACCCCATCCCTCCTCCCACAAGGCGCCTGTTCAGTATAGCAGGTGGGGCCGCCTCGGTGAGGTACTAGTCTTCCTCCCCAGTTGTATACCCTACCCATTGCCTCACGCTCCAGGACTCTGCCCTTGAGGCAGTATACCCTGGAGGGTAAACGGATCAAGAAAGAAAGAAAGAAAGAAAGAAAGAAAGAAAAAGAGTGAAGACAGTAGTTCTTTGCAGTTAGTCAAAAGCGTCGTGTCTGGTGCAGCGTGGGAGAGTTCAATGTGGGATCGGCAAGGCACAGTGAAAGAAGACTGTTTTGAGTGAAAGAACAGTGTGCGTTATGGTTTGTGAGAATGTTGTGCCCGATAGTGATGACGAGGATACCACTGACCTGATTTAGACCGTCCGTTTCAGTTGTGGAAGTCTTCAGTGTGATTTGTGTTAGTAAAACAAACTGCGTATGGCTTTTAGTGCCGGGAGATCCCAGGACGGGTTCGCACGCCAGGTGCAGGCCTTTTGATTTGACGCCCGTAGAAGACCTGCGCGTCGTGATGAGGATGAAATGATGATGAACATTACACATACACGCAGCCCCCGTGCCAGGGAAATTAACCAATGATGGTTAAAATTCCCGACCCATCCGGGAATCGAACCCGGGATCCCAGTTACCAAAGGCCATTACGCTAACCATTTAGCCATGGAGCCGGACTTTTGCGTTAGCCTATAAGCCATAGTGTGACTGAACAGCGAGAACATACGGAGAGAGCGTGGGCGATTGTAAAGGTATGTACTCTGTTAGCCCAAGCTGTGATCCTGGTGTGTCCGTGACGTTGTGCAAGAAATAGTATTAGTTAATAAATCTTAGAGTAAACATTACAGGTGCCTTATTTACCATTCCACCAACACGTTAGGGTGGTAGGGTGGATAATGGGAGAACACTGGCAGATATGAGTGCAGTTGGAATAGACAAAAGAGAGCCTGAATGGGTTGCTATATTTCTAGAAAATAGATATCAGACAGAGTAGTTGAGGCTTTATCTGACACTCTAATAATGAAGAAGGGAATTCCTCAGAGCTGTATTATTGGACCTTTATGTTTTCATATATATAAAAATCATACGAGTAAAGAAGTGGAATCAGAGATAAGGCTTGTGTGGATGACGTTCTTCTGTACAGAGTAATAAATAAGTTACAAGATCGTGAACAGCTGCAAAATTACCTCGATAATGTTGTAAGATGGACAGCAGGCAACGGTATGATGATAAACGGGGTTAAAAGTCACGTTGTGAGTTTCACAAATAAGAAGAAGCAATTACTTTAATAAATTGCTCTACGAGGATGGAAAGTCTGGCTCGATAGCCTGTGCAATGCTTACGGACAGAAGTATACGACCTGAAATACGAGAAATAATAATCTTACCGGGCGAGTTGGCCTCGTGGTTAGAGGCGCGCAGCTGTGATCTTGAATCCAGGAGAGAGTGAGTTCGAATGCCAATATCAGCAGGGCTGAATATGGGGTTTTTCGTTGTTTTCCATTTTCACACCACGCAAATGTACATTAATTAGGGCCATGGCCGCCTCCTTCCTACCACTAGGCATTTCTTAACCCATCATTGTATGTATGTATGTATGTATGTATGTATGTATGTATATATGTATTTATTTATTTATTGAACTGAACATAACAGGCTTTCGCCAAGTTACAATGTTCCAATATACAATTCAAAATAAACACTTACAGACTATTTATAGCTAAGCACTAACTGAGTGGCTCAGACGGTTGAGGCGCCGGCCTTCTGACCCCAATTTGGCAGGTTCGATCCTGGCTCATACC
Source organism: Anabrus simplex (assembly GCF_040414725.1). NCBI lineage: Eukaryota > Metazoa > Arthropoda > Insecta > Orthoptera > Tettigoniidae > Anabrus > Anabrus simplex. The sequence goes on along the minus strand of NC_090268.1, from coordinate 431,811,384 downwards.
GGTGGTATTTGAAGGTGCTCAAATACGACCGCCTCGTGTCGGTAGATTTATTGGCACGTAAAAGAACTCCTGCTGGACAAAATTAACTACCTCTAAATCTACTATGTAGCATCTTGCACATGGACGGATCGCCAGCTCAACATGCAACACACTACCTCTACTTATAACTAACTTACAACATTAAATATATACTAACTCTATCCTAAATTTGTCTGGCCGCGACATCACCCCTGGTGAGGAACTCCTACCACCCTTCCCTGGGATGTCACGACCAGACATGTCTTATGAGGCTTGGAAACCGATACCTCATAGACCCCTTAAGCTGTCAATGTTATTTCCTCACTACTCCTTCATGTAACAGCCCACATGTTTGCGGATTGCCCAGCTCTACATGTAGACTGACACGCCTGTATTCCACTACCGAGACGGATTCCATAACTCGGCTCATCTTTCGCTGTCTCATTGACAAGTTACTTCCTCTAATCTAACACTATTCACTACCTTACTCTACACGTGCAGACGTACCGAATCAACACTTTTTCTCGAGATAGGTCAGGCCTATCTCACCCTCTTCCAACTCTACTGTACGTCAGCAGCCAAAACAAACTAACTAACAAAAACCAAAGTAAAAACAGGCAGACAAACAACAAGCATCCTCATTAGAAGGAATACAGTACAGCTTACATATCAATCAACTGAATCTACTAATTAGAAATATACAATACCTAAGGAACAAAGGAACAAAACTGAACAAATATAAAAACGAAACATAATACTAAACTTATAATTATTGTCGCCCTTACTTATTAGTGACTTAAACTCTATAATGTTCGTAATCTGTGTATTGAAACCGTACAGTGTCCTGTACAGCTCATTGAAATCATAGGTGCCTTTATTCCTGTGATTAAAATCATTTCTAAAAGTCGCGTTACTTGTAGGGTGACGGGCGAAGGGACTCGAGCAGCGTGTGGCCAGAACGAAACCCGTGAAAGAGCGCCTGGAAAACAAAGGAAAGGTTGGGCAGTTGCCAAGCCTTCGTGAAAAAGCCCTCTCAACTTGCAGACAGAGTTGGAGATACGACGAGACGCTACGGTAGTCAAACACGCCCCGAGGTGTGGCCTAGTTTCCCAGGGTTCCAAACAAACAGAAGGAACTTCCGGTTTTTATGCACGTTTCACGGATGCCAACGTCGAATTTTGGCGCGTAAAAATTATAGGATATTTTGATCCAGACATGGGAAAATTATGGGAGGCACACCAATGAATAGAGCTGAATTTCCTGCGTATACCAGACTGGAAATATGGAATACTTTATTCAAGGGGCGAAAGGAGGTCACCAGATGTCCAGCCGTAACATATTGCAAACACATGTGAATGTAAAGTGTCCCCCAAGCTAAGAAACGCGCTCAAAGATGACTCCACCCACCAGAGGACGCTAATGGAATAATTAAAAGGCGGGAACCAAATTACGTGAGAACTGACGATCGCAGGTCGAGCGCAGCTGGTTCAATGGAAGGGGAAAGAGAGGGTTACAATACGCACCATTTAAATATCTTGAATTCCTGGGATGAAAGGAACTGTTGTCCTTAATGAACCGTGAAACGTTTACGCCCCTAGTCTTCCCGCGTGAAGATCATAAAGGATGGGCTGGCCCCCGCTGGAGACAGTTCCTAGCGGGTTGCTGAGAGAGGACAGTGTGTTACATTGTGTTCCAGTTTTTACAGTCCGGAACCTATTGACCGCATACTAAGACAGTGTTATTGTGTCCGTCGCGGCCGTGAATTAGAAAGGCCTTTGTGAAGTGTTGATGGGAAGCCAAGCGAGCCTAGGCAAATGGCTCTGTGCCGCATGTCAATTAATTAAGCTGCGAGCTTAATTTATAAACGAGTAGCGGGAGTCGGCAATGGACAATGCCGGCCTAAATTAGTACGTGATATCAATAAATTGGTATCATCCAAATCGCTACACTGATTCAGGGTTCTCAAGTATCGTGAGCCACCCGATTCATGCTGTAAACGCACCCGCTGTGATTAGAATGACCTGCCTGTTTATTGTGTAAATCCTGTGCGTGTGTCGCGGTAAACAGAGGACCGTGTGACGAGTTGTGGAGTGTTACTCCTTTGGATTACTTTAAGATTTCAGCAGTGAACGAGCTAACCAAGATGACGGACTTGTGTGGACCGGGGTCGAAGGACAACACGCTTGTTTCCAGCGCCGAGGCCATGCAGCAGTAAGCTCCGCCATGGGCCTCCCGTGGAAGGAAAAACCACGTCCACCAAACAGATGAGTTGATGTCAAAATATAATCTTCTTAGCACGTTAAAGTATAACCGGGTCGTAGGATGAGCTTTTCCTTTGTAATACCTAAATGTTGTAAAATAATGCATGTCCTAATATTGAAATTTTATTGTTCTTTATCATGATAACGCAAATTCAAGGGAGCTAACTCCCCGGACGACCCATTTCTTCCTTAGGGATTAGTTTTTCGTGAGGGGTTATTATTAGTAATATGTAGAATATCCTAGCAAGTATGGGAAACAAGGATAGAAGAATATTTGAGTTCCCCTAGGGGTGGATAGAACAATAGTGTGGAGATCCAGGGAAAACCATGTCAAAAGGTTGTTAGTTAATGTCCAATATGCCTATCGTATATGCTGGGGAAACTCATGGGTCAGTCAGACGATGCATGCGTAGCTTATACACATAATCAGTGCATGTGCAGCAAGAGAGAAGAAGTACTGACTGAGAGGGGTACATAAATGTGTTATTTAGGTTATTTGTGTGAGGGACAGTTTGCGAATTTCCCGTGATTCTTGATTATTTAACCAGAATTTTACGGAGGTTTTTTTGTCTGTAACCGGGCTGAAACCCAAGGAGGCCGAGTCTTGAATGCATGGTCAAAATATAAAATATGCATAACTTTTGGGCGATGAGCGAAGAGGAAGAGAAGCGTAGTACTGAGGAATCGTGAGAGTCCTATGCCCAAGGAAATAAGATACGCGATATGAGACGTAATGAGAGGGCAAAATGCCCAGATAATTTACGATGAAATAATTCGGAAGTGATGGTACCCACAGTCGGCGCTCAACGATAAGAATGAGAAGGTAGAGAATAAATGAGTATTTCTTGGGAATTCTGCGGTAAGATAAATAAACAAATGCAGTGGGCCAGAAATATGTCTCCGAGAAAGGAGGGCTAGCCGTTGTAGTTGAGAGGGGTCAAGAATCCGGCGTAGCTAATGAATGAGTGATGGTGGTAGTAAAGCGAATGACCTTCCATTCTTTTTTGTGTGTGTTCGCTTCTCTCCCTTCGCGACAAAGCGGCCCTGCCGGGCTACTGTAGTAAGACTCGGGGCTATGGGCTTCCACACTGTGTCTGCTTGTTTGTTTTAAATGGTTCGGCTAAGAACACTTCTGCAAATGACAATATCACGCTGCTTTAGAAGGTAATTAATAAATGATTATGGATCCCCCAATATCCGGTAATATGAGACCGTAGCTAGTTTAGGGATTTCAGGAATGTACCTCTCAGTCGGAAGTCGTCCAGTTCGAGCCCAGGTCAGAGTGGGACACCTTGGGCAAGCTTCCATTAAGCTTGCGCTGGGGCAGAAGATATTGATAAGCATATTTTTCTTACAGGAATAGCCCCATTTGTACATGATGTTTACATATGTGTGTGTTTAGTATTTAGTGTGCATTATTTTAAGTTCAGACAGAACCGATGTTCAACGTTGTTTTTCTTTGTGCCAAATAGGCAAGTCCGGGGTTTAGCTTAGTGTATGTGTGTTTTTGTCTGTGTATTATGTAAACATTTTTGTATGGCAATCATGTAGTGTAGGAACCGGTTAATTACGTGCTAAGAACAGTATGTAACAAGTAGGGGGATATCAGCTCAGATTAACACGGTGTGATCGACAGAATAATAAATTTTAAGACAAAGGTACGAACTAATGAGGGAAAGATAGACGATATTGGTCGCAAAACCTGAATTATACCTTTGTGCAGACGACGCCCTCAGGCGAGTTTATTTAAAGTATAAATGATTTTCTTTTCCTCCCGTATGTGGAGAATTCATTGTATAGGGTTGTTCTCTCTTTCATGTCATATTCTGAATAAATTAGTATTCATAACCCCCATTATATGATTCTTGTCATGTATAGTAGTGCTAAGCAGTATCCAGTAGACAGTTGAACCCAGAGATCCTACTTACATATTATATAAGGCCCCAGCTTAAGTATTTGTTTTTCTTCTTGCGAACGTACCCCCCCCCCAAGAGCTCGATCTGCCGAGGCCAGTACAGAAAGTAGGAGAGGAGCGGTTCGAAGCTCGTTAGGTATTCCGAGCCGCTCTTCACTCTAGTCTCATCCGTGGTAGTTTACCAGGTTAAGTGGAGGCATTCTTATGCGTGGGTCGTCCATTCGAGGCCCGGAAGGGTGTAGTATCAAAGTTGTTTTATGTACATACATGGTTACAAAACTTCGTTATTATTAACCCATACAGAGATGATACTTCAGAGATAAATACTTTCCGTATGATTTCTTCTGCTGACTATAATCAATTTTAAACTTCTTATTCAGTGTACGGGTAACTGATCGATTTGGAGTCTCCCTCTTCCAACTTCGGTCGTCCGAGGTAGGATAGCCGAGACTTGGTCCATCCTGAAATGCATTCCTGTATGTTTAGTTCAAGTGACCCATAATATCCTTTGAACCATGTGTACTCGTGCTGACTTCGCTGTTTCCTTTTTTTTCAGCAGCATGCGCCCCTGCCCTCACTCACCAACTTTCATTTTTTTTCTCGCACAAGCTTTTTACAATTGTCAATAATTTCGATAGTTTTTCTGGCCTTCTCCATTCCCTGTTTATTAACTTGACAAGAGTATAGTACTCAGATTCTCTTTCCATTTTATTTATCTCTTCCGCTTCCAAGTATTTAACCCGTAATGCTCTTGTACTTTCACACTGTCTCAAAAGATGTGCATTTCCTAATTCCTTTTCACACAATAAACATGTATTTGCAACTTCTGTAAATGCCTTATTTTTATAAACTCCCATCAACCACCATATCATTTCCCTGTATCCTTTGGTTAATTTATCATGTATTATTTTCATACCTGGATATATATTCATGAATTCCTCCAGAGTTCTCCTATTATTACCCTCAGCTTTTAACCTTTGTATTTCTATATCTGCTACCCTCTGTGCCACTCTCCCATAGACTTTCCTTTCTTCTAAATCGTTGTCCCAATAGTTCCCCATCCCTATTCCTTCTAGCATTTTCTTCAAGTTGCCTGCGTAGTACCCATCCTGATACCTCATTTGGTGTCGGTAAGCTATATCTAGAATTTCTCCCCCTCCTTCCCTTTTTAACCTAAACCAATATTGTGTTAGTCTCTTAATTATATCCACTTTTATGTCTGCACACATTAATCTTGCTCCAATGTTCGCTGTACATATTGGTAAGCCTGTAATTATTTTAATAAATCTACTGGTGACTGAATCGAGCATTACTATTTCCTTTTCTGTGCCCCATACTTCTGCACCGTATAGCATTTTGGATTTAATCACAGCGTTGAATACATTTCTTTGTACCCTAAAATCAATATTAGGCATCCTGTTATCTAATATTCTTATACTAGCTAGGGCTGCTGCACCAATCAGTTTTGCTCTCTTGACTTGTTCAGACCAATTTCCATTTCCTGATATGATAATTCCTAAATATTCTAACTTGTTAACTACTTCCAGATTTACTCCTTCAAGGTACCATTTTTCCTTTTTTGCTAATTTGTTCTTTGCACACCATTACTCTAGTTTTCTGTGCGTTAATTTTCATATTCCATTCTTTACAGTACTTCTCGATACCATCAATACTTTTTTGGATTGCAACTGGTGTTAGTGTGAACAGGAGTATGTCGTCAGCAAAGACAAGACCAGGAATATCCTGATTTTCTAATCATGGCAGTGTTAATCATTCCTCAACTTCAAACTCTAGTATATCGTTAATGAACAATAGCAATAAAATCAGTGACAATTTACACCCCTGTTTTAGACCCATTTTACAGATAATCTCTCCTATTACTACTACTTCTTTGACTCTCACGGTACACTTTACTTCAGCATATATCTTTTCTATAGCCCTTATCATTTTACATGACACTCCTACTTGTCTCAGTCTAGTAACGACTGGCCCCTGTTCACAATATCAAATGCTTTTTCTTAATCTATTGATGTTATATAGAGCTTTCCACTTTTTTTTTTCCCTACATATCTGTCAGTAAGAGTTCTCACAATAAAAACATTATCTGGTGTTGTTCTCCCTCTTCTGAAATCACTTTGAAATTTCGACAGGATTGAATGTCTCTCTGCCCAGTTCCTTAGTCTATTTGTTAGTATACCCGTATATACTTTCCCCAATGTATCTACTAAAGTAATTCCCCTATAGTTTCCTGGATTTAATCTATCCCCTTTATTTTTGTATATAGGGCATATTATCCCCTCGTTCCAAGATTTTGGAAATACACCTTTCTCGAAGATTTTATTGAATATCTTTGTCAAAATTTCCAACATGCCGCTTCGTTCTCCCACCTCTTTCCAAAATTCATATGTGATACCCGAAATAGCTCCTGATTTTCCCTTTTTGACCCGTTGTAACAGGTTCCTTATTTCGTGAGTCGAAATAGCCTCATCTAATTCAGGCTGAGTGACACTCAGACCCCCTGAAACAGTAATCCCCTCATGACGAGCTCTCCATTTGTCTTCTTTATTCAATAATTTCTAGAAATACTGGACCCATGTACTATGACTTATATTGGTCCCCCCAGAACCCGACTTCTTGGTTATTTGATTTATTTTATCCCATACTTTCCTACTGTCATTGTCCTTTTACTTTTTATTTATGTCTGCAGCCATCTTTTGTTGCCATTCCGATTTCGTCTTTCTTAACAATTCTCTGTATTCTTTCCTTTTTTTTTTTTTTTACAAAATTCGTTTCTAGCTACTTGACCACCATCCACCCTGTATCTCCTAAGTGCCTTCATAACTTGTGACTTTTTCTTTACACATTCTGTATTATACCATCCACCTTTTATCTGCATTTTACTTAGATTTTACCTCATACCTTTTCCTGCCATTCCTATTAAATTTTCTCTCCTGGTTAGGGCTTCTTCCACTCTATTCTCTTCTATCAGTTTTACAATATCCATTTTCCAAATCTCAAAATTTTCTCCATTGAAGTACTCTCTGAATTCATTTCCTAATTCTTCTCTCCAACGATACCTAGGTATTTTTCTCTCCTGTACGCTATCGTAAACGATCGTAAACGATCTCTTGCGCTCTTATATCTTGAATCGTTAATTTTATAGATACTGGCATATGATTTGCCTCTGCCCAATCCTTAATGCTTATCTCTTTGATAATTTGCAAACTATCCCTACAGCATACAACTAGGTACTGCCCCATTTTCTACTATATAGGTTAGTGTTCCACTCTCATCTCCAAACCACCACCCATTCAATATATAAAGCTCCTCTACGCGCATAATTCTAGTAGTTTTCGTCCATTTCTGTTACATTCTTTATCCTGGCTATTTCTATTAACTACTAATACCTCGTCCTCAAGTTGACTGTAAACTGACTTCTTGTCCCCTATCCTCGCGTTAAGATCGCCCATAATAATAATACTTGCCTGATCATACGTACTTCTCATTCGTCTCATTTCTGTCGCTAAATTCTCAAAAAGCTCATTCTGCGCAAATGGGGAGCTCAAAGGTGGATTATATCTAAAAGATATGCATATTTCATTCCTCCAGTTGACCCTATCTAATATTCTTATCCAGATTAATTCCTTAAACTCAGATTCTAAGAGCTGTATTCTATCTTTTAAGTTGTTTTTAATTACACTGATATTCCGCCCGATATCCTTCCTCTATTGGATCTCCTTGATCCATATTGACTCCATACGATACACCCTTCTATCTTTAAGTCTTTCTTGTAATCAGCCCAAGTTTCTACAAGCCCAAGGATGTCCATTTCTTCCAGTTGCTCTTTAAAGTCATCGTTACCTATTTTTCTCCATACTCCTTCAATATTAACACATGTTACCTTTAACTCTAGTTATTTTTTACTTCTATGTTCTAAACTCCCTGACTTACTTCTAGTCATTCTAGATCTTTCCACTTCCATTATACTCCCCTCCGGAGAGCAAATAACGTCCTTGTCTGATAGTTCTTCTGTGATTTTTAATCTACTACCTGAACCCATCCCCTTCTTCTGAAAAAAGTCTTTTAGACTCACTGACCTACGCCTGGAAGTATCCTCAGCTCCTCCACGCGGCGCAGCTGTTGACATCCGGCTCGCCTAGTCGTTCCTCCCACTATTATTTAACTCCACTGGAAGATCTGACGTAGGCTGTTGAGTCACCTGTCCAGGGTTATCAACCCCAGCACCGCACGTATACTCTGGAATCCCTTGTGTCATCACTCCTTCACCATGCACTTCCGCTGATGACCCAAACTGCTTACTTCGTTCCTTAAACATATCACCCAGATCACTGACCGACCACGTTCTCGCCCAGGTATCTCCCATCACATGCAAGCGGTTTCCTCTTACAAATGCCCGTAGATTCGATTTTCTTGCTTGTCGTAAATGGAATTGTAGAACTCTTTGCTCTTGGAGGCTTTTTCTGTCCATATCCCTTTTTATCAAAATTCTGCTGCCCTTCAAGTTCCTCGCACTATTCAAAATTCGGCTTGCCATTAATAAGGAAACAAACTTAATTCTAACAGGTCTTCTTCCCCTATTCTTTACCATCCTATACACATCACCTATCTCCCTTTCGGTACAATCAATGCCTAACTTCTCTCTCATTAGCTTAAGGACAGAGCTCATCAACTCCATCTTAAATTCTCCTTCCGTCAGTCCGTAAATAATAATAATATTTCTTCTCTACTCTTCCTCCGTTCTTCTGCTATCTCGCCATTGAAGTACCTGTATTTGTTCTTCTAGCGCCTGAATCCTCTGATTTATTATAGCTCTTTCTTCCTTGTCTTCTCTTATCTTCGCCTTTATTTCTGTTAGACGTTTAGTTATGCTGTCCTTCATATCGTTGATTTGTTGGAACCGATGACTAATAGAGTAGCCACTATAGCTGCCGCCATCAACAGTTCTGTCAGTCTTATTCCTGTATTAAATCCTAATTTACACTCCGTCTTGATCCACTTGACCCGGTTGTGCCATCGCCCTATCACACTTCTATACTGCTGCACTGTTACGCCCATATTGCTTTTCCTGCACATCCGGACCGTTCCACGCACGTCTGCTCACTAGCTCAGCTCAGCAAAGACTGACCTCTTCCCCCCCATCGTTGTCATAAGACCTATCTGTGTCGGTGCGACGTAAAGCAAATTTTAATAATAATAATAATAATAATAATAATAATAATAATAATAATAATAATAATAATAATAATATTCGTTTCGCGTCCCATTGTGTACTCTTACGTTTTTCAGAAAGGCCGAGGTGGCGGGAATTCGTACTATAGGCGTTCCTTTACGTGCAGGTCAAATTGCCGACACGAGGCTGAAATATTTGAGCCCCTTCAAATACCACTGGACTTAACCAGGATCGGCTAGCAAGCCAGATAAACAACCAAATGTCTTCAATCATGTTTGGAACCGGAATTTATCGATTTGATTCCATCCTTTTGTATCCTCTTTGGTACATATCGCAGATACACAATGTAAAACATCTAAAAAATATTAATGTAGACCTTATTCTTTCCGATCACTTCCCCCGATACACGAGACAGGAATTCTGCACATTATATCTGAGTAATTACATTGACACTCACCTGTCGTACTTGAGAAGACCCAAGAAAAGTTTTGTGAAGTTCCAGTCTTTCCTTCTTTCATTAGTAAAACTGCCAACATCGTCGAGGGCTGACAACACTGTAAAATTAACAAGACAACACAGGGTCAGCTTACGTGTACGAAATGCATATCATTAAAGGTAAAGTGCAGCCTGCGTCAGATAACCTGAGTCATGCTTCAAAGGGGAGAAACGGGAAGAGAGTAGCATGCCCCGCAGGTAGAACACAATTATTTCATCGCAACAATTTCGGGAACAAAACCGTTATAGAATGAAACCATCGGAAGAAAATGGCAGTTTCAATCGCAGTGCCATTCTGCAGTAGCGTTGTTCACTGGCACCAGTCAAGTAACGTTTCGATTAGAAGCAAAAAAAAAGTACAAGTGCCAAAATTTACAAAAAAAAAAAATGAGTTAGTATGCGGCAAGTGTAAGGGAAGAACCAATACGTTTGGTGGCAAATCAGATGCTGATATGTTCTGCAATATATAATTTTGTTTCAGAACCACTTCATCAAACGTATTTTGTCTGGCGATAGATGGACACAAGTACTCTTATAACTCTTTGTCTCCAAACTGCTTGCTGGAGTAAACCGAAGGATGCAGTTGAAAAGCAAATTTCAATGGATCCGTTTATAGAAGGATCACAAATTCACTCTTTACTACAAGTGCTCGCTCAGTGAAGATCTCAGAATTAGAAAATTAGAGTAGGCGAAGCTTTATCTGACCATGTAATAATTAAGAGGGGAATTCGTCAAGGCAGTATTATTGGAACTTTATGTTTTCTTTTAAATATGAATGACATGAGTAAAGAAGTGGAATCAAAGATAGGGCTTTTTGCGAATGATGTTATTCTGTGTAGAATTATAAATAAGTTACAAGATTGTGAGAAACTGCAAAATGATCTCGACAATGTTGTGAGATGGACAGCAGTATGATGATAAACGGGGTTAAAAGTCAGGTTGTGAGTTTCACGTCCTCTCAGTTTTAATTACTGCGTTGATGGGGTGAAAGTTCCTTTTGGAGATCATTGTAAGCGCCTAGGTGTTGGGGGTAATCACATAGGGCCTAAATGGGATTGTAAATAAAGGTTACAGATCTCTGCACTTGGTTATGGCGGTATTTAGGGATTGTAGTAAGAATTTAAAGGAGAGGGCATATAAATCTACGGTAAGACACCAACTAGAGTATGGTTCTAGTGTATGGGACTCTCACCAGGATTACTTGATTCAAGAATTGGAAAAAATCCAAAGAAAAGCAGCTCGATTTGTTCTGGGCGATTTCCGACAAAGGAGTAGCGTTACAAAAATGTTGCAAAGTTTGGGCTGGGAAGAATTGGGAGAAAGGAGACGAGCTGCTTGATTAAGTGGTATGTTCCGAGCGGTCAGTGAAGAGATGGCGTGGAATGACATTAGTAGACGAATAAGCTTGAGTGGTGTCTTTAAAAGTAGGAAAGATCGTAATATGAAGATAAATCTGGAACTCAAGAGGACAAATTGGGGCAAATATTCATTTGTAGGAAGGGGAGTTAGTGATTCGAATAACTGACCGAGGGAGATGTTCAATAAATTTCCAATTTCTTTGCAATTATTTAAGGAAAGGCTAGGGAAACTACAGATAGGGAATCTGCCACCTGGGCGACTGCCAAAAATGCAGATCAGCAGTGAATGATTGATTTTGATCTGGAGTTTGAAACTTATGGCATAAAAAACATAAGTTTTGGCGTGCAACAGCCTGTGCCTTAACTTAACCCCTTTGTATGAAGTGCCTCCAGAAATCACCACTGTAAATTAATATGATTGACTGTCTCTTGTGCAATATTTGCCGCCAGTTCGCCATGAATTTTACAAAATACTCAAGCATGGCCGACAGAATACGTCTATGCTGCAGTGACGTCTTCGACAACAGCGGAGGACAATTATAAGGTCATGGAATACTTCTGGGAATCAGATTAATAATTATTCATACCTCACATATGAAGTATCATACTTATCACTGATACTTAACATTATTCATTCCTACTCCTAGCCCTTCCCTGTCCCATCGTCGCCATAAGACCTATCTGTGTCGGTGCGACGTAAAGCAACTAGCAAAAAAAAAAAGAATTAAGTAATTTAATACATATATATTTACGAGATATTGTAATGGGAGTTGAATCATGACTGAGAAATGATATAATGGATGAAGAAATATTCTCGAGGAACTGGAGTGTGTATCGTAGAGACAGGATAGGAATGGTAAGAGGGGGAGTATTCATTCTGGTTAAAGAAGAATTTGTAAGCTACAAAAAGTTAAAGATGACAAACAAGAAATTATAGGTGTAAGGCAAACCTCTAAAGATAATAGGCAACTTGATGTCTTTGGAGTGTACAGGCCGGGAAAGGGTAGCGTTGACGCTGATACAGAATTATTTGAAAAGATAACCACCTATGTGGGAAACGATATGGGAAGGAACGTGCTTGAAGCGGGCGATCTCAATTTACCAAATGTCAATTGGGAAGGTAATGCGAACGACAGGAAGCATAACCAACAAATGGCAAATAAGTTAATATAGGAAGGGCAGTAGATTCAGAAAGTGATGGAACCAACTAGAGGGAAGAATGATGGTGATGGTGGTGATTATTGTTCTAAGAGTAAGTACAACTAGGCAATCATCCTCTATTTCTTTGCTGGTAGCTTTACGTCGCACCGACACAGATAGATTTGATGGCGACGATGGGATACTAAAGGCCTAGGAGTTGGAAGAAAGCGGCCGTGGCTTTAATTAAGGTACAGCCCCAGCATTTTCCTGGTGTGAAAATGGGAAACCACGGAAAACCACCCTCAGGGCTGCCGACACTGAGATTCGAACCCACTGTCTCCCAGATTCAAGCTCACAAACGAATCATCCTCCTAGAGGGAAGAATATTCTGGATACGGTGCTGGAAAAACCAGATGAGCTTTATAGAGAAACCGAAGTAATAGATGGTATTAGTGATCACGAAGGTGTTTTTTAGTAGTTAAAAGTAAATGTGATAGAAGGGAAGATCTTAAAAGTAAGACTATTAGGCAGTGCTATATGGCTGATGAAACATGCAAGAGGGAGTTTTTAAAAAGTGACTATGATCGCTGGAAAATTGTAAATAAAAATGTAAACAGACTCTGGGATGGGTTTAAAGCAATTGTCGAGGAATGTGACAACAGGTTTGTGTCTTTAAAGGTGGTAAGGAATGGTAAGACCCACTATATTACAACAGAGAAGTAAAGAGACGAAGAAGGAGGTGCAGGTAGGAAAGAAATAGAGTTATAAATGGCTGTGAAAGTAAGGGGAACTTGAAGGAACTTACTAGAAAAATGAATCTAGCAAAGAAGTCAGCTAAGAATAACATGATGGCAAGTATAAATGGTAGTCATACAAATTTTAGTGAAAAATGGAAAGGTACTTCAAGGCAGAAACAGGTTCCAAGAAGGACATTCCTGGAATAATTAATGAACAAGAGGACTGTGTATGTGAGGGTCTTCAAAAGGCAGAAGTATTCAGTCAGCAGCATGTCAAGATTGGTGGTTACAAGGATAATGTCCAGATAGAGGAGGTGATTAACACTAAAGAAGTATTAAAATTTACCTATGATAACAATGACATTTACAGTAAGATACAAAAGTTGAAAAGTAGAAAAGCAACTAGAATTGATAAGGTTTCGGGGTAATGCTAAAGACAATGGATTGGGATATAGTACCAAATATTAAGTACTTATTTGATTATTGTTTGCAGGAAAGAGCTATACTATATGAATGGAGAGTTGCTACAGTAGCCCCTTTGTATAAAGGAAAGGGTGATAGACATAAAGCTGAAAATTAGAGGCCAGTAAGTTTGACATGCATTGCATGTAAGCTTTGGGAAAGCGTTCTTTCTGATTATATTAGACATGTTTGCGAAAATAGTAACTGGTTCGATAGAAGGCAGTTCGAGTTTAGGAAAGATTATTCCACTGAAGGTCAACTGGTAGGATTCCAGCTAGATATAGCAGATATCCTGGATTCAGGAGGTCAAATGGACTGTATCGCGATTGAACAAGTAAGGCATTAGATAGGGTAGATCGTGGGAGACTACTGGCAAAAATGAGTGCAATTGGAATAGACAAAAGGGTGACTGAATGGTTAGCTATATTTCTAGAAAATAGAACTCAAAGAATTAGATAGTAGGTAAAGCTTCATCTGACCCTGTAATAATTAAGAGGGGAATTCCTCGAGGCAGTACTATTGCACCTTTATGTTTTCTTATACCAGGTGGCTCTCGAACGCCGTACTTTCTACTTATAAATGTACCGCATGCATAAGTGATGTGTGGGGTGTCTACCAACTGATTTTAAGAGGGGAACTACTGCCAGCGGGCAGGTTACGTCAGAATATGAAGAGATAAGAAACAGTCACACTCGCAGCATGTTACTCAGCGGTGCCGGTCGAATGCACCCCTTGCATTCGTAAACATCGTTTTCGACCGCATAGTTCTAGGCTGGTGTACGGTACAGCCGCACTATATTTGCTGTCTGCATATCGGCAATGGCTAGTGTGATCAGCAGCAGTGAATACATAGACATTATTTTAAGCTGGGCAAACTGGTCGGAATGCAACAGAAGCTCCACACAGACGTACGCCTTCTACACACATATTTTGCCGAACAGTATTCGTTTTTGTTCCACGCAATCATCTCTTTTATCGAGTTGAATGTTTATACGTGTCTAAATGAATAAGTTATTAGATTTCATTTACTGCATCTTTGGCGTGTCTACAAACAGTAGCGGCGGTTAGGGGTTGGGGTGAGGAGGTACAGTCACTCCCACACGCACTTTGTAGAGTAAATATGGCATTTATTCCATTTTAGCCAGCTGGAACTAGGAATTATTTTTAAAAAAGCTATTTGTACAAGCCTTTTTGTCTTACATGCTAAATCTTTCCTTTATTGTATAGCGCTACGGCATGTAGTGGAGACATTGCATGTGCTGTGAGGAAGGGTAGTAGGGGTACAAATGTTTGCCGAGGTCGTGGCCACGGAGTTATAATTCACCCGCTTGCCGCGCGCATTCGTCAGTCTGGCAGTCTCTTTATTGTCTGTTAGTTTCTTAGTGTGTATTCAAATACTAAATGATTATTAATTGCATAATCATGCCGTACATCTATGTAATTGTACAGGGCGATCTGGCCGTGGGGTTACGGGCGCGCATTTGTGAGCTTGCACTCGGGAGATAGTGGTTTCGAATCCCATTGTCGACACCAGTGAAGATGGATTTCCGTGGTATTCCATCTTCATACCAGGCAAACGCTGAGGCTGTACCTTAATTAAGGCCACGGTTGCTTCCTTCCCATACGTTCTATCTGTGTCGGTGCGACATAAAGTCAATTGTAAAAACAGATATATTAATTGTAATTGTAATTTCAACGCAAGAGAATACCAACTTTACATTCACCGGACTAAATTATTTCGTTTGTATTATGCTTTTTAATAAGTAAATGTAATTAATCAGCCCAGTGGATTAGGCCTATTCGTAATAATAGTTTTTTGATATTTTGATTCAATGCTGTATAATAAAATTTTCACCTGGTCTCACAAACATACTACGGGGCATTTACTTAACAAATAACATAACACAAAGAAATAACTTAGGAACGTTGGTATTAGCTTCTGTTGAAATACGATTACAACTGAATATATATTTTTTTTACAATTGGCTTTACGTCGCACCGACATAGGTAGTATTTATGGCGACGATGAGACAGAAAAGGGCTACGCGTGAAAAATAAGCGACCGTGGCCTTAAATAAGGTACAGCCCCAGCACTTGCCTGGTGTGAAAATGGGAAACCACGGACAAACATCTTCAGGGCTGCTGACAGTGGGATTCGAAACTACTATCTCCCGAGTGCAAACTCAGAGCTGCACGCCCGTAACCCCACCGCCACCTCGCCCGGTATAATTACATAGAAGTACGGCATGATTATGCAATTAAAAATAATTTAGTATTTGAACACTCACTAAGAATCTAACGGACACTAAAGAGACTGCCAGACTGATGAATGCGCGCGACAAGTGGGTGAATTATAACTCAGTGGCCACGACCTCGGCAAACAATATATACCCCTACTACCCTTCCTCACAGCACAGGCAAAGTCTCCATTACTTGCCGTAGTGCTATACAAATTGGTTAGCGGCGACGAACAGCATTTTGTGCGTATTTCCGTCAATAATTATGTTATTACTTAAAGAAAATAAACGAAGGAATTAGCAGATAAGATTACAAGGTTTGTACAAACAAATTTTTAAAATAATTCCTAGTTCCAGCTGGCTAAAATGGAATGAAAATGTAATGTGTACTCCACAATGTGGAGAGGGGGGGCGACTGTCCCTCCTTGCCGCACCCCCAAATCGCCGCTACTGTTTGTAGACACGCCAAAGGTGTAGAAAAGGAAATCTAATACCTTATTTATTTATACACGTGTAGATATTCCACTCGATGGAAGAGTTGCATGTATGAAACCAAAACTAATACTGTTCGGTGAAGTACGTATGTAGAAGGCATACGTCTGTTTGGAGCTTCTGTTGCATTCCGACCAGACTGTCCAGATTAAAATAATGTCTGTGTATTCACCACTGCTGATCACACTAGCTACTGCCGAAATGCAGACAGCAAATATAGTGCGGCTGTAGCATACACCAGCCTAGAACTATGCGGTCGAAAACGATGTTTACTAATGCAAGGGGTGCATTCGACCGGCAGCGCTCAGTAACATGCTGCGAGTGTGACTCTGTTTCTTATATCTTCATATTCGGACGTAACCTGCCCGCTGGCAGTAGTTCTCCTCTTAAAATCAGTTGGTAGACACCCCACACATCACTTATGCATGTGGAACATTTATAAGTAGAAAGTACGGCGTCCGTGCGCCACCTGGTATATATCAAGGATATGAGTAGCTAGTTGCTTTATGTCGCACCGACACAGGTAGGTCTTATGGCGACGATGGGATAGGAAAGTCCTAGGAGTTGGAAGGAAGCGGACGTGGCCTTAATTAAGGTAGAGCCCCAGCATTTGCCTGGTGTTAAAATGGGAAACCACTATGTGTAAATGTTGCAGTCTCATGTTTCACAGCGTTGTCAACGTCCTCTCGTATCCCCAACAGTCTTCCACGCAATGGTTCTTTCAATTTGGGGACGACGTCAAAATCACATGAAGACAAGTCCGGTGAGTATGGCGGCTGTTCCAGTACTTCCCACGCTGTTATTGTTTCGCGTGCCCCTGACCGCACGCCCAACTCGCCCGGTGTTTGATATGAGTAAAGGAGTAGGATCAGAGATAATAATAATAATAATAATAATAATAATAATAATCATAATAATAATATGTTTTATTTATTTTGGCAAAGGTAGGGATGTACTCCCTTTCTTACACTTAACCAGTCTTAACGTAGAACACTTAATAATAACTACTGATGATCATAATATGATAATGTTAACAGTAGAAACAGTAATAGTATTAATAAAAGTAACCACGCTTAAAAAAATCATATCATCTATATAATAGGGCCTACACATCGTATGTAGAGTACATTAAAAATATATGAATAATGAATACTATAGCTACTACTTAAGAGGAAGTTTAGAAAATGTATGGACTTCTACAGTACACCGAAACATCGCCTTCAATTGAGGGGTGAAGAGAAGGATTTGTAAGAAGAAGAAGGATAAGAGTAAGAAGAATATCTGTGAAAGGAATAGGGAAATAATGATGAAGAGGCGATAGGAGGAGGTGTTTTCAGGTCATAATTTGATGATTCGTGCACGTTTACCTAGTATTTCGACAGAGGCTTGTTTAAAAGCTGAGCTGCTGGACATGCTTCTGACGATCACTGTTAAGAGATTCCATTGTCGGGCTGCGGTAACGGTGAATGATTTCGTGTAGATTGCTGTTCTGTGTACAGGAAGGGATAAACACATGGTGGAGCAGGATCGGGTATTTTTGTTGTGGTCTGTGGAGAGGAGCTTCATGCGATCACGGAGATATTAAGAATATTATGCAAAAAGCAAAGAGTATGAAGTGTGCGTCGTTCTTTCAGGCGAAGCCACCTGAGGCGTGTGTAAGACGGTGTGACATGGTCAGCATAACGAAGTCCACATATAAATCTTACACAAGCATTCTGAGCACACTGTAATTTGCTTCCCCAGTCTACTCCTAGGTTGTTATAAACTATATCGCAATAATCAAAATGAGGTAATGCGAGTGATTCCACAAGAATGTTCTTTAGTTTAAAAGGGAAAGTGAATTTGAATTTACTGAGACAGTGTAGCGTTCCGTATATTTTATTCTACACACAGATATAGTTTGGGCAGACCAGGACAGATGTTCGTCAAATATTATACCAAGATTTCTTACATTTTGACTATACTCTATGGGAGTACCACTTATGGACAACTGTGGTAACGCTGTTCGATTGAGTTTGCAAAGTAATTTATGGTAATCAATAATCATTGCCTGGGATTTTGATGGACTTAATTTAATCCGTGATTTTTGGCCCATATGTCTATGGTCATCAAGTCTTCATTCGGGTAAAGTGTTTCTGAGTGTAGGTTTTCCGGTTTGCTGAGTATACAGTATATATCTCTAAAGCATCTGCGTATAAGTGGTATTTACAGTGTTTTAATCCGGGCTGTGCCATTTATATACAAAGAGAAAAATAGGGGGCCCAGTACAGATCCTTGTTGTATTCCTACGTCAACCGTACGCCAATTTGAATATTCGTTGTTGTTGTTGTTATTAAGTACACACTGCCGGCGACCGGTGAGATAGGAATGGATCCACTGGAGTGCGCTCGCCGAGAAATTTAAACTATTTCATTTGGATACAAGTATGCCTCTGTCAACACTGCCGAAAGCTTTACTAAAGTCCAATAACGCTAGAACTGTCAGTTGTTTGTTGTCCATAGCTTGCCCTTATGTCATCCGTGACATGTGTTAATGCACTGCAAGTGCTGTGTCTCGGTCTGAAGCCGGACTGGAGGAGACTGTGCTGAGTAAGATAGTTGGCAATCTGCTTGTGAACTATGAATTCTAAGGCTTTTGACAATATGCATAAGATGCTAATCGTCCGACAGTCACCGACGTCCTTTGCCAGTCGTATTTTCGGAAGCGGGCGAACTATGGCCATTTTCCATATTTCCGGATAAGTCCCCTGTTGCAGTGAATAATTAAATGGATAAATGATGTGGTGGAGAATTTTCATGAGCATTTCGTGGCGTATATTATCTACGCCCCTAGCCTTGGTCTTGATGCATTTTATTGAGTCAATCACTTCTTGTGGTGTGACTGAAATAAAATTTATCTCTGTGCGGTGGTGGCGTATTATCGTACGGATTAATTGTTTTCCCTTTCAGGACCGGATTAATTCCCGTTGGCGAAATGAAATGGTCGTTTAATTCATCTATGTTAACATTTAGTTCTATATCAGATTTCTGGTTATTGATGATAAACTATTTAATAGATTTCCACATCGTCGCAGCGCGTACGTCTGATCTAATCAAGTTATGGGCGTAACGTAGTCTAGCACTTCGATAAGACTATTTCTGTACAGAGTAATAAATAAGTTAAAAGATTTTGAGCAACTCCAAAATGACCTCGATAATGTTGTGAGATGGACAGTAGGCAATGGTATGATGATAAATGGGGTTAAAAGTCAGGTTGTAAGTATCACAAATAGGAAAAGTCCTCTTAGTTTTAATTGCTGCATTGAAGGGGTGAAAGTTCCTTTTGGGGATCATTGTAAGTACGTAAGTGTTAATATAAGGAAAGATCTTAATTGAATAGGGGTAATCACATAAATATGATTGTACATAAAGGGTACAGATCTGTGCACATGGTTATGAGAGTATTTAGGGTTTGTAGTAATGATGTAAAGGGCAGGGCATATAAGAGTCTGGTAAGACCCCAAATAGAGTATGGTTCCAGTGTATGGGGTCTCGCTATTCTGGAAGAGGTGCCTTCAGAATAAAAATCAAAATTAACGCAGATAAAACCTAGGCGATTTTATTCTCAAAAAGAAGGCCTACAGTTGATCATCTTACTATCAACAATGTCCCACTGTCCTGAACCAATCAGATAAAATATCTCGGCTAAGCAATGGACAAAAGTCTCACATGGAGTAGAATTATCGAACAAGCCCTGCAACGAGCCTCAGCTCGCGTGGCTGCCCCAAAACCTCTGCTTTACAATAAATATACCTCTCCAACCATGAAGAGAAATATTTATCAAGCCTGTATTAGGCCCATGCTGCTGTATGAGTGTGAGGCCTCGTGCTATATCCCTAAAACTCCCTTTTCAAAATTAGAAACCTTTCGAAACAAATTATTACGGAAGATGATAAGAGTCCCCATCCTGAGATCTAACAGACGGATACGATCCGAACTTCGTATTCCGACTCTTAGAACTCAGGTAACGAAGATAGCTAAGATGAACAAGTGTAGAATCCTGCAAACCAAGTCAACCGTACCGGGCATCTCACTCCTCAAACATGTCATAAGAACCAATAAACCCAATACTTGGCTCAAACATCGTGGCCCTTGGCTCACTTATGACCTGGTCTGAGTAATATTTCGGATTATTCCAAATCGCACCATCTCTCTCACTAAATAAAATCAAAATTTGACCCTGAAAGAGGCTGTTTGTTAAGAAGCTTGGCCTTCCCTCATCCACACTAAATAACAATTATAAATAATTTTCCAATTTATCAGCGAAGAGTGGGTTCAGCTCTGACTGGAGGTAAATACCACCTCCATGACAGATTGCTTTATCCCCCGCCAGTGTAGAAGAACAGAGATTTTCCGACTCATCGCGTATCCCTCGGAAACAGATGAGTAAAAGGGCACAATTTTCGCCCTGGGACTCTCCATCTGATCGTCCCCAACAAACAAACAAACAAACAAACAAACAAACAAACAAACAAACAAAATATTTTTACGCTAAGCTTTTAACATTCAAAGACTATCTACTAGCCATGGGTACGTAAATGCAATGCACAAGTATACTTGAACGACCCTAGGTCGGTAATGTCTTTGAGGTTGAGCCAGAGGTACTCCCGAAGCCTGTGGCAATGGTGATGGGGAGAGCCCACGTAAAATAAACGGTAGATGATGCGCGTGGATGTTTATTTATTTAATAAATGTGCCACCAACAGTGACACGCTCCAATTATAGGTGGCTTTTACAAATTATTTGAACAAATAACATAGAAATACCAAAAAGGAGAAAATGTGAAAACGCTATGTAAATGAGATGATAATGCTCTGTATGAAATGGATGAAACAATATCTCATATACAGAAGCCTGTTAATAAATCAAACAAAAAAGTTGTAACAAAATCATGTAAATATTATACAAATAAACAAATCACTTCGACGAGAAAAATTCTTTTAATATATTTACATATGTGTCATATCATAAGCAAAGTCAAGATCTACATGATACTTATTAACTAAGTTATTGTATGTTTCACAATATATTGATAAATGGAGAGTTCTTAAAAATACAGTTTTGGAGACTGGAGTAATAAACAATTGCCGAAATCTTAAATTTCCTTTTCTAACATTAAAGTATAACTCGCGAAGCGAACTATTATCGTCAATTAATGCATTAACCACCTTATAGAGATAAATGTGTTGAGCTATTACACGCCTACTGGCTAGAGATACATATTTAAAATCATTCAACAAAAATCCATATGAAACATAATTTCTAAAGGGGAATATCTTATATTTATATAATAAATATATCTTAAAAAGCATTTCTGCACCCTTTCAATTTGATTTTGATAAGATTTAAAACATGGAGACCAAATTATACATGAATACTCAAGTTTAGATCGGACAATACTATTGACGGGGTGGAAGCAGTTCTAGGGTTGTTTTGTCATCTGTTATGTAAAAAACAAGGCATCACTGGTATGTGTGTTTGATTGACTGTACAGTTGAAGGTGAGTCGTAAAACTACCTCTGTCCACAATCTGTATCCATTTACACAGTTGAAAAGCTATATGTTGCCTAATGACAACACTATGCAGTAGAGGAATATTATAATGCTTCGTTTTGTTAGCTTCTTACCCTCGTATGCCCATTCCCTCTCGAATTCCTTAATGTTCTTCATGGTGGTACAGCTTTGGTAGTAAGCCTTGAAGTGCTGGAATACTGGTAGACTGGTATTGTCCGTCCTCTTTATCACACCTAAGGAGTGAGAAGATAAGAACAATGATAAACACAGTACAGTATAATACATTGCGACAATCATGTTAACAAGGCTATACAGAAAGCATACAGATCTCTTCATATGGTTATGTTATCAGAGTATTTAAGGGTTGTAATAAGAATGTAAAGCAGATAACGTATACGTCTCTGGTAGGACCTCTATTTCAGTATGGTTCCTGTGTATGGGACCCTCACCAGAACTGCTTAGTACTAGAACTGGAAAGGATCCAAAGGAAACCAGCACGATTTGTTCTGGCTGATTTCTGATAGAGTAGTGCTATAAAAATGTTGCGAACATTGGGCTGGGAAGACTTGGGAGTAAGGAATCGAACTCCTCGACTAAGTAGACGAATAAGTTTGAGTGGAGCTTTTAAAAATAGAGCATATCACAATATGAAGGAAAAGTTCGAATTCAAGAGGACAAATATTAATTTATGGGACGCGGAATAAGGTGGTGGTGATTATTGTTTTAAGAGGAGGTACAACTGGACAATCATCTCTATTAAAGCTAATCAGAGGGGGTGGGGAAGGTATCACAATTAAGGAGGAAACCTAAATCGGTATCGCAAGGAGGGTGTTTCTGAATTTTAAATGTCTTCAATAGTTTGATGGTGAACGGGATGAAAATTCTGGTTGTGAGTTTCACCAACAGGAAATTACTGTGTTGTTAAGGTGAAATTATGTCACTGCAAGTACTGTACTTAGATGTTAATATAATGAAATATCACATTAACGAGGTTGTAAAGGAAGATTACAGATCTCTTTACATACTAATTTATAAAGGAAACGGTGATGAAAGGAAACCAGAGAACTACAGACAAGTCACCCTGATCAGTGTAGATTGTAAAATGCTGGAGATTTTAATAGCAAAATATATTATAGGAGTATGTTAAGATAAAAGTTAGTTCATGACGAGCCAGTGTGGATTTAGAAAGAAATTTTCGTGCGTGACACAACAGGCAGGATTTCAGCAGGATATATCAGATCAGTTGGATTCAGGAGGCCTGTTGGATTGCACAGCCGTAGACCTTTCCAAAGCATTTGGCAGAGAGGAACATGGAATATTATTACAGAAACTGGAGGTAATAGGATTGGACATAAGGGTTATACGTTGGATAAGAACATTTCTAAATTCAAGGGTTCAGAAATTCAACGTAGGAAACTATGTATCACAGGAAGAGAATGTTTGGAAGGTCATTCCAAAGGGTAGTACAATTCGTCCATTACTATTCTTAATATATATGCAAATGATTTAGGGAACAACATAACATCAAAAGATTGTATGTAGATGACATAATTGTTTATAGGGAAGTAAATAACATAAAGGATTGTACAGAATTATAAAGGGACCTTTACAGTATCCAACAACGGGTTGAAGAGAATAATATGAAGGTTATTGGAGGCAAATAAACTGCCACAGCATTTACAAACACGAGCTTAAATTTCATTATGCTTTGGATGAGGTAATTGTCTCAAAAGATGGCAAGTGCAAATACTTAGGTGTCAGATTTGAAAGTAATTTGTACTGGAAGGGTCATGTTTATGAAATTGTTGCGAAAGCACACAGATCGTTACATGTCATAATGAGGCTACTTAAATGATGCGACAAAGAATGAAAAGACAAAAGTTACTTACGTATGGTTGGTCCATTATTGGAATATATGCAAACAGTGTTTGGGATTCTCATCAGGAATTCTTAATAAAAGAAAAAGGTAGTGTGCAGCGGAAAGCAGGGGATTTCAGGAGAAAACGTAGAGTATCAGAAATGTTAGAGGAATTTGGGTGGGAAGCTTTAAGTAAGGGAAGAGAGAAAAGTAGACTTACAGTTTTATATAGAGTCTATACAACAGAGGAAGCACGGGGAAAGTCCGTGCTAGGCTTCAGTTGGGAAATAATTATATCGGCAGGGTGGACCACAAGTATAGAATTAGACGGGATTTTAGCAGAATCGACTGGGTAAATTTTCATTCATTGGGAAGGGCGTGAAGGAGTGGAACAATTTACCAGGAGAATTGTTTGATCCTTTTCCAAAATGTGTACAGGTATTCAAGAAAAGAATAAACAGCAACAGAGAAAAGAAATATTAGAAGGCATTCGACCTGTGCAGGTTATTGTATATAAAGAATTTTCGGGAATAAATTATTGCATCCCCTTGTCTATGGAGGTTGAACAGCCGAAGTAAGGGACTGCCTGTAGGGGTGAAGACATCGAGGACCCTGGGACCGCTACATTTGTTGAGAAGGCCCTTCAGAGACTCTGGATAACGGTAGCAAAAGGGGCTCAGGTTAAGACGTAGCAGGTCGTTATGCATGTTAGGTAACAAAATGGGTTTAAAAAAACATTGTAATGTAAACTTAAATCATATGGCAGTTGTATAGTATTATTTTAAGTAATTCCACATATTGTATTTGAGTTGATTATGCATGTAAGTACAGAAGATACCATGAGTAAGATTAAGTAAATAATACAAATTTATTAAAGATGAGCAGTGTGTTTAATATAAAAATTGTTAGCTAAAATTGTACAGTAGTGTATTTTAGGAAATGTTCTTATTCTTTTAAATTTAAAATTTAGTGCCTGATAACAATGTATTTTTGTGTATTATTTGCCTCCGAGGTAGATGCTTCATTTGCATATAAAGTGATTTAGGTTTGATTTTATTTTATTTGGTTATGACGGTATTTAGGGGTTGTAGCAAGTATGAAAAGGAGAGAGCTTATAAGTCAATGGTAAGACCCGAATTAGAGTGTGGTTCCAGTGTATGGGACCCTAACCAGGATTACATGCTTTAAGAACTGAAAGAATATTAAAAGGAAAGCAGCACGATTTGTTCTGGATGATCTCCGACAAAGGGGTAGCGTTACGAAAATGTTGCGAAGTTTGAGCTGGGAAGAATTGGAAGAAAGGAGACGAGCTGCTCGACTAAGTGGTATGTTCGCAGCTGTCAGTGGATACATAGAGTTGAATTACATTATTAGACGAATAATCAGGAGTGTTGTCTTTAAAAGTAGGAAAGATCATGATTTGAAGATAAAGTTGGAACTGAGGAGGAAAAACTGGAGCAAATGTTCATTTATAGGTAGAGTAATTAGGAATTGCAATAGTTTACCAAGGGAGATATTCTATATATTTTCAACTTCTTTGAAATTATTGAAGAAAAGACTAGATAAACTGCAGCTAGGGAATCGGCGACTCTGGAAACAGCCCCAAAATGCAGATTGATTGATTGATTGATTGATTGATTGATTGATTGATTGATTGATTGATTGATTGATTGATTGATTGATTGATTGATTGATTGATTGATTGATTGATTGATTGATTGATTGATTGATTGATTGATTGATTGATTGATTGATTGATTGATTGATTGATTGATTGATTGATTGATTGATTGATTGATTGATTGATTGATTGATTGATTGATTGATTGATTGATACCAGAGGCTACGCGTCATGACGCTAACTCTGATACATAACTCAAAAAGAAACCCGGCGAACGGTTGAAGAGTCAATGGGAAGAAAAGGAGGAAAAGTAAGTAAAAACGCGTTCCCGAGCTGGGCACAGTGAATAATAAATAACGGATTTTAAAGCTGCAAACACATCAAATGCCCGCCTTTGTGGTGTAGTGGTTAGCGTGATTAGCTGCCACCCCCGGAGGCCTGGATTCGATTCCCGGCTCTACAACGAAAATTGAAATGTGGTTTGAGGACTGGAACGGGATACACTCAGCCTCGACAAGTCAAATGAGTAGACGTGGGTTCAATTCCCACGTTAGCCATCCTCGAAGTGGTTTTCCGTGGTTTCCCACTTCTCCTCCAGGCAAATGCCAGTATGGTACCTAACTTAAGGCCACGGCCGCTTCCTTGTGTATCCCGTTCAATCTTCCTATTCCCACCACAAGGCCCTTGTTCAACATAACATGTGAGACCGACCGAGTGAGGTACTGGTCCTCCTCCCCAGTTATATCTCCGACACGAAGTCTCACGTTCCAGGACACGCCGTTGAGGCGGTAGAGGTGGGATCCCTCGCTGAGTCCGTGGGAAAAACCAACTCTGGAGGGTAAACAGATTAAGAAAAAAAGAAGAGCATATTATACCAGAGGAGTTAATGAGATGAAGTGAAATATGTGATATATGATGGCAGGAGGGGAGAGGTTGAAGCCCGGCGCCAGCACATAGCCTGCTCCTGTTGAATTAAACCAAGGCGTCTGCTCAAGGCTTAACGTCACCTTCCGACGAACGAATCACCATCAACCGTGTCATATCCAATCACTCCATATGCACACTGTGGAGAGCTTTGGAATTAAATCCAGGCTTTCGGCTCACAATCTAGTAATTTAATTTCGTGTGGCTATTTCTAGCCGAATGCAGCCCTTGCAAGGCAGACCCTCCGACGAGGGTGGGCGGCATCTGCCATGTGTAGGTAACTGCGTGTTATTGTGGTGGAGGATAGTGTTACGTGTGGTGTGTGAGTTGCAGGGATGTTGGGGACAGCACAAATACCCAGCCCCCGGGCCACTATCTCCTGTGGGTGGAGGCGGTAGAATAACACCCACGGTATCCCCTGCCTGTCGTAAAAGGCGACTAAAAGGGGCCCCAGGGGCTCTGAACTTTGGAGTGTGGGTTGGCGACCACGGGGCCCTCAGCTGAGTCCTGGCATTGCTTCCACTTACTTGTGTCAGGCTCCTCACTTTCATCTATCCTATCCGACCTCTCTTGGTCAACTCTTGTTCTTTTCCGACCCCGACGCTATTAGGTTTGCGAGGGCTAGGGAGTCTTTCATTTTCACGCCCTTCGTGGCCCTTGTCTTTCTTTGACCGATATCTTCATTTTTCCCTTCCATTTTTCCCTCTGATTAGTGTTATATAGAGGACTAGCGAATGTACCCGTGCTTCGCTACGGTATTCTACATTGTATTCGAATATCGAAGTAAATAGTGTGCATGTAGTAAATAAGATTGTTTTAAAATTGCATGTCTCTTAGCGTTATCCGAGAAAGAGCATGGGGATGTCCCCGTACGTTGTTTCCAATGTAAAGTGTTTGTTATGGATTTGTGATATAACGACAGGCTCACTTGCCTACTGCCATTCACAATCGAGTTGGGAAGTTTACATTATAATTGCAGGCCCCATTGCCTACTATGCGCACAGAATCGATTTGGGGAGTTTTCGTTAAAATGGCTGCCCCCCTTTCCTACTTCCAGACAGATTACAGTTTTTATTATAATGGCAGGCAATTACCCTACTATCACTCGAAACTGAGTTGTGCAGTTATCATTATAATGCCAGGCCCATTTTCCTACTTCCAGCCAGCTTACTGCCAGTCACACCAAGTTGGTTGAGTTTCCATCAAAATAGCAGGCCACTATGCCTAATGCCAGTCACATTTTACATGAGGACATTTCTTTATAATGGCGGGCACCATTGCCTACTGCCAAACACAATCGGGTAGGGGAGTTTTAAACAAAACTGCATGCTCACTTGCCTTCTGCAAGTCAAATCGAGAAGTGAACTATTCATTACAATTGTAGACCTTCCTTACTAATGACAGTTACACAGGAGTTGGAGAAGGAACCCTTTCATACTGCCAGTCAAAGTATGACACACAAAGTCGGTGTGGGGAGTACTGATTACAATAGCAGACCAACCCTTTCTCGATCACTACAAATCGACATACGAAAGTATATGCGTGTTTACAATATTGAAGACCTTCATTTACAGATTAACTGCTACTAAACGTACGTCATATCGACAAAGGATTATACCATAAGACACGCCGGATTTAGTGGCCTAAATGCCTGGTCCTATGATATGTCATCTATTCTTGGGTCAGATTGAGTTAGAAACGTGGAACAGGGTAACGTTCTTGTAAGATTATCTCACATTACATTACTTTTCGGATAATTATGTGACAGCTACATACATAGCATTTGGCTGATATATGGCTACTGGGTGGGCCAATTTTCGTGAAGAGTTTGATGATTCTGTATTTCATATAAGTAATCGAAGGTATGAATTATGCATGTGAAAATTCCAAATTGACTTAACATCCATTAATAGAGAAAAATCAAACGTAAAAGGGACAGATACGGCAAAAAGTCATAAGACCAAGGTTGTAGATCATTCCAAATTGAACGAATATTGTGCAATCAGTTATGTGATAGGAATTTCCGAAGGTCTGCACCATCATTAAAATTGCCTGCATATTTCTATATTCTTCGCGGATAAAAAGTGAAAAATTTAATGATCTAGGATGTTTTCCGTTCGTTACAGGCTAAAACGTATAATTTTGTCAAATTTCAATTATCTTCTTTTTCTTCTGGCAAATTATGCCGCAATCTGGATTTTGGGCGAGGCGGGTAAAAATTAGGACTTTCAGGAAACTAAACCAAAAATTATGCAGATGGTCAATATTACCCCTTAAACGGAAAGCTGTACGAAAATTTCGCCAAAACAGTCAGTGTAGAGGCACACAGTCGTTACGATTTGATTTATGTAGATAAGGAATCTGCTCCATGTAAAACACCTTTTTGGCTATGTCCGCTGGACTTAACCTGCAAAACTGACCATTCATGATATCTCCCTTATTAATCCTCCTGACGAAAAAATGCACATGAAAAAAAGGTTTAGAGGTAGAATTCCATCACGTTTGGTCGATTTCCAGTCAGGTTGGTCTTGTTCTGTATATATTGTGGAAGAGTAAAATCACCATTTCGATTCCCTATAAACCGCCAGTCCATTCCGGAACATGAAATGTTATTTACGTTTAAAACCTACCTTTGGACAGGTGGATGCTAAATATGAATTTTGGTTCGAATGTCTTCAGTAGTTTTCAAGTTGTAAGGAATACGCTTTACACGCACCCGCTCGAGAGTTAAGTCCGTTGGGACTTGTACAGAAAAACGGTCCGTTAATGATATCTCCCTTATTAATCCTCATATCGAAATGATGCACATGAGAAAAAAGGTTTAGAAAAAAATTTCTACCAAGGCAGGTAGATTTAAATTAACGTTGGTTGTGTATATTTTGTAGAGTGCAAAATCACTGTTTCGGTTTCGTATAAACCCCCAGTCAGTTCAGGGATTTAGAAACAATATTTGCCCTAAAACCTATCAAGGACAGGTGTATTCTAAATATGAGTATTGGTGGGAATACATCCAGTAGTTTGTAGCATTCGCGTACATACGGCGTAATTAAGGAAGAAAATAGTACAGTTAAGAGAGTTGAAAGTAATAGAAAATGGATTATAACTGAGGACAGCCGGAAAACGACAAATATGTAAATGCCTAGTTAATGTATTGGAAAATCAAATGACCCTCAATAAATTATGCTAGTGTGAGTTATGGATATAATAAAGCGGTAACAGAGGAGAAATTTAGGTCCAGTGATTCCTAGGTAAACAAAAAATAAGAAGATGACTAATGGTGTTATTACTTAATCTATTCGAAGGCGGTTATAACATCCAACGATATTCCGCCAATATCCCGCAGATAGGCCAATTGACGCCTCTCCTGCCTTCTACCTAAGGAACAACCACGAATTTAAAAGCATGGTGAGGAAAATGGCAAAACGTTACTTCCCTGCTGGCATGCAGTCAGAGACGTTGCCATGGTAACCTGTAGGTTCGTTGTCGGTCTGTCGGTTACTCAATGCAGAGCATGGTACCAGCAGAAAATTGTAAATTTCTCCGTCATGTAAAGAGTAAGGTAAACTATGAACATAACGAAAGTTGTTTATAATGAAGAGACGTTTCACGTACGGTAAACGAAGCTTACAGAAAATCAATAGTATAAGAGAAAATGGAGGAAAACCATTCTGGTTTCCCTATAAACCCCCCGTCTATTGAAAGATTTTAAAATGATATGCATATTGAAACCTTCCTTGGGATGAATACACTCTAAATATGAAGTTTAGTTGAGATCTATCGAGCCGTTTCGACGTGATGGTGGAAAGACCATTCTGGTTTTCCTATAAACCCCCGTCTATTCAAAGATTTTAAAATGATATGCATATCGAAACCTTCCCCGGGATGAGTATACTCTAAATATGAAATTTCGTTGAGATCTATCCAGCCGTTTCGACGTGATGGTGGAAAAAACATTCTGGTTTTCCTATAAACCCCCGTGTATTCAAAGATTTTAAAATGATATGCATATCGAAACCTTCCCCGGGATGAGTATACTCTAAATATGAAATTTGTTTGAGATCTATCGAGCCGTTTCGACGTGATGGTGGAAAAACCATTCTGGTTTTCCTATAAACCCCCGTCTATTCAAAGATTTTAAAATGATATGCATATCGAAACCTTCCCCGGGATGAGTATACTCTAAATATGAAGTTTGGTTGAGATCTATCCAGCCGTTTCGACGTGATGGTGGTAAAACCATTCTGGTTTTCCTATAAACCCCCGTGTATTCAAAGATTTTAAAATGATATGCATATCGAAACCTTCCCCGGGATGAGTATACTCTAAATTTGAAATTTGGTTGAGATCTATCCAGCCGTTTCGACGTGATGGTGGAAAAACCATTCTGGTTTTCCTATAAACCCCCGTGTATTCAAAGATTTTAAAATGATATACGTATCGAAACCTTCCCCGGGAAGAGTATACTCTAAATATGAAGTTTAGTTGAGATCTATCCAGCCGTTTAGACGTGATGGTGGAAAAACCATACTGGTTTCCGTATAAACCCCCCGTGTATTCAAAGATTTTAAAATGATATGCATATCGAAACCTTCCCCGGGATGAGTATACTCTAAATATGAAATTTGGTTGAGATCTATCCAGCCGTTTCGACGTGATGGTGGAAAAACCATTCTCGTTTTCCTATAAACCCCCCGTGTATTCAAAGATTTTAAAATGATATGCATATCGAAACCTTCCCCGGGATGAGTATACTCTAAATATGAAATTTGGTTGAGATCTATCCAGCCGTTTCGACGTGACGGTGGAAAAACCATTCTGGTTTTCTTATAAACCCCCCGTGTATTCAAAGATTTTAAAATGATATGCATATCGAAACCTTCCCCGCGATGAGTATACTCTAAATATGAAGTTTGGTTGAGATCTATCCAGCCGTTTCGACGTGATGGTGGAAAAACCATTCTGGTTTTCCTATAAACCCCCCGTGCATTCAAAGATTTTAAAATGACATGCATATCGAAACCTTCCCCGGGATGAGTATACTGTATATATGAAATTTGGTTGAGATCTATCGAGCCGTTTCGAGGTGATGGTGGAAAAACCATTCTGGTTTTCCGATAAACCCCCTGTGTATTCAAAGATTTTAAAATGATATGCATATCGAGACCTTCCCCGGGAGGAGTATACTCTAAATATGATATTTGGTTGAGATCTATCCAGCCGTTTCGACGTGATGGTGGAAAAACCATTTTGGTTTTCCTATAACCCCAACGTGTTTTCAAGGAGTTTAAAATGATATGCACATCAAAACCTTCCCCGGGAGGAGTATACTCTAAATATGAAGTTTGGTTGAGATCTATCCAGCCGTTTCGACGTGATGGTGGAAAAACCATTGTGGTTTTCCTATAAACCCCCGTCTATTCAAAGATTTTAAAATGATATGCATATCGAAACTTTCCCCGGGATGAGTATACTCTAAATATGAAATTTGGTTGAGATCTATCCAGCCGTTTCGACGTGATGGTGGAAAAATCATTCTGGTTTTCCTATAAACCCCCCGTGTATTCAAAGATTTTAAAATGATATGCATATCGAAACCTTCCCCGGGAGGAGTATACTCTAAATACGAAGTTTGGTTGAGATCTATCCAGCCGTTTCGACGTGATGGTGGAAAAACCATTCTGGTTTTCCTATAAACCCCCCGTGTATTCAAAGATTTTAAAATGATATGCATATCGAAACCTTCCCCGGGAGGAGTATACTCTAAATATGAAGTTTGGTTGAGATCTATCCAGCCGTTTCGACGTGATGGTGGAAAAACCATTCAGGTTTTCCTATAAACCCCCGTGTATTCAAAGATTTTAAAATGATATGCATATCGAAACCTTCCCCGGGATGAGTATACTCTAAATATGAAGTTTGGTTGAGATCTATCCAGCCGTTTCGACGTGATGGTGGAACAGACAAACAGACAGACAAACAGAAACAATTTTATTTATTAAAAAAAAATTTTACACTCGTTCTTCACCCCCTTTCCATCCCCGCCCAAAAGGAGTCCTATGAGTGCCTTACACAACAGTATATTTTTTTCCCAGATATTAAGTCTTATTTGTACCTATTTTGGTTGACAGCTATGCCCAAACGTACATGCATAATCTCACTGCTCTAGAATCCTGGAGCTGACGTTGCCATGGTTACGGCAGTTCATTTCTTTATCCGATTCCTAGAGCAGGGGTAGTGTGGTGCCAATATCTCCGTAACGGTTGGTTTTAGGGCCTTAAAACATGGTTTTCGGGCCCGTAGGGCTTACCGAGTTTTGTTCTTTGCGTCAAGAGGATTAAATTGAGCTTTGTCTCGTCCTTATACGACAAATTCGATATTTTGCCCATAATAGTATAAGAGAAAATGGAGGAAAACCGTTTTTCCTATAAAACCCCCGTCTTTTCAAAGATTTTAAAATGATATGCATATCGAAACCTTCCCCGGGGTCAGTATACTCTAAATATGATGTTTGGTTGAGATCTATCCAGCCGTTTCGACGTGATGGTGGAACAGACAAACAGACAGACAAACAGACAAACAGAAACAATTTTATTTATATAGATGACGGATAAGCATGAGCACGTTGAAACGTGCAGACTTCCACTTCGAGATTCATATCTCCTAAACGGTTTATGATATTAAGAAACGGTTTGCGCCATCAGACGCCTCATTTATCACTCTACATATTTGTTTCTAAACCATTTCCTCTTATCTCCCATATTAAGGGGGTAAATTGAAATCAAATTTTGAATAGGCTGAAATTTGGGTGCATTTTTAATATTTTACATTACTTTTTGCCTACTTATGTATAAGCTAGAATCATGAAATTTGGTACACATATGTCCCTTAATCGTGCAAATGTGCGCACACAACGTGATGATCCTACCATTCTTATAAGTGTGTCAAACAATGAAATATACTTGTAAAAATCACAAAATTTACGAACAATCCAGAAATACGGCCAAATTTAACGTATTAGGGAGAGAGATACGACAAAATGTCACAGGACCAAAGTTGTAGATCACTCCGAATTGAAGCGACATTGTGCCATCCGTTTTGTGATACGACTTACCGTTTAGCCAAAAAATAGCTCAAAAGGAATGTCTGCACAGTCATTAAAATTGCCTCCATATTTCGATATCTTTGGGGGGTAAAAAGTGAAAAATTTGAACATCTTGGAATTTTCCCGTCGGTTAGGGACCAAAAGCTATAATTTCACCAAATTTCAATTGTCTACTTCGTCTGGCATGTTGTGCCGCCATTTTGATTTGGGGGGATAGGGGATAAAAATGAGGAAATTCTCGAAAATTTTTAAGCCCACGAAACCTATAGGTTATCGTTTTGGATATACTATACGACTGTGTTCTTATGCTGAGCCCAAAATTTGAGCCCCCCCCAGCGTGCCCCCTTGAGGGAATTTTGAGAATTTCCGATTTTTCTAGGGATCCTGGGGTCATCAGTTTCCTCCGTACAAAGTTTCAAATTTCTGAGATTTCTGGAAGTGCCTCATTAATCACGTCTTTTCATTTTTAAATATTTATATATACATCGCTCCAGCCCGACTTGCTTTTATATATATAGATAGATGACGGATAAGCATGAGCACGTTGAAAAGTGCAGACTTCCACTTCGAGATTCATATCTCCTAAACGGTTTATGATATTAAGAAACGGTTTGCGCCATCAGACGCCTCATTTATCGCTCTACATATTTCTTTCTAAACCATTTCCTCTTATCTCCCATATTAAGGGGGTAAATTGAGATCAAATTTTGAATAGGGTGAAATTTGGGTGCATTTTTAACATTTTACATTACTTTTTGCCTACTTATGTATAAGCTAGAATCATGAAATTTCGTACACATATGTCCCTTAATCGTGCCAATGTGCGCACACAACGTGATGATCCTATCGTTCTTATAAGTGTGTCAAACAATGAAATATACTTGTACAAATCACCAAATTTACGAACAATCCAGAAATTCGGCCAAATTTAACGTATAAGGGAGAGAGATACGACAAAATGTCACAGGACCAAAGTTGTAGATCACTCCGAATTGAAGAGACAATGTGCCATCCGTTTTGTGATACGACTTACCGTTTAGCCAAAAAATAGCTCAAAAGGAATGTCTGCACAGTCATTAAAATTGCCTCCATATTTCGATATCTTTGGGGGGTAAAAAGTGAAAAATTTGAACATCTTGGAATTTTCCCGTCGGTTAGGGACCAAAAGCTATAATTTCACCAAATTTCAATTGTCTACTTCGTCTGGCAGGTTGTGCCGCCATTTTGAATTGGGGGATAGGGGATAAAAATGAGGAAATTCTCGAAAATTTTTAAGCCCACGAAACCTATAGGTTATCGTTTTGGATATACTATACGACTGTGTTCTTATGCTGAGCCCAAAATTTGAGCCCCCCCCAGCGTGCCCCCTTCAGGGAATTTTGAGAATTTCCGATTTTTCTAGGGATCCTGGGGTCATCAGTTTCCTCCGTACAAAGTTTCAAATTTATGAGATTTCTGGAAGTGCCTCATTAATTCACGTCTTTTTTCATTTTTAAATATTTATATATACATCGCTCCAGCCCGACTTGCTTTTATATATATAGACTAGCAAATATACCCGTGCTTCGCTACGGTGTTCAACATTGTATTCGAATATCGAAGTAAACAGTGTACATGCAGTAAATAAGATTGTTTTAAAATTGCATGTCTCTTAGCGTTATCCGAGAAAGAGCATGGTGATGTCCCCATACGTTGTTTCCAATGTAAAGTGTTTGTTACGGATTTGTGATATAACGGCAGGCTCACTTGCCTACTGCCATTCATTATAATTGGAAGCCCCATTGCCTACTGCGCGGTCACAATCAAGTTGGGAGTGTTCGTTACAATGGCAGGCCCCATTTCCTACTCCCAAAGAGATTACAGTCGAGGAGATTTTATTATAATAGCAGGCAAATTCCCTACCACCATTCAAAATTGAGTTGTGCCGTTATCACTATAATGTCAGGCCGATTTTCCTACTTTCAGCCAGCTTACTGCCAGTCACAGCAAGTTGGTGAGTTTCCATCAAAATAGCAGGCCACTATGCCTAATGCCAGTCACATTTTAGATGAGGACATTTGTTTATAATGGCGGGCACCCTTGCCTACTGCCAAATACAATCGGGTAGGGATGTTTTACACAAAACTGCATGCTCACTTGCCTTCTACAAGTCAAATCGAGAAGCGAACTATTCATTACAATTGTAGACCTTCCTTACTAATGACAGTTACACAGGATTTGGAGAAGGGCCCTTTCATACAGCCAGTCAAAGTCGGTGTGGGGAGTACTGATTACAATAGCAGACCCACCCTTTCTCGATCGCTACAAATTTGAGCCCCCCCCCCAGCGTGACCCCTTCAGGGAATTTTGAGAATTTCCGATTTTTCTAGGGATCCTGGGGTCATCCGTTTTTCCCGTACCAAGTTTCAAATTTCTGAGATTTCTGGAAGTGCCTCATTAATTCACGTCTTTTTTCATTTTTAAATATTTATATATACATCGCTCCAGCCCGACTTGCTTTTATATATATAGATGACGGATAAGCATGAGCACGTTGAAAAGTGCAGACTTCCACTTCGAGATTCATATCTCCTAAACGGTTTATGATATTAAGAAACGGTTTGCGCCATCAGACGCCCCATTTATCGCTCTAAATGTTTGTTGCTAAACCATATCCTCGTATCTCCCATATTAAGGGGGTAAATTGAGTTCAAATTTTGAATAGGGTGAAATTTGGGTGCATTTATAACATTTTACATTACATTTTGCCTACTTATGTATACGCTAGAATCATGAAATTTGGTACACATATGTCCCTTAATCGTGCCAATGTGCGCACCTAACGTGATGATCCTATCATCCTTATAAGTGTGTCAAACAATGAAATATACTTGTAAAAATCACCAAATTTACGAACAATCCAGAAATACGGCCAAATTTAACGTATAAGGGAGAGAGATACGACAAAATGTCACAGGACCAAAGTTGTAGATCACTCCGAATTGAAGGGACATTGTGCCATCCGTTTTGTGATACGACTTACCGTTTAGCCAAAAAATAGCTCAAAAGGAATGTCTGCACAGTCATTAAAATTGCCTCTATATTTCGATATCTTTAGGGGTAAAAAGTGAAAAATTTGAACATCTTGGAATTTTCCCGTCGGTTAGGGACCAAAAGCTATAATTTCACCAAATTTCAATTGTCTACCTCGTCTGCCAGGTTGTGCCGCCATCTTGATTTGGGGGGATAGGGGATAAAAATGAGGAAATTCCCGAAAATTTTTAAGCCCACGAAACCTATAGGTTATCGTTTTGGATATACTATACGACTGTGTTCTTATGCTGAGCCCAAAATTTGATCCCCCCCAGCGTGCCCCCTTCAGGGAATTTTGAGAATTTCCGATTTTTCTAGGGATCCTGGGGTCATCAGTTTCCCCCGTACCAAGTTTCAAATTTCTGAGATTTCTGGAAGTGCCTCATTAATTCACGTCGTTTTTCATTTTTAAATATTTATATATACATCGCTCCAGCCCGACTTGCTTTTATATATATAGATAGATGACGGATAAACATGAGCACGTTGAAAAGTGCAGACTTCCACTTCGAGATTCATATCTCCTAAACGGTTTATGATATTAAGAAACGGTTTGCGCCATCAGACGCCACATTTATCGCTCTAAATGTTTGTTGCTAAACCATATCCTCGTATCTCCCATATTAAGGGGGTAAATTGAGTTCAAATTTTGAATAGGGTGAAATTTGGGTGCATTTTTAACATTTTACATTACATTTTGCCTACTTATGTATAAGCTAGAATCATGAAATTTGGTACACATATGTCCCTTAATTGTGCCAATGTGCGCACCTAACGTGATGATCCTATCATCCTTATAAGTGTGTCAAACAATGAAATATACTTGTAAAAATCACCAAATTTACGAACAATCCAGAAATACGGCCAAATTTAACGTATAAGGGAGAGAGATACGACAAAATGTCACAGGACCAAAGTTGTAGATCACTCCGAATTGAAGGGACCTTGTGCCATCCGTTTTGTGATACGACTTACCGTTTAGCCAAAAAATAGCTCAAAAGGAATGTCTGCACAGTCATTAAAATTGCCTCCATATTTCGATATCTTTAGGGGTAAAAAGTGAAAAATTTGAACATCTTGGAATTTTCCCGTCGGTTAGGGACCAAAAGCTATAATTTCACCAAATTTCAATTGTCTACCTCGTCTGGCAGGTTGTGCCGCCATCTTGATTTGGGGGGATAGGGGATAAAAATGAGGAAATTACCGAAAATTTTTAAGCCCACGAAACCTATAGGTTATCGTTTTGGATATACTATACGACTGTGTTCTTATGCTGAGCCCAAAATTTGATCCCCCCCAGCGTGCCCCCTTCAGGGAATTTTGAGAATTTCCGATTTTTCTAGGGATCCTGGGGTCATCAGTTTCCCCCGTACCAAGTTTCAAATTTCTGAGATTTCTGGAAGTGCCTCATTAATTCACGTCTTTTTTCATTTTTAAATATTTATATATACATCGCTCCAGCCCGACTTGCTTTTATATATATAGATGACGGATAAGCATGAGCACGTTGAAAAGTGCAGACTTCCACTTCGAGATTCATATCTCCTAAACGGTTTATGATATTAAGAAACGGTTTGCGCCATCAGACGCCCCATTTATCGCTCTAAATGTTTGTTGCTAAACCATATCCTCGTATCTCCCATATTAAGGGGGTAAATTGAGTTCAAATTTTGAATAGGGTGAAATTTGGGTGCATTTATAACATTTTACATTACATTTTGCCTACTTATGTATACGCTAGAATCATGAAATTTGGTACACATATGTCCCTTAATCGTGCCAATGTGCGCACCTAACATGATGATCCTATCATCCCTATAAGTGTGTCAAACAATGAAATATACTTGTAAAAATCACCAAATTTACGAACAATCCAGAAATACGGCCAAATTTAACGTATAAGGGAGAGAGATACGACAAAATGTCACAGGACCAAAGTTGTAGATCACTCCGAATTGAAGGGACATTGTGCCATCCGTTTTGTGATACGACTTACCGTTTAGCCAAAAAATAGCTCAAAAGGAATGTCTGCACAGTCATTAAAATTGCCTCCATATTTCGATATCTTTGGGGGGTAAAAAGTGAAAAATTTGAACATCTTGGAATTTTCCCGTCGGTTAGGGACCAAAAGCTATAATTTCACCAAATTTCAATTGTCTACTTCGTCTGGCAGGTTGTGCCGCCATTTTGAATTGGGGGATAGGGGATAAAAATGAGGAAATTCTCGAAAATTTTTAAGCCCACGAAACCTATAGGTTATCGTTTTGGATATACTATACGACTGTGTTCTTATGCTGAGCCCAAAATTTGAGCCCCCCCCAGCGTGCCCCCTTCAGGGAATTTTGAGAATTTCCGATTTTTCTAGGGATCCTGGGGTCATCAGTTTCCTCCGTACAAAGTTTCAAATTTATGAGATTTCTGGAAGTGCCTCATTAATTCACGTCTTTTTTCATTTTTAAATATTTATATATACATCGCTCCAGCCCGACTTGCTTTTATATATATAGACTAGCAAATATACCCGTGCTTCGCTACGGTGTTCAACATTGTATTCGAATATCGAAGTAAACAGTGTACATGCAGTAAATAAGATTGTTTTAAAATTGCATGTCTCTTAGCGTTATCCGAGAAAGAGCATGGTGATGTCCCCATACGTTGTTTCCAATGTAAAGTGTTTGTTACGGATTTGTGATATAACGGCAGGCTCACTTGCCTACTGCCATTCATTATAATTGGAAGCCCCATTGCCTACTGCGCGGTCACAATCAAGTTGGGAGTGTTCGTTACAATGGCAGGCCCCATTTCCTACTCCCAAAGAGATTACAGTCGAGGAGATTTTATTATAATAGCAGGCAAATTCCCTACCACCATTCAAAATTGAGTTGTGCCGTTATCACTATAATGTCAGGCCGATTTTCCTACTTTCAGCCAGCTTACTGCCAGTCACAGCAAGTTGGTGAGTTTCCATCAAAATAGCAGGCCACTATGCCTAATGCCAGTCACATTTTAGATGAGGACATTTGTTTATAATGGCGGGCACCCTTGCCTACTGCCAAATACAATCGGGTAGGGATGTTTTACACAAAACTGCATGCTCACTTGCCTTCTACAAGTCAAATCGAGAAGCGAACTATTCATTACAATTGTAGACCTTCCTTACTAATGACAGTTACACAGGATTTGGAGAAGGGCCCTTTCATACAGCCAGTCAAAGTCGGTGTGGGGAGTACTGATTACAATAGCAGACCCACCCTTTCTCGATCGCTACAAATTTGAGCCCCCCCCCCAGCGTGACCCCTTCAGGGAATTTTGAGAATTTCCGATTTTTCTAGGGATCCTGGGGTCATCCGTTTTTCCCGTACCAAGTTTCAAATTTCTGAGATTTCTGGAAGTGCCTCATTAATTCACGTCTTTTTTCATTTTTAAATATTTATATATACATCGCTCCAGCCCGACTTGCTTTTATATATATAGATGACGGATAAGCATGAGCACGTTGAAAAGTGCAGACTTCCACTTCGAGATTCATATCTCCTAAACGGTTTATGATATTAAGAAACGGTTTGCGCCATCAGACGCCCCATTTATCGCTCTAAATGTTTGTTGCTAAACCATATCCTCGTATCTCCCATATTAAGGGGGTAAATTGAGTTCAAATTTTGAATAGGGTGAAATTTGGGTGCATTTATAACATTTTACATTACATTTTGCCTACTTATGTATACGCTAGAATCATGAAATTTGGTACACATATGTCCCTTAATCGTGCCAATGTGCGCACCTAACGTGATGATCCTATCATCCTTATAAGTGTGTCAAACAATGAAATATACTTGTAAAAATCACCAAATTTACGAACAATCCAGAAATACGGCCAAATTTAACGTATAAGGGAGAGAGATACGACAAAATGTCACAGGACCAAAGTTGTAGATCACTCCGAATTGAAGGGACATTGTGCCATCCGTTTTGTGATACGACTTACCGTTTAGCCAAAAAATAGCTCAAAAGGAATGTCTGCACAGTCATTAAAATTGCCTCTATATTTCGATATCTTTAGGGGTAAAAAGTGAAAAATTTGAACATCTTGGAATTTTCCCGTCGGTTAGGGACCAAAAGCTATAATTTCACCAAATTTCAATTGTCTACCTCGTCTGCCAGGTTGTGCCGCCATCTTGATTTGGGGGGATAGGGGATAAAAATGAGGAAATTCCCGAAAATTTTTAAGCCCACGAAACCTATAGGTTATCGTTTTGGATATACTATACGACTGTGTTCTTATGCTGAGCCCAAAATTTGATCCCCCCCAGCGTGCCCCCTTCAGGGAATTTTGAGAATTTCCGATTTTTCTAGGGATCCTGGGGTCATCAGTTTCCCCCGTACCAAGTTTCAAATTTCTGAGATTTCTGGAAGTGCCTCATTAATTCACGTCGTTTTTCATTTTTAAATATTTATATATACATCGCTCCAGCCCGACTTGCTTTTATATATATAGATAGATGACGGATAAACATGAGCACGTTGAAAAGTGCAGACTTCCACTTCGAGATTCATATCTCCTAAACGGTTTATGATATTAAGAAACGGTTTGCGCCATCAGACGCCACATTTATCGCTCTAAATGTTTGTTGCTAAACCATATCCTCGTATCTCCCATATTAAGGGGGTAAATTGAGTTCAAATTTTGAATAGGGTGAAATTTGGGTGCATTTTTAACATTTTACATTACATTTTGCCTACTTATGTATAAGCTAGAATCATG
The DNA here is from genome assembly GCF_040414725.1 of Anabrus simplex. Classification (NCBI taxonomy): domain Eukaryota; kingdom Metazoa; phylum Arthropoda; class Insecta; order Orthoptera; family Tettigoniidae; genus Anabrus; species Anabrus simplex. Next base: position 431,770,187 of record NC_090268.1, on the reverse strand, counting down.
AAATTTGGTACACATATGTCCCTTAATTGTGCCAATGTGCGCACCTAACGTGATGATCCTATCATCCTTATAAGTGTGTCAAACAATGAAATATACTTGTAAAAATCACCAAATTTACGAACAATCCAGAAATACGGCCAAATTTAACGTATAAGGGAGAGAGATACGACAAAATGTCACAGGACCAAAGTTGTAGATCACTCCGAATTGAAGGGACCTTGTGCCATCCGTTTTGTGATACGACTTACCGTTTAGCCAAAAAATAGCTCAAAAGGAATGTCTGCACAGTCATTAAAATTGCCTCCATATTTCGATATCTTTAGGGGTAAAAAGTGAAAAATTTGAACATCTTGGAATTTTCCCGTCGGTTAGGGACCAAAAGCTATAATTTCACCAAATTTCAATTGTCTACCTCGTCTGGCAGGTTGTGCCGCCATCTTGATTTGGGGGGATAGGGGATAAAAATGAGGAAATTACCGAAAATTTTTAAGCCCACGAAACCTATAGGTTATCGTTTTGGATATACTATACGACTGTGTTCTTATGCTGAGCCCAAAATTTGATCCCCCCCAGCGTGCCCCCTTCAGGGAATTTTGAGAATTTCCGATTTTTCTAGGGATCCTGGGGTCATCAGTTTCCCCCGTACCAAGTTTCAAATTTCTGAGATTTCTGGAAGTGCCTCATTAATTCACGTCTTTTTTCATTTTTAAATATTTATATATACATCGCTCCAGCCCGACTTGCTTTTATATATATAGATGACGGATAAGCATGAGCACGTTGAAAAGTGCAGACTTCCACTTCGAGATTCATATCTCCTAAACGGTTTATGATATTAAGAAACGGTTTGCGCCATCAGACGCCCCATTTATCGCTCTAAATGTTTGTTGCTAAACCATATCCTCGTATCTCCCATATTAAGGGGGTAAATTGAGTTCAAATTTTGAATAGGGTGAAATTTGGGTGCATTTATAACATTTTACATTACATTTTGCCTACTTATGTATACGCTAGAATCATGAAATTTGGTACACATATGTCCCTTAATCGTGCCAATGTGCGCACCTAACATGATGATCCTATCATCCCTATAAGTGTGTCAAACAATGAAATATACTTGTAAAAATCACCAAATTTACGAACAATCCAGAAATACGGCCAAATTTAACGTATAAGGGAGAGAGATACGACAAAATGTCACAGGACCAAAGTTGTAGATCACTCCGAATTGAAGGGACATTGTGCCATCCGTTTTGTGATACGACTTACCGTTTAGCCAAAAAATAGCTCAAAAGGAATGTCTGCACAGTCATTAAAATTGCCTCCATATTTCGATATCTTTAGGGGTAAAAAGTGAAAAATTTGAACATCTTGGAATTTTCCCGTCGGTTAGGGACCAAAAGCTATAATTTCACCAAATTTCAATTGTCTACCTCGTCTGCCAGGTTGTGCCGCCATCTTGATTTGGGGGGATAGGGGATAAAAATGAGGAAATTCCCGAAAATTTTTAAGCCCACGAAACCTATAGGTTATCGTTTTGGATATACTATACGACTGTGTTCTTATGCTGAGCCCAAAATTTGATCCCCCCCAGCGTGCCCCCTTCAGGGAATTTTGAGAATTTCCGATTTTTCTAGGGATCCTGGGGTCATCAGTTTCCCCCGTACCAAGTTTCAAATTTCTGAGATTTCTGGAAGTGCCTCATTAATTCACGTCTTTTTTCATTTTTAAATATTTATATATACATCGCTCCAGCCCGACTTGCTTTTATATATATAGATAGATGACGGATAAACATGAGCACGTTGAAAAGTGCAGACTTCCACTTCGAGATTCATATCTCCTAAACGGTTTATGATATTAAGAAACGGTTTGCGCCATCAGACGCCACATTTATCGCTCTAAATGTTTATTGCTAAACCATATCCTCGTATCTCCCATATTAAGGGGGTAAATTGAGTTCAAATTTTGAATAGGGTGAAATTTGGGTGCATTTTTAACATTTTACATTACATTTTGCCTACTTATGTATAAGCTAGAATCATGAAATTTGGTACACATATGTCCCTTAATTGTGCCAATGTGCGCACCTAACGTGATGATCCTATCATCCTTATAAGTGTGTCAAACAATGAAATATACTTGTAAAAATCACCAAATTTACGAACAATCCAGAAATACGGCCAAATTTAACGTATAAGGGAGAGAGATACGACAAAATGTCACAGGACCAAAGTTGTAGATCACTCCGAATTGAAGGGACATTGTGCCATCCGTTTTGTGATACGACTTACCGTTTAGCCAAAAAATAGCTCAAAGGAATGTCTGCACAGTCATTAAAATTGCCTCCATATTTCGATATCTTTAGGGGTAAAAAGTGAAAAATTTGAACATCTTGGAATTTTCCCGTCGGTTAGGGACCAAAAGCTATAATTTCACCAAATTTCAATTGTCTACCTCGTCTGGCAGGTTGTGCCGCCATCTTGATTTGGGGGGATAGGGGATAAAAGTGAGGAAATTACCGAAAATTTTTAAGCCCACGAAACCTATAGGTTATCGTTTTGGATATACTATACGACTGTGTTCTTATGCTGAGCCCAAAATTTGATCCCCCCCAGCGTGCCCCCTTCAGGGAATTTTGAGAATTTCCGATTTTTCTAGGGATCCTGGGGTCATCAGTTTCCCCCGTACCAAGTTTCAAATTTCTGAGATTTCTGGAAGTGCCTCATTAATTCACGTCTTTTTTCATTTTTAAATATTTATATATACATCGCTCCAGCCCGACTTGCTTTTATATATATAGATGACGGATAAACATGAGCACGTTGAAAAGTGCAGACTTCCACTTCGAGATTCATATCTCCTAAACGGTTAATGATATTAAGAAACGGTTTGCGCCATCAGACGCCCCATTTATCGCTCTAAATGTTTGTTGCTAAACCATATCCTCGTATCTCCCATATTAAGGAGGTAAATTGAGTTCAAATTTTGAATAGGGTGAAATTTGGGTGCATTTTTAACATTTTACATTACATTTTGCCTACTTATGTATAAGCTAGAATCATGAAATTTGGTACACATATGTCCCTTAATTGTGCCAATGTGCGCACCTAACGTGATGATCCTATCATCCATATAAGTGTGTCAAACAATGAAATATACTTGTAAAAATCACCAAATTTACGAACAATCCAGAAATACGGCCAAATTTAACGTATAAGGGAGAGAGATACGACAAAATGTCACAGGACCAAAGTTGTAGATCACTCCGAATTGAAGCGACATTGTGCCATCCGTTTTGTGATACGACTTACCGTTTAGCCAAAAAATAGCTCAAAAGGAATGTCTGCACAGTCATTAAAATTGCCTCCATATTTCGATATCTTTAGGGGTAAAAAGTGAAAAATTTGAACATCTTGGAATTTTCCCGTCGGTTAGGGACCAAAAGCTATAATTTCACCAAATTTCAATTGTCTACCTCGTCTGGCAGGTTGTGCCGCCATCTTGATTTGGGGGGATAGGGGATAAAAATGAGGAAATTCCCGAAAATTTTTAAGCCCACGAAACCTATAGGTTATCGTTTTGGATATACTATACGACTGTGTTCTTATGCTGAGCCCAAAATTTGATCCCCCCCAGCGTGCCCCCTTCAGGGAATTTTGAGAATTTCCGATTTTTCTAGGGATCCTGGGGTCATCAGTTTACCCCGTACCAAGTTTCAAATTTCTGAGATTTCTGGAAGTGCCTCATTAATTCACGTCTTTTTTCATTTTTAAATATTTATATATACATCGCTCCAGCCCGACTTGCTTTTATATATATAGATGACGGATAAGCATGAGCACGTTGAAACGTGCAGACTTCCACTTCGAGATTCATATCTCCTAAACGGTTTATGATATTAAGAAACGGTTTGCGCCATCAGACGCCTCATTTATCGCTCTACATATTTGTTTCTAAACCATTTCCTTTTATCTCCCATATTAAGGGGGTAAATTGAAATCAAATTTTGAATAGGCTGAAATTTGGGTGCATTTTTAACATTTTACATTACTTTTTGCCTACTTATGTATAAGCTAGAATCATGAAATTTGGTACACACATGTCCCTTAATCGTGCCAATGTGCGCACACAACGTGATGATAATATCATTCTTATAAGTGTGTCAAACAATGAAATATACTTGTAAAAATCACCAAATTTACGAACAATCCAGAAATACGGCCAAATTTAACGTATAAGAGAGAGAGATACGACAAAATGTCACAGGACCAAAGTTGTAGATCACTCCGAATTGAAGGGACATTGTGCCATCCGTTTTGTGATACGACTTACCGTTTAGCCAAAAAATAGCTCAAAAGGAATGTCTGCACAGTCATTAAAATTGCCTATATATTTCGATATCTTTGGGGGGTAAAAGTGAAAAATTTGAACATCTTGGAATTTTCCCGTCGGTTAGGGACCAAAAGCTATAATTTCACCAAATTTCAATTGTCTACTTCGTCTGGCAGGTTGTGCCGCCATTTTGATTTGGGGGGATAGGGGATAAAAATGAGGAAATTCTCGAAAATTTTTAAGTCCACGAAACCTATAGGTTATCGTTTTGGATATACTATACGACTGTGTTCTTATGCTGAGCCCAAAATTTGAGCCCCCCCAGCGTGCCCCCTTGAGGGAATTTTGAGAATTTCCGATTTTTCTAGGGATCCTGGGGTCATCAGTTTCCTCCGTACAAAGTTTCAAATTTCTGAGATTTCTGGAAGTGCCTCATTAATTCACGTCTTTTTTCATTTTTAAATATTTATATATACATCGCTCCAGCCCGACTTGCTTTTATATATATAGATGGTTGCCTAGTTGTACTTCCTCTTAAAACAATAATCACCACCACCACCCCGGGTCACTGGAATTAACCAATGAAGGTTAAAATCCCCGACCCAGCCGGGAATCGAACCCGGGACCCTCTGAACCGAAGGCCAGTACGCTGACCATTCAGCCAACGAGTCGGACGCAATCTAGTAATTAAAAGTGGTATACCACCACCTCTCCTACCCTGCCGGTCAACATTCCGATGTTGAAAATGTTTTCCACCAACGGGACTTGGACAGGACCAAGGTGTTAGACAGTATGGACTAGGCGCCTTAACGATCATGACCCGCAGGTGGCGAACATAATTCAGTGGTCTTACGAGATGACACCTGATAAGCAACGTGCGTGTTAATGAGAATGGGACCCTACATAAGACGAATTACAATGCTAAAGACGACACGGACACACCCCCACAGCCCGCGAAGCCTCAAAATTAACCAATCAAGGTCAAAATTCCCAATACGGACGGAATCGAACCGGAGTCCCAGTCCCGCTAACCGTTTTGGAATGGAACCGGAGTGAGTTACATTAGGATAAGATGAAGCCTTACATGACTAGTACTATCGTTCTGAGGGCTGCTTTGAGGTCCACTCAGTCTACGTGATTAAAATTTGAGGAACTATCTGACGGTGAGATAGTGACCCCGGTCTAGAAAACCAAGAATAACGGCGAAAGGATTCGACGCACTGATCATGCGTCACCTCATAATCTGCAGGTCTCTGGGATGAGCAACGGTCGCCTGGTATCCAAGGCCATTCCGGGCTGTAATGCCATGGTCTTTATGGGTTTTTTGTCAGATCCTACGAAATCCAGATGTGGCGACTAACTTCAGGAGGGAATTGTAAGACATGCATTCTACCATTTAATACATACAGGCTTGAAACTGTTGTTTGTACCCTGAACAGCGCGAACCGCCTCCGAGTCTGCCAGAAATCAACTTGAGAGAGGGCGTTCGAAATGGGATTAGGAAAAGCGCCGGCGAGCTGGACCTTACGCAGCGGATTAGATGAGCAAATAAAAGTTATAAGATAAAATATAACAACACAATTTATCCTACTGACTGTACTGGGAAAAATAAGCCTGTAAGGCATAGTCCCTTAGATTGTTGCAGAGCTAGAAATGAAACCAGGAAACGTGTACTTGGAATACGCTGCATTATTTAGCTTCGAAATACTCAGCTTATAGCAGTAGGAAAAAAACACACTCAGTGGGTTATGCCAACGGATACATTGGCTGAATAATGTAGATAAACTATTAGCTTTACATCCCGTTAGAAGCTAGGAAAATTATCGTCGCCATAAGACCTATCTGTGTCGGTGTTAAGCGCTGGAAATACTTAAGTTGTGTATGAAATTGTATATGATGATGCTGGATTTAGAATTTTAAGTAGTAGTACTATTTGTAATATTTTCTTTCCATGGAATTGCTTGTTGTTCTCTTGTTGTTGTTTAAATATGTTTTAACTTTACATTATTGTCCGCCTCTGTGGTGTAGTAGTTAGTGTGATTAACTGCCACCCCTGGAGGCCCGGGTTCGATTCCGTCTCTGCCACGAAATTTGAAAAGTGGTATGAGGGATGGATCGGGGTCCACTCAGCCTCGGGAGGTCAGCTGAGTAGAGGGGGGTTCGATTCCCTCCTCATCCATCCTGGAGTGGTTTCCCGTGCTTTCCCACTTCTTCTCCAAGCAAATGCCGGGATGGTACCTAACTTAAGGCCACGACCGCTTCCTTTCCTCTTCCTTGTCTATCCCTTCCAAACTTCCCGTCCCCCCTGTTAAGCATAGCAGGTGAGGCTGCCTGGGCGAGGTATCTGGTCATCTTCCCCACTTGTATCCCCCGACCCAGATTCTGAAGCTCCAGGACACTGCCCTTGAGGCGGTAGAAGTGGGATCCCTCGCTGAGTCTGAGGGAAAACCCGACCCTGGAGGGTAAACAGAGGAAGAAGAAGTGGAACTTTACATTATTATTATTATTATTATTATTATTATTATTATTATTATTATTATTATTATTATTATTATTACACTACTATAAGTGACCATTGCCACCGGAATATTTCCCAGTTGCGATGTAATTTCTGATGATGATGATGATGATGATAAATCAAATTCTAAAATGAAAGAAAAAGGAAAGGAAGTTCGGAAATTTTGTTGTGTTTAACATTATAATATTAGCTAAATGTTTGTTTTTGTTTGTTTGTCCAGCCCTTGTCCCGTTTCTCTACGGGCTCTGGTATGAGGTGAGATGAATATGTCGTGGCGGGTTTTTATGACCGGATGCCCTTCCTGACGTCAACCTCATCAGAGGAGTTAATGAGTTGAAATGAATGACGTGATATATGATAAAGGGAGATGGTGAAACCCGGTTTCGGCACATAGCCTACTCCTGTCGAATAGCACCAAGGGATCTACTCAAGACTTAACCTACCCACCCGACGGACGAATCACCATCAACAGCGTCATATGCCCTCACTCCATATGAGCACTGTGGAAAAGTGTGCCAAGGTTTTGGTGCTCAATCTAGTCATTACAAATTGTATACCACCATCTCCCCTACCCTGCCAGCCAACATTCTCATGGTGAATATTTATTCGACCAACGGGACTCAAACCGGCTAACCACGGTGTCAGACCGTTTAGACTTCAACGCCTTAACGATCATGGCCACCAGGCGGGCTATAGTATTATTATTATCTAAATCAGTAGTGTATATTTGGGGGTTCTGCGGCAGGATCAGGATCGCTCGACTGAATTAAGCTAAGTTAACCCCACACCTTGGCTAAGTTAAGCTAACCTCAGAACCTGCCAGGAGCCTAACCTCGCATCTTGGTTGGGCCTTACCTCACACTTTGCAAACCAAAGTTAAGAGTAGGGGCCAAACCTCACACTTTGGTTAAAAGTAGGAGCTTAACCTCACAATTTGCAGGGGCCTAACTTTACACTTTGGCTAATTCTGGGGCTTAACCTTACGCTGACCATGCGTTAACTTTATCTAACCCAACCTAACGGTAGCTAAAAGTGCAGACTTATTTTCACGCAGAAATGAAATGAAATGCTGTATGGCTTTTAGTGCCGGGAGTGTCCGAGGACAAGGACAAGTTCGGCTCGCCAGATGCAGGTCTTTTGATTTAACTCCCGTAGGCGACCTGCACGTCATGGTGACGATGAAATGATGATGAAGACGACACATACACCCAGCCTCCGTGCCAGCGAAATTAACCAATTATATTTAAAATTCCCGACACTGCCGGGAATCGAACCCGGGACCCCTGTGACCAAAGGCCAGCACGCTAGCCATTTAGCTATGGAGCCGGACATGTTCACGCTGACCGTATGTTAAACTAACCGGCTGCCCTTCAGCTTCTTCTTGTTGTTGTTGTTGTTGTTGTTGTTGTTGGAGCTTTGCAACATTGCGGTTAACAGCCCAGATAACCTGTGCTACTGTGTTAAAATGTACTCGTGTTAGGGATGGCCATGAAAACAACCTTTAATTTAAAACATTCAACATCTCTTAAACCGATGATCTTAGAAAATGAATTTTTAGCTTGAAATTTATCAAAAATGGACCTCTAACCGATAATATATAGATAAAGTTATTTTCAAAGTTTTGCAGAAAGAATTACTTTTGACGTCAAAATGACGTTTAGATTTAAAAATACATTCAGGAAGGGACACTGTTGCATCAAGAATATTCTTTCTTTTTCCTTAATCGTTTACTCTCCAGGGTTGGATTTTCTCTCGGACTCAGTGAAGGATCCCACCTCTACTACCTCAAGGGCAGTGTGCTAGAGCGTGAGACTTTGGGTCGTACCTCGGCCAGGCGGCCTCACTTGCTATGCTGGACAGGGGCCTTGTGGGGGGATGGGAAGATCGGAAGGGATAGACAAGGAAGAGGGAAATAAATCGCCAGCCTTAAGTTAGGTACCATCCCGGCATTTTTCTGGAGGAGAAGAGCGAAACCAAAGAAAATCGATCCCCCTTCCACTCAGTTAACCTACCGAGGCTGAGTGGACGCCGTTCCAGCCCTCGTACCTACCACTATTCAAATTTCGTGGCAGAGCTGGAAATCGAACCCGGGTCTTCGTAGATGACAGCTAATCACACTAACCAAAAACACCACAGAGGCGGACACGCTATGACACTCGGAGTGAAAATGAGGGAAAGTGGGCGGCAGGATGCAAGTCAATTTCGAAAGGGTTAGTCCTGTTGAATTTCTCGCGGTTTTCCCAGAGTTCATATTCTGAAGGAAGGGAGCTGGACACTGAGTCACGTGCTGGTGTAAACAGCTAACAGACTGGGAGCGATTGTCATTGGTGGCGAATGACATACAGTATATTCGTCCTGGAGCGTGAGACATTTGGAGTCAGTTGTCCTGAACACATCTGATGGACTCGCAGAGCCAATGTAAAGCTTTCGCGGTACGTAGCTGGCCTGTGGAGCACTGCTGGATTCAGAAAGTAAAGAGAGGTGGTGGGGAAACCCTCAGGAATACTTTTTAATGTTAACGGCCCCTTCTGGGAGCGATTGTTACACATTTTAAGCTGGGAGCGATTGACACAAGGGGCGATTGATAGGACGCCTCCAGAACACTGTCCGTGAGGTGGTAGAGGTGGGATCCCTCACTGAGTCCGAGGGAAAACCAACCCTGGAAGGTAATCAGATAAAGAAAGAAATTATCTGTAGAAATATAAATTTGGCTTATCATTTGTGCAGCTTGTTTTGTACTATAAATATTATGGTTACAGTGCATGAATATTTACATGATTTGTTTTCTGAATGACAGGTAAAAAGAAGGAAACATGATAATGCAGCGTTTCTTCGACGGGCTGCTTGTTTTCAGGGTCACGCTATGAGACATGCATGTATACATTCCGTTGTTGATAAATCAGGATGAACCTATTTCCTGTTTAGATTGTGGTTTCTTGTACAGTGACTAACACGCGAAGGATATGAAGATGTATGTCTCCCGACGTGAGATGTGTCATTCTTGTTTGCAGGTGGATACGAGTACCTTTATCTCATGCATCATTTATATCGTTCATTCAAAAGGCAGAACGTAGTCTTCCCTTTTTAGAATCTGTTTTACGTCGCACCGACACGATAGGTCTTGCGGCGACGATGGCGTAGGAAAGTGCTGGGGCTGGGAAGGAAGCGGCCGTGGCCTTAATTAAGGTACAACCCCAGCATTTGTCTGTTCAGAAAATGGGAAATCACAGAAAACCATCTTCAGGGCTGCCGACAGTGGAGTTCGAACCCACTATCTACCGAATGCAAGCTGCTAGCTACGTGATCCAAACCGCGCGGCCGCTTGCTACGTCCTTTTTTTCTGAAAACCGGGAAAGTTGGGCGTGTGGTTAGGGACGCGCAGCTGTGAGCTTGCATCCGGGAGTTAGTGGGTTCGAACCCCACTGTCGGCAGCCCTGAAGATGGTTTTCCGCGGTTTACCATTTTCACATCAGGCAAATGCGGGGGCTATACCTTAATTAAGGCCACGGCCGCTTCCTTCCCATTCCTAGGTCTTTCCAATCCCATCGTCGCCATAAGACCTCTCTGTTTTAGGGAGTTATGGTCAGGAACCCACTTATTAAGTGCCGTTTGTAGACGAAACTACACATGTCAATGTATTTCTGACATGGCAAATGCAAATAATTAAGTGTGAGATTTGAAAGTAATTTGCACTGGAAGGGTCATGTTGATGATATTATTGGGAAAGCATACAGATCGTTACGTGGCAAAATGAGGCTACATGAAGGATACAACAAAGAATTATAAGAGAAAAGTTAACTGAAGTATGCGTCGTTTCTTATTGGAATATGCAGACAGTGTTTGGGATCCTCACCAGGAATACCTAATAAAAGAAATAGGTGGCGTGCAGAGGAAAGCACCAAGATTTGTAACAGGGGATTTCAGGAGAAAAAGTAGTGTGTCAGAAATGTTAGAGAAACTTGGGCGGGAAGCTTTAAGTAAGAAAAGGGAGAAAACTAGACTTATAGGATTATATAGAGCCTATACAGAAGAGGAAGCATGGGGGAAAATCCGTGATAGGCTTCAGTTGGAAAATAATTATATCAGCAAGTATAAAATTAGTGGGGATTTTAGCAGAAACGACTGGGTAAATTTTAATTTATTGGGAAGGGCGTGAAGGAGTGGAACAGTTTCCCTGGGGAAGTGTTTGATCCTTTTTCAAAATTTGTACAGATATTCAAGAAAAGAGTAAGCAGCAACAGAGAAAAGAAATGTTACAGGGCATTCGACCTGTGCAGGTTATGTAAATAAATAATTTTGAATAAATTAATTTCATCCCCTTGTCTATGAAGATCGGACAGCTGAAGTAGGAGACTGGCTGTGGGGGCGAAGTACAGTGGGGACTTCGAGGGCCCTGGGTCTGCTACGGTAGCTGTGAAGCCCCTCCAGGAACTCTGAAAAGCAGTGGCAAAAGGGGCTCTGGTTAAGACGCAGCAGGTCGTTATGCACATTAGGTACCAAAATGGGCTAAAGAACGGTAAATTAATATCTTATAGCAGCTGTATAGTATTTTTTGAAGTGATACCACATAATTTTTATGAGCTGATTATGTGTGTTAGTACAGATGATATTATGAGAAGAATTTGGTATATAATATAAATTTATTAAGGATGAGCTGTGTATTTAATAGAAAAATTATTGATGTAAATTGTATAATACGGTATTTTAGGAAAATGTCTTCCTTTCTTTTTCATTTAAAATGTAGTTGTTGAGAACAATGTATTTGTATGTATCATTTGCCACCTCATTTGAAAATAAATGATATGATATGATATGATATGATATGATATGATATGATATGATATGATATGATATGATATGATATGATATGATATGATATGATATGATATGATATGATATGATTTGATTTGATTTGATTTGATTTGATTTGATTTGATTTGATTTGATTTGATTTGATTTGATTTGATTTGATTTGATTTGATTTGATTTGATTTGATTTGATTTGATTTGATTTGATTTGATTTGATTTGATTTGATTTGATTTGATTTGATTTGATTTGATTTATTTTGATTTGATTTGATTTGATTTGATTTGATTTGATTTGATTTGATTTGATTTGATTTGATTTGATTTGATTTGATTTGATTTGATTTGATTTGATTTGATTTGATTTGATTTGATTTGATTTGATTTGATTTGATGTCTGCATATAGCCTACCCACTGAATGCGGTTTCATTCATCAGTAATGGTATGGTGGTACCGTACATACTTTAAACTTGGAATGATTAATTCAAAATTTGAATATCAAATATCGAAAAGATTGATTGATTGATTGATTGATTGATTGATTGATTGATTGATTGATTGATCAAATGTTTCCTTGACTAATGCTTAGAATGAGATATTTACAATGTTCACACCGTTCATTTAATAAGTATATATGTAAGAGCCTATATCTAGTAACAGAAGATTGTAATACCAGGGACAACATCAGTCATCAAATGATCTCCATTTAGGGCAGCCGTCCAGGTGGTCAATGCATTATCTACTATTTGCTTTACGTCACACCGACACAGATATCTTATGGCGACGATGGGATGGGAAAGGCCTAGGAATGGGAAGGAAGCGGCCGTGGCCTTAATTAAGGTACAGCCCCAGCATTTGCCTGGTGTGAAAATGGGAAACCACGGAAAACCATCTTCATGGATGCCTACAGTGGGGTTCGAACCCATTATCTCCCGATTACTGCATACTGGCCGCACTTAAGCGACTGCAGCTATCGAGCTCGGTCGATGCATTGTCAGTTATTTACCTGATTATTTTTAATGCTATTTGTTCGGGGCGTCGGCCCATGTGGATCTTTTACCCCTACTGGCATCATATTGTATGAACCTGCGTGTAATTGGAATTGCGGTAGTGTGGAATGTTGTGTGTGAGGAAAGGAAGATTAAGGACGTCACAAACATCCAGTCCCCATGCCAGGGATATAAATCATTACAATTAAAAAACCCTGAGCCGGCCGAGAATCGAACCCGGGGCCGCCGGGTGACAGGCCGATGCGTTTCCCCCTACATCGCGGGGCCGGACAGTTGTTTACCTAGTGTTTTCTTTAATGTTCTCAGAGAAGTTCTCCTCTTGAATTCCAACTTTATCTTCCAATATCATGATATTTCATCCTTTTGAATGTCTACCAATGTCATTCCTCGGCATATCTCCACTTACATCTTGGAACACACCACTTAGTCCAGTAGCTCGTCTCCTTATTCTCAAGTCTCCCCAGCCCAAATTTTGCAACATTTTCGTAACACTATTCTTTTGTCGGAAATCACCCAGAACAAATCGTGCTGCTTTCCTTTGGATCTTTTCCAGTTCCCGTATCAAGTAATCCTTGTGAAGGTCCAATTCACTGGAACCATACTCTACCAGAGACTTACGCGCCCTCTCATCTACTTCCTTAATACAACATTGTTTCCACTTACTTGTGCCAGGCTCTTCAATTTCACCTATCCTATCCGGCCTCCCTTGGTCAACTGTTGTTCTTTTCTGACCCTGGCGGTATTAGAGCACTCGAGGGATAGAGAGTCTTTCGCTTTCACGCCCTTCGTGGCCCTTGTCTTCCTTTGGCCGACACCTTCAATTTTCGAAGTGTCGGATCCCTTCCATCTTTCTCTCTGATTAATATTATATAGAGGATTGTTGCCTAGTAGCACTTTTGCTTAAAACAATAATCACCACCATTATTATTCACGTAGCTGTCAGCTTCCATTCCAAAAATAGTAGGTTCGAATCCCACTGTCGGCAGGCCTTGTGACTATTCCTACCACTACTCTTATACCTTCATCTCCTTCACACAATATGCACAACATTTGTTTGAACACCAGTTGCTTTTTAAGAAAAAACAACAAAATTTGGTAGAGCATGCCTCTTGTCTCAATTATCTCAAGGCGTGAGGTGATAACTCAAACATCTGGCAATATACAGGGATATGGATCAGGACAGTGTTAGATTACGGTTGCATTTCCACAATTGAGGATTGTACTTGGAAATAGAATCACTTATTATAATTAAAATAAAACTGAGTTTATGACTATAATTTACGTCACAATGAACAAGCATTGCCGTATTTTAATTTAACAAAAAAAAAATATTGTGAGATTTGCTGTTACAATCAAAAATAAAATTTAATCTAAACAAAGAAAGCTATTGGCATGAACTTGAAGTGAAATATAATATCGCCGCTGATTACATTCTTCTTCATGTTATCAACGCTTAACATGTCTGATGATTTAATTACCTGATGTCTGCACACACCGCTGTTGAACTTGAAATTCATGGAAAAACCAATGAGCTGAAGTCGGGAGCCGTCTGCTGTTATCTTCTTATGTAACCGGGAGTTGACCTACATTCCCCGTACGAGTGTAGTAAGCTCCAATGTAGTTACGTCCACTCAATAGATTGTAAGAAATTGGAAAATATTATTGAAACACCTTGTGAAGTCCATCCTCACAAGTAAATAATGTTTCATTATCAGCACAGTACCAGTCTATACTCGGATACAACCACCACTCGTAGACCTCTTCGATGATTCCAAGACCTCTTCAAACACACCTCTTAGTTCTGGCCACCACTCTAAGACCACTGACCATCTCTCTTCCTTCACTTCTTATTACCACTTCTTCCTCCACTTCATAGCTCTCACCACCGTTGCATCGACTTTTATAACCTCGCGATGACCACTCCTCTCTCTACTCTCTGGTCATCCCTTCCACCTCAACATACAGTAGCTGGAGAATACAGACACTTGGTCAAAATCACGTGCCCACGCACTGATGTCATCAGTCATGTGTCGTATAAGCTTGCCCACGCGGACTACCGATGACTACCCTGCATGTGTCAGTGGGAAAACTCCTTGCTCAATACATTCTCGGTTAAACATAGCCTCGATTGCAAAATACTATGCCAGCTCATCTGGCCAGAGTTACAAGGCACAGCATGACTATTTGAAACCAACAAATCTCACTTATTAACATACAGAATAATTACAAACAAAATTCACTTAACCTATGATTAAATAAAATAATATGCGTGATACCTAATTATTACAGGCTAAATGCTGAAAAACAGAATATAAAATCTAATTAATCGGGTTAATAATAATAATAATAATAATAATAATAATAATAATAATAATAATAAATGGAATCTGTAACCCTGTTGTACGGTTACAGCCTAAAGAAGTTTTTTCGTGGTTTTCTATTTTTACACCAGGCAGATGCTGGGGATGTACCTTAGTCAAATCTACGGTCGATTCTTTCCTGCTCTTAGCCCTCTCCTATCCCATCGTCGCGATAGAATCTATCTGACCATGTGACGTAGAAGAAAAAGTCCACCTTCTAGCGATATAAGAAAACCAATACTGACGCCACCTGACATAAGGAGGAAAAAGAACTGGAGCTGACTATCTTACAAAACAGACAGACTTTGAGACAAATTCTGCAGAAAATCCTAGATTTTCACGAAAAACTTCCGGGGAAGAAAGATAACTCCAGGTCAGAGGAAAAGAAGTACACCGGAAGATTATGCAGCAATACTAGGCAAGGATCAAGACGTGTTCCCAAGTAGGTGCATTCCAAAGAAGAAGATCGTAATATTTCACTGGTCATTCATTTTCTCAATCAACCAGTTGACTAATGTGTTCCAATCACCCTTTCCTTCCTTCATTCATTCGAGTGCTCGCATAGATTCTTTCACTCTAGCAGTATTCAGTCATTTCCTCACACATTCACAGACACATGC
This sequence comes from Anabrus simplex, assembly GCF_040414725.1. NCBI lineage: Eukaryota > Metazoa > Arthropoda > Insecta > Orthoptera > Tettigoniidae > Anabrus > Anabrus simplex. The sequence goes on along the minus strand of NC_090268.1, from coordinate 431,754,536 downwards.
AGCAGTTCCTTTAAACAAAATTTTCTTTTATGTTCACTCAACCGCACACAAATTGGCCGGCAAAGAAAAGTTCGAATTTATACATCCTTGCAATGCGAGAATAATTTGTGAACTGTGGACAGTCGGTGGTCGGTGGTCTACCACCTGCACAATATACTCATTTTGATAGAAAGTCATCTTCTGTGGCGGCCAGTTTTTGTGTGCTTGAGTGTACAACTGAAATTTTGGAAGAGACAACATTATGGCACCGATGACAGCGTGTTCCCTTCCGAAAGACAGAGGTATGGGTGAAGGTAGGACCTCTTTCTCCTCTCTGAGGTGAGCAGCAGGCAGCTGATTAGCAGTAGAAGGGATATATATCTATAGAGACAGAGGGGGATATCCTGAGAAAGACTTGGTCACTTTGTTTGGCTATTGTCTCAGTTTGGAAGCTAAACTCTTCGGAAGATTACTGATTCAATTTTACAAATAGTAACTCGTCAACGATGGTTATAATGGCTAGTGTGAGATTAAAAGCAGTGGTCATTAATCCGTTGATCCAAGGAGAGATTGAACGAAGGGTTCTGTCATATTTTTGGCTACATAAAGCTCTTAAATCCTCCGTAACTTATATACAAGACACACTGTAGAACGGACTTACTTCACCCAAAGACACTCCTCACTTTATTCAACTGTTGTTTTTAGGTCCAGTCTTGAGTATGGCTCATTTAATTGGAATCCAGTGACCACAAAGAACGACACTTTCATTGAGAGTATTCAAAACAAGTTTCTAAAATTCAAGACATAAAATCACAAGCAATTACCCAACATTCATAAATTATTCGGATATGGGTTAAGTGAATGAATGTGATGCACTGAATATCACTGTAATATTTGTCACAAATGGAAGATAATAATTGCTTTTACTCAAATAAAGTATCAACTCGGAGGCTGATTAAGAAATAATACGAAATATTTTATTTTAGACAATAGATACTTTACTGCCTTACAACTACTATTTCTGCTACGTCGCAGCGCTTCCGTAAGTGTTTTGTTTGTCTAACACTGTCGTGTGTGATGTCTTTGCTCACTGAAGTTCTTTGGTGTCGTTTTATTGATTTTTCTCATTCGATGTAATTTGAAGGGCTGTCACTTCATGTATCCTAACTGATTCGTTAAACGATTTATTGATCCAGGGATCATGCTATTTTCCTTTTAAAATATAGATTTGTCCAGAGATCATGCTATTTTTCTTTCAACAAAATACCCGTGCTGGACATATTATGGACAAAGATAATGAGAATTCACAGACATAACACTCCCATTCATCGGTGCCAGCCCTGGACCTCAAGAAAGGAACAAAAGACGGCGCGAGCAGCGGAATGCAACATAATGGAGTCCTGTTTACAGCCCGTAACTACGTATACATATTTCTCGCTAGTAATGACGGTATTTCTTAATCAACCTCCAATCTGAGACTTTATTTGAGTAAAATCAATGATTATTTTCCATTTGTGACAAATATTACAGTTATATTTCGTGGATCAGAATCCTTCACATAACCTTAAATAATATGTTCAAGATACATGTTGTGAATAGCTTGCGCCAAAGATAAAATTGCAAAGATTTGAACTTCCTGTACAAAATAATATTGATTACAAAACTGGTAATCAAAATATATAGCGATCAATCTACTTCTACTCAGCACAGAAATTAAGTCGACCGAGAAATATCTTCTCTGTTTCAAATACTCATTCTTGACGTTAAGCTGATGTAGTCTCAGAGCCATTTGCCTCTCCAGAAATGGAAAACCTTTCTAAATTTTTCGACTTGGCATCGAACCCACGTCTTTTCAGGTGAACAGACGCTCCGCTATGCCTCCCCTTATAAGATAGAGACAACAAAATTTAAAGTACTCCGGTATGAATTCCGCAAATAATATTCGTCAATAATATCGTAAGTAAAATATCCTATTTTCTAACATATATTAAATCTTAGAGGGAAATATTTGTGTTAGAACACTGAGAGTTGCATGAAAATTGGTGGGAAAGCTCCAATATGGTCTGTAAAAACAGTTGTATGGTTCTTTCTCGTGTAATATTACGGATTTGATAATAATAATAATAATAATAATAATAATAATAATAATAATAATAATAATAATATCATTATCATGATCTTGGGATCAAAGTACAGAAATGGAATCCATCAAAAGAGATCCAACAAGGAAGTCTATAGCAAAATAGAGAAAATTAACGACACAATCAGAAAAGGACGGGCACGATTTTACGGTCATCTGAAAAGAATGGACGGAAGAAAGTTAACTAAAGAAATCTTTCACTTTTTTTATTCAAACCCCAAAACCACAATTCCCTGGTTTAGAAATACCAAAGAAGACCTGCAAATGCTACATATCTCAGCTGAAGACGCCCTTAACAGAGATCTCTTCCGCAAGAAAATATTGACGAACGGGCTAAACCGAGACGAGCAACCGAAGAGAAGACACGGTACCCCTTGGACAGAGGAGCGTAAGCAGGCCCACTCACAAAGAATGAGGGAGATTTGGGCTCTATAGAAGGCCAAGTTCAGTGTCAAATGCAACAAGACTTAACGTGGTCATTGATGGCCCCAGCGAATTATATATATATAATATCATTATTAACTAGAGGACCCGCGCGTTCGCTATAAGAAAGTCAGATAACTCGTCTTGATGGGCCTGTCATAGTCATTTTATGGCATGCCGCAGTTCGTAGTCAGAATTCATCCATTCTGACGTCAACATGCCGTCTGTTTGGTAAAAATCTATCCATATATTCGCTTTTATTTATCCTTCAGTTCTTGATGTAAAGATTTGATTGTGTCGTGGAAGGCAGTGGTATTTTTAATCGCAGTTCATATACAGTAGAAAGGTTGTGTGGTGAGCTCATTAGTAGGGCCCGGAGTTTTAAACAATGCATATGCGCATATGCAAATGCATATTTTGAACGTTAGTGCATATACAGACATATTTTTCCCTTATGTGTGATCGGTAATCTAAGATTTCTGAACGGAATGAAAAATTTAATCAGCTTTGTACATTGCACATCACTTGGCAACATGAGAAGACTTCCCTGATCAAGTAAAGTGCTTTCAGTGTCGCAGTACAAGTAGGTAGATGGATAAGGACGTTTTACACAACTGCAGTTTCCTTCTTTCTGACATTCCTTTCTCCTTCTCCTTACAGTAGCCTCGCAAGGTTTGCTTAAACAAGTGCGTTCATCTGTTAACTTGCTCTTCGTCTATCGCAGTGTTTTACCGGATTAAACTGTAAAAATGCCTAAAGTCTTTGCCAGAAGAATGTTCCGAGCAGTCAGTGCCGGTGTAAAAGTACTGCCCAGTTACGTCCGTCGACGTAGAATGATCATTTTCAGCGTATAAATTAATTCTGTTCGATAACAGAAAGTTATTGACTCCTGAAAACATTGAAAAACTGTTGAAACCCACTGCCATGCATCATTTTGCAAGAAATTAAACTAGTTTATCAATTTAACACTAAGTAAAAATAAAATGATGAGTTTGATAATTGTATTCTGTTTTATTTTTAGTGCATATTTTCAACATTTTGAGTGTATAATGTGCATGCATATTTTCGGAGTTTTCAGTGCATATGAATCCGGGCCCTACTCATTAGTTAGTCTCTAAGAAGCGGTTTTCTTGCCAGCCACAGAGCATGGTCTTTACAGTTTTAGTGTAGCTACGTTATCCTTCGTTAGATGTTCCCAGATAATGTCTAAAACGAATGTCATGATAGGGTCTGTTTGCACTTAGCCTTTTTTCTCTGCCATCTGTTCAGTATATTTGGAAGCTGAGAAAGTTTAGAGAATAAAAGAGTATCTAGTATGGAATCGTATTCTTCCGGGCTCAAAGGAAGTACATACTCTCTAGCTTGACAGGTAGTATTCACACATGGCTGCATGCAATGATATTACTAAGGATGAAAATCACATATCAGAATATTAATGAAAGTGTTAGTCGCTTAGCAACCTGCTAAGCACGGGTGTATTGCGGGTTAGGATACGCTAAGCCTTCGCCTGCAAGTATTGGAGTGATCACTTAATGATTTTATTTTATGATTACTCAAAGTTGGCTGAACATAGACACCTATCAATGTCTCATGATTCACCGGTAGGTAATTCCGGAGAGAATAATACAAAAATGAAGCAAGTTGGTCCAGTAGAACGGACGGGCGGATTTTCCAAAGCTGTTTTTAGTAAACTCTTTTAATACATAGATGATGATGATGATCATAATAATAATTGTACCGGGAGGTACAGCTTAACCCCGGACATTTAAATGAAGCGCCTTGAAGAACGCTATCTATCATATAAAAATTGAAACATCTAGTACAAGAAGTTGGGACGTTGATCAAAAGATGCCACTTCTAAATAATGGAGTAATATGTTATCTTAAAGTTTCCTAAACTGACTGGATTTTTTTTCTTTTTTTTTTTAATCACAGGAAGTTCGGACTTTTCTCCATAGATGCCTCTATTAAAGAACTGAGATCATGCACTCTGATTCAAAGCGAAATAACTAGAAATTTAAAGAAGTTTCCTCTTTCTAGGTTTTCTGAACTGAATTGACTTTCCTTATTTTTGATACTTCAAGGTTTGCAACACTAACTTCTCATCCTGCCAGCTTCGTAGTCTGGCCAATCACAAATTTTCTGTATTTGTTTTTCAGCCAATCATAGGCTTTTGTAACGTTTTGTCTATCCAATAAAAATGAGGGGGTGTGTTCGGATTCTGTCCAGAGCCTTCTCGAAGCTTCCTCTCGGGTATAAAAGCTGTCGCTTTTTCGAGTTAACTTGTCTTTCTGATCGTCGTCTTACTGAGTGTGTTAAGACAGCAGGCAGAACATCAAATAAGGTAATGGCCGACAGTTTTTACATCTAAGTACTTATTTCCGCAAGCTGACCCGGGAGGAAGGTTCCAGTCTTTAACTATGTAACTGTCATTTTCATAAAATGTAAACTTTCTTCCTTCTCATATAAAATGTCATGCAAGTCCTAAGGACTTAAACTGTAAATCGGGGATAGAGAGTGCGTTCCCTCTTGAATTTCCCTTCAATTAATCTTGAGGTGACTACGATTTTGTAACAGCTTTTCTCTTGTAAATTGTAAATTATCTTGTCCATCTAGTCACCTCAGTAGTTTTGGATTAGCCTCGGCATCATCGGGCCACGAGCCCAAGTGGGGTTTCAACCTTGGTTTTCAAGGAGCGCAAGTGTACGCCTCGGTACATTTTTTAGTTTGAGCCAGTAATTTAACCTGTTCTTTTTCACGAAGGCCCGTTAGAATGGGCACTAGATACCCCTGTGTAAAATAAAAGGCAATTAATAAGGTATTGTAAATTGTAGATTGTGCCTAGAGAGGCCTGAAGGTGTAAGAGACACTCTTTTCACTATTGTAATAGTTAATGGTTGCCTTGAGTAGGCCGTAAGAGTTCGGGAGCACTGTCTCCTTGGTAGAAATTTTAGAGCATGTAAGTTCTTTTGTGGTAATGTAATCGATATTTGTGTACTATTGGGTGGTGCCTTTGGAAGGCCTTAAATTGTAACCGTTGGAGCAAAGTGCTTTTGAAAATTGTCTATCTAACTTAAACGCAACATTTGCGATGTTGGGACCTTGTAAATTATGAGCTTTAAGCTCAAGATTGTAAATTATCAATTCTTGGTTTCTCTGCTTTTTTTTTTTATTACCAAAATTGCCCTGTACCTGATTTCTTGTTCTTTCACCAAGTGAAGAATATTGTTGAAATTTAATATCTGAAAAGAAAAATATCCTTTATTTTAAAGGTTTAAATTAATCTTTGACTATCGTAGATAGACCCATTCCCAGCAGCACCTTCTTTCACTTCTGCGTTCCACAGACAACCCCCGAACAACAATAACAGTAATAATATTCACCTCTGTGGTGTAGTGGTTAGTGTGATTAGCTGTCACCCCCGGAGGCCCGGCTTCGATTCCCGTCTCTGCCACGAAATTTGAAATGTGGTACGAGGCCTGGAACGGGGTACACTCAGCTTCGACAAGTCAAATGAGTAAAGATGGGTTTATTTCCCACGCCAGCCAACCTCGAAGTGATTTTCTGTGGTTTCCCACTTCTCCTCCAGGCAAATAACGGGATGGTACCTAACTTAAGGCCACGGCCGCTTCCTTCCCTCTTCCTTGTCTATCCCTTCCAATCTTCCCATCCCCCCACAAGGCCCCTGTTCAGCATAGCACTTGAGGTTGCCTGGGCAGCTCTTTTCACCTACACCCCCATTGGAGGAGAGTTGCATGTAGCATTTTAACCACTCACCAGTCCACCTGCCTTTGCGGTTCACTGGCAGTACCGAAAATCGAACCCGGACCTCTGAGGACGCCAGCTAATAGCGCTAAACGTTACACTATGGCGAAGAGAAGTTCACTTTCTGCAATGATGTTGATTCTATATTGGATTCAGTGTGTGTTGAGCATTAAACTGAAGATTGCCGTTTATCCATAGACTCCTCGAAAACAGGAGTGCTGCTACCTAATGGAAACAAATATCCATCCATTCCGTTAGACCACGCACTTTTCATGAAGGAAAGTTGTGAGTTATGACCTTCCAGACCGATAAATATTCTTGGCAGACATAGCTATATTACGTGGCTTACATCTATGATACACTAAATGCTTGTGCAAGTGGGATAGCAGAGATAGACGTGTCCATTATATAAAAAAGAAATGGCCAAAGAAAGAGTCACTTAATCCTGGACAAGAAAATGTTCTTCATCAACCACTTGTAAGTCCTGAAAAATCTTACTGCCTCCACTGCATATCAAACCAGGCTTGATAAGACTTTTGTGAAAGCGATGGATCGTGATGGCAGTGTATTTCTCTACCTGAAAAATAACTTCCCGAGAATCAGTTAAGTTAAACTGATATAAGGAATATTTTTGGCCCCAGCATTTTCCTGGTGTGAAAGTGGGAAACCACGGAAAACTATCTTCAGGGCTGCCGACAGTGGAGTTCGAACCCACTATCTCCCGGATACAAGCTCACAGCTGCGCGGGCAGAGGATAGAAAGGAGCTACACCGGAAGAAGATGCGACAATAATGGGGCAACGATTGAAGCCCAACAGTTGAACAGGCGTAGTTCCACGTAGAACCATTCTAAAGAAGAACATGAATAAATGAAGACTCCAGGGAAGACACCAAGGAAATAAGTATTTTTAGAAGTAAAGTGTTGAAAATAGAAGGATTTCAAGGCAAAGGAGAAATGAAAACTGGTATAAAGTGGTGTGAGGAGAGAAACACAGTGAAAGGAAGAAGGATTATCGGAAAGAAAGGAAGAGGATCAGACTATAACGGCAAGATAAGAAAAGTCCTGCAAGATATCACAAGTATGTAGACGTATTGCCACACTCAGCTTGATTCTATACGCTAATTCTTAGCGATTTAATGACAACTAGAGGACCCGCAGCTTTTGTTATAAATATGTTAGATAACGTGTCTTCATATAAAATTGCTCCATGCGCTGTCCGGGTGCATTTTTAACGTCCTCTTTTAGGATTTGTATTACCTGTTAATTATGTGTCAAGAGATTTTTTCTTTTTAGTTTTCTTTATTGTGACGTCGATTTGATATTTTACGAACCTATTTTGTAGTTTTACAGTTATCTTTGTGTGTTTAATTTTAAGTTTTAGACTATTTTGTTTCGTGTGGAACTTTGTGACTGTGGGAGCCCATATCGTGTGGGAAGTAGGTGATCCTTTCAAATTAATAAAATTAAGTAATTGTATGTATTTACGCGTCGCGCTGTGGATATGGTGTACACGATTCCTACTGTCATTGGGACTGTCGCCTATTAGACCAGGATCTCTCAGAGTGCGCCTGGTGCATGCACTGTGCACGGTGCAAAAGACGACTTCGCTTGGTTGCCCAGAGTGCAGACCCCCACTCCTCAATTTGGAGCAATAGCGCTGTCTCTCTCTTTCCCCACGCCTGTCTCGCTCGCTCCCCCTGTCTCCCTCTTCCTCACTTGCTCCGTGGCGCTCCAAATCCGAGCCGAGTTGAGCCGCGCTTAGCCGAGTAGCCCAGAGACGAAGCGTTAGTCCGAGCCGAGCCGAGCGGGACCGATGCACTGTGCACAGGAACTCTGCGCCGTTGTCTGTACGCGTGAGATTTTGGGCATTTGAGAGGCCCTGTGTTAGACTAATGGACCCGTAAACTGTGAATTCAATAATAATCTCGGTCATTTTGGACATATTCTTTCTCACCTCTTCTAACCCCCGTGCCGATGGAGGCTGAACTTGAAATTCAACGGCATCCAGAATGTCGCAATTCATCTCAGTGACCCTGCAGAGTATGGCTTCGACACTAATAATGGTCGTTTTCGGCCCTCCCAACCACCATACAGTATTGTATGTGTGGTATGTGTACCAAGTTTGGTTGAGAGCTATGTTGTAACATACCTAAAAGTCATTTTGGACATTTTCTTTTTTCAACCCTTCTCATCGCCCATGCCGATGGTGGCTGAACTTGGACTTAAATATCATCCGTAGTGTCATTATCCAACTCAGCGACCCAGAAAACTGTGGATTCAACACTAATATAGATGGTTTTCGATTATTCTTACATGCCACTGCCTCCTTACTCCATCCCTAGCACAGGGCGAGTTGGCCGTGAGGTCAGGGGCGCGCAGCTGTGAGCTTGCATCCGGGAGATATTGGCTCGAACCCCCATGTCGGAAGCACTGAAGATGGTTTTCCGTGGTTTCCCATTTTCACACAAGGCCACAGCTACTTCCTTCCCATTCCTAGGTCTTCCTGTCCCATCGTCGCCATAAGACCATCCCTAGGGGCGCTAGGCGTGTCTTAATCCCAAGGTATTTCTCTCAAGATAGTATCAAGTCATATGTGTACCAAGTTCGACTACAGTCGCCGTCAATTTTAATCGTTTAGCGTCGCCGATGAAAATGAAAATCCACAGCCTGTTCCCAGTCATTCGACCAGGTCAGGAATGGAATGAATGAAGCCCCATCTAGCGGCGAGGATAGGAATTGTGCCGGCTGCCGCACTCCTCTGGGGCAAAGATTAATGAATGACAGATGAAATGAAATGATATTGGAGAGTGTTGCTGCAATGAAATATGACAGGGAAAACCGAAGTACCCGGATAAAAACCTGTTCCGCCTTAGCTTTGTCCAGTACAAATCTCACATGGAGTGACCGGGATTTGAACCACGGAACCCAGCGGTGAGAGGCCGGCGTGCTGCCGCCTGAGCCACGGAAGCCTCCCCGATATCTTTACGTAAAAATATGTATCCTTAATTGTGTGCAACCCGCTAAGTACAGAATGCATTGCTGCTTAGGGTAAGCCTTCACCTGCAATTAATAGAGTGATCATTTGATGACTTGATTTTATGATCATTCACAGTTGACTGAACTTGGAGACCTATCAGTACTTAATGATTCACCGGCAGCTAATTCTGGGGAAATGAAGCATATCGGTCCGGTAGAACGGACTGGACAAATCTGCCTTTAGTTAACTTTTTAATATATAAATTAAATATAGCTGATATTAGGTAAAAAAAAATAATAATCGTATGGCCTCAGCTACCGTGTGCAGACATTTCAATTTGACGCCATCTGGCTGTCTGTTCGTCAATTTCGACGTTCCGTTTTACTCTAGGCCCCCACTAGATGGCAGACCGAGTAAACCGAAACTCTCTTGGGCGTCTATGGCTGAGATTTAATTAATTTTGTCGCGTAAACACCAAATGTGTCACCAGAGATCTTTTACATGCCGACATCGTACGACATGGAGTGTCGAATGGACTTTTTCCGCCCTTCAAAAATCCGACTACCTCTGCCGGGTTTGAACCCGCTATCTTGGGATCCGGAGGCCGACACTCTACCGCTGATCCACAGAGGCAGCTGATATTAGGTAACAAATGCAGAGAAAGCTAGAAAGTGAGGTTTTCCGTCTGAACACAGCTACTTGACTCTCCTATGACTGACACAGGGGATATCCGACTCACTTGAGAGTACCACAAACAATGACGTGACTTTACTCTGGAAGGAGGAAATGTAGAAATGTGTAACGGAAACCTCAACCTCTTGCTTCCTCACATAGGGCTGCTTTTGAAATTAGCTCTTTAAGATTCTGGATCTCAAAAACACTGAAACTGGTAAGCCTGTCTTCAACAGGTGAAATTAGTATGTCAAAGTACTCTAATATTTGAAATAAACATGTTAATTAATGTACGATATATTGTGATATACGGTCGATAGTTACAATTATTTTAGTAGTTTAACTTAACAAATAAATGCCCCACTTTCGGGTGACAATTTGTAAGTAAACAATCATAAGCTTGGAAGCGATTAGTATTAGGAAAACTGATGATAAGAAGAAGAATTTAATTTAGACTTGCACGGCCCGTGTAACTATTCATGATATATATTTTGGGTTTATGTCATGTAATGAACTACGGTATATAAACGCTCTCAACGCGTTTCAAAAGGAACCTTGCCTTTCTTCACCAGAAAAAAAAAAAAAACAGAAAAATGACGCATCAAAAGTTGCTAAGAGAAAGCAACAAGGAACTTAAAATGGTGCCCTAAGATGTAACAGGGACGCCATTTTAGCCCCATGCTAGCGACGACGAACGGCAACAGTAAAGCATCATTTTCCGATGGTTATGATAATAGGTAGCCATGATTCACTGAGGTAGTAGTCTGTATCGCGGTTGAAATTATCTGTCTTTAACAGCTGAAATTACTATGTGAAAAGTAACACGAATTGTATAAGGCTTAATAATCTGTGTAAATCCTTCCAACTGAAGTTAATGTCGACCTTCTTCAAGAAACTCCCAAGAATAGCTAAAATCTGGAGATATGGTCGACAGTCACAATTACTGTAGTAGTTTAACTTTACAAATAAATGCCCCCAGATAATTTATGTGCAGTTTCTCACATCCATTAACAACATTTTTTGTAAATTAAATTTATAAGAATTATCGAAACAGACTTTCAACGTATTAGGTCGTGTTACGTACATGTAGTACGTGTTGAAGAGATGTTAAGTACAGAACAAAAATGGCCAGCCGGACACCAGTGGGATCCGAACCCACAACCTCCCGATTTCGCGTCGGTTGCTCTACCAATTGAGCACTCTACAGTGTGCTAGCAGCAGTGCCAGACCTGTAGCTCAGATCCTTTCAAACAGAACAAAGATGGCCTAGGCCAGCAAAGCTCAATTGGTAGAGCAACCGACGCGAAAACGGGAGGTTGTGGGTTCGGATCCCACTGGTGTCCGGCTGGCAATTTTTGTTCTGTACTTAACATCTCTTCAACACGTACTACATGTACGTAACACGACCTAATACATTGAAAGTCTGTTTCGATTACAATGCGGTCGTGAAAATTCAATATTCATTATAAGAATTATCTTTATTATGATTTTAAACTATAACCCTAATATACCTTTCGTGAAATAGGGTTCCTGTATTAATTTTGGATATTGAAAATGAAAACCTACAACCTGTTTTCCAGTCATTGACCGGGCCAGGGATGTAATGAATGAAACATATATAGGCTGTTATTACGATGAGGTCGCCACTCCCAAGGTGATTTGTTAATGAGTAATAAATGCTATGAAATGATAATGGAGAGTGTTGCTGGAATGAAAGATGACAGGGAAAACCGAAGTACCCGAAGAAAAACCTGTCCCGCCTCCGCTTTGTCCAGCATAAATCTCACATGGAGTCACCGGGATTTGAACCACGGTATCCAGCGGTGAAAGGCCGACGCGCTGCCGTCTGAGCCACGGAGGCTCTACTAATTTTGGATAGTAAATAAATAAATAAATAAATAAATAAATAAATAAATAAATAAATAAATAAATAAATAAATAAATAAATAAATAAATAAATAAATAAATACTTCAGAGTGAAAGTATTAGACTTACCTTTGATACGGTCCAGGACGTCTTTGTAGAAATCGTACTCGTTGATGAAAGGGTCACTGTAGAGTCCTCCACAGGCATAGCTGTAGAAGTTGTCGCAGGGTGTGTTCTCGTGGTCCATCTGGACGAGCATGCGACCAGCTAGCCTCTTGCATTCCAGAGTGTCACATACTTTTGGCGGTCCGACTGCAGCTGAAATAACAGTACACTCTTCAGTTAGCTATCCCTGTAAAGAATGTTTGGGAGGTAAATACAAATATGTTTAACATGGATACTTTTTGTGCTGGAGATCTATCTGGAAATAGTATACGCAGTTTAGCGTGGACAGTTTCCACGAACAAAAACCGACACCGCCGTAACCAGGCAACGAATGTTCGTACGTCATACAGATGGAAGAACGACGCCATTTTGGTGGACGGAAAGCCATGTTTTTGGACGTATTAGACCTATAATGAGAGGGTGTAAACAAAGCAATGGCGAATAATGTGAACAGGACAACATTAATTACAATACTGAACACTGTGGAAGTAAGAGGAAAATGAATTGAATTAGAACCTAGTGGAGAAAACCACGAAAAAATCATTTCTTACCAACAACCCGATCTTAACCTGGAATTTCGGTTCCCGCCCTGTACAATGTACAATTTCAGTATTGTAGAATGGAAAAGGCGCTTCAAGATAGAACTACCTCAGGTGGCAGCTCGATTGAGAAATCCACGATTGCGCTATGCAATGCATCGGGACCTAGGATTCTGGGGCTTCCCAACATCTGCAATGAGGATGAGCCGGAGCATCCTTCCAATCCTTCCAGACTTAAATTTCAGAAGAAGTTCTTTGCAGGAACCCTGAATGTAAATTCATTGCTAAAAACTGGCAAACAGAAAGAACTGGAAAAATTGTTAAATAAACATGAAATCCAAATTTTAGCAGTTCATAATGTAGCCAGATTAATGATAGCTAACGCTCTGAGAGGACAAGGTTATAATGTCTATGAAGAAGTACACGGTCTCTCCGGAAGAGGTCGATGCAGAAAAAAGAAGAATTTATGAAGAAACGGTGGACTTCTAAAAGCGGAGATATAAGCTCTCATCCATTTCTGTAATCGGATTGATGTTAGGTGCTCGAGGAACCATACCTACATTTTTTGTCAACTTCTGCAATACCTTTGAGCTGAATAGAGATTTTATCTATAACATCGCGATTACCACACTCAAGAAGTCCATCATGATCTTCAATAACCATGCTTGCGGACCTCAAATAAATGTTTGACATGCTTCACTCGATTGCCTACATTTAACATCATACGATCACATTATCTACTGTATCCTCATCCATTATCGTTGTTAAGGTACTCTTTGTCTTTGGGCAACCTGCAGCTCTTGCAGGAAGATTGTATAATAAATAAATAAATAAAATAAATGGAAGAGAATGTGACTGAAACGGAAAGCTATAGAATCTTTAAGGGTAAACGAGCAATCAAAATTATGCCATTATTAGGCACCGCATTTGTCTTCATAAAACAATACTCGATAATGTATTATATTACAAATCAAGTTCAGAAAGGTTATCTCTCCTCACAATTAATGTAAGAACAAAAAGTACACATTTGTCAACTTTTATGCACCAATAAACGAAGATAACAAGAAGAATCCTAGTAAAACTGAAGAATTCTGGGATCTACTGGACAATGAAATATCTAAACTCCCAAAATCAAATGTTATTATACTACTGGGTGATTTTAATGCTCAAATAGGCAGAAAAAATATCTTCATAAAAAGTGTAGGGGAACATCAAGCAAACAAAACAACCAACACGAATGGTATAAGGCTTATTAATCTATGTAAATCCTTCCAACTGAAGTTAATGCCAACCTTATTCAAGAAACTCCCAAGAAAAGCTAAAACCTGGATATCTCCAAAGCCGATGATAGGCGAATTCCAATTTTACCATGTAGCAATTCCTCAAATGAATATTAAAGAAGTCATGAATGTTAAAGTAATAAGAAGTGGGGATTGTGACTCTGACCACTATTCGTCAAGAATTAAACTCAAACTGTTACCAATCAAAACACAAAAAACCAAAAAGAGTAATGAAATATAATACAGATAAACTCAACATTTCCCAAGAAGCAATTAAGAATTCTCAGAAGGAAATTAAAATAACCAACGTGGTGATTGGCAGGAAGTGTCAAAAAAATTTACAATGCAGTAAGAAAGATATTTGAGTCGGCTAAAACAAAAAAGAAGGTCTGGTGGAATGACATTTGCGAAGAAGCGTTAACGGAAAGAACAAAAACATGGAGAATATGGAAATGTTCTAGAAATAATGAACATTATGAGTTATTTAAACTACAAAGGAAGGAAACAGCAAGAATTATAAGGAGTGTCAAGATATCCTATGAAAAATCACCGCTACTGAAAATACAGGGTAATTTCGTACAAAATAATTCACGAAACTTCTATCAAACCTTCAAGAATAACTTAAAGGGCTATCAAGCTCCGACTATTTGTTTCAGAGATGAAAATGGTAAAACTGGCCTTAACAATGCCGAAAACTGTGAAATACTGACAAACACTTTGAAAACATTCTGAACTGTCCGGAACCAAACCACAAATTAAAATTTCCAGAGATTCATGAAAACCTAAAATCTGATTTGCTGTCAACTGTCGAAGAAATTAAAGATGAAATGAAATGTCTAAAATATAATAAAGCTAGTGAGGAAGATTCCATAACAGCTGAACTTTTGAAATGGTTAGACCAAATATCATTGAAGATTTACAAATAATTGTTGAAGAAATTTGGAAAACAGAAAGATACCGTCCGCCTCTGTGGTGTAGTGGTTAGTGTGATTAACTGCCACCCCCGGAGGCCCGGGTTCGATTCCCGGCTCTGCCACGAAATTTGAAAAGTGGTACGAGGGCTGGAACGGGGGTCCACTCAGCCTCAGGAGGTCAACTGAGTAGAGATGGGTTCGATTCCCACCTCCACCATCCTGGAAGTGGTTTTCCGTCGTTTCCCACTTATCCGCCAGGCAAATGCCGTGATGGTACCTAGCTTAAGGCCACGGCCGCTTCGTTTTCTCTTCCTTGTCTTTCCCTTCCAATCTTCCCATCCCCCCACAAGTCCCCTGTTCAGCATAGCAGGTGAGAACGCCTGGGCGAGGCACTGGTCATCCTCCCCAGTTGTATCCTCCGACCCAGAGTCTGAAGCTCCAGGAAACTGCCCTTGAGGCGTTAGAGGTGGGATCCCTCGCTGAGTCCGGGGGAAAAACCAACCCTGGAAGGTAAACAGATTAAGAAGAAGAGGAAGAAGAAAAGATACCGGAAGATTGGAAAGTGGCTCTAATACACCCATTACATAAGAAGTGTAACAAGCAAGATGTCGACAACTATAGAGGTATTTATCTTCTACCAATTGCTTATAAAGTATTCACAACAATATTACTCAACAGAGTACAATCTACACTTAACAGTCAATTGGATGAATATCAAGCTGGATTTAGAAAGGACAGGTCCTACTCTGAACAGATATTCAACTTGAAGTCAGTAATTCGTTACAGACAAATGAACTCGAAAGATATAGTCATTACATTCATCGATTTTTTTTAAAAAAAAAGCTTTTGACCCTGTTGATAGAGAAATCTTAGATAAAACCATACGTGAGTTTGGAGTTAAAACCGAATTGGCCAACCTGATCCGCGAAACCCTTACAGACACAGTCTCAAAAGTTAAATTTATGGGTGAGATATCGCGACCTTTTAAAATAAAAAAAGTGTCAGGCAAGGTGATGGATTATCTCCATTCCTTTTCAACTGTATCTTGGAAAAATTTGTGAGAATTTGGAATGAAAAACTGAAGCACCATAATGTATTACCACTTATGCTGGGGAGAAAGAACATAGGTGTTGAAATAAATTGCCTAGCATTTGCAGATGATTTTGCCATATTCTCTGAAAGCCTGACTAATGCAGCAATACAAGTAAATCTTCTGGAAGAGACAACCAACATGGCAGGCTTAAGAATTTCGGCAGAGGAAACAAAATTCATGACGAATATAAAAAATACTCCAAAATTGCTTGGTTCAATCGAAAGGGTAAAGAAATTCAAATATTTGGGGGAATCAATCCAAGAAAATGGTTTGGAAAAATCTGCTATAGAGGCAAGCATACACAAAATGGAAAGAGCATATGGTATAACAAAAACTACATACAACAAAATTGTTTATCTAAAAGTCTTAAAATAAAGCACTATAACATAGTTGTGAAACCAGAATGCTTATATGCCAGTGAATGCTTAGTACTCAATGATAAACTTGAAAGGTTGGAAGTACTAGAAAGAAGAATTATAAGAAAGATATTAGGCCCTCTAAAAACTACAGAATTTTGGAAATTAAGAAGTAATAACGAAATTTATCAGAACATAGAAAACATATCTATAACAGTACGGAACAGGAGACTGCTATTTTTTGGACACATTTACAGAACGGACGAAAATAGACTAACCAAAAAGATCTTCACGTATCTTTGGAAGAAAAAGTCAACAACCATCAGGATTCAAGAGATCAAAAAAGACTCGGATAGGAACAACATCAGATGAAAAGACGTAATGGAAAGAGAAATTTTCAAGAAAATTTTAAAGATGGAAGGATTCCAAGGGAGGGAGACACAGAAGACCGGCACAAAGTGGTCTGAAGAAAGCAAAAGGAAATATAGTGAAACAATGAAGGAATATTGGAAGAAAGGGAAGGAACAACAACAAAGGATGAAGAAGTGAAATTGGAACGTGGTCCCTAGTAGGCCCCAACGCAAGAAAAATAAAAATAATAATAATAATAATAATAATAATAATAATAATAATAATAATAATAATAATAATAATGTTATTTGCTTTACGCCCCACTAACTACTTTTACGGTTTTTGGAGACGCCGAGGTGTCGGAATTTAGTCCCGCAGCATTTATTTTATATGACAGTAAATCTACTAACAAGAGGCTGACGTACACAATTTGAGTACCTCCAAATACCACCGGACTGAGCCAGGATCGAACCTGCCAAGTTGGAGTCAGGAGGTCAGCGCCTCAACCGTCTGAGCCACTCAGCCTGTGATCGCTCTACGGGTCAATTCGGGGTACCCATAATGAATTAATCGTTGTGAAAACGATTCGGTAATCTTCTAAGGTTAACCGGCAACCACACATCTCGTTATGCAACCCCGGATTAGGGAGAGGGACATGTTTTTCATAATTGTAACAAAAGCGGCGGATTGCATAAAACGAGATAGCTAGGGACAGGCAGGCCACACGGTGTACAGTATTTTGCCTTTCGATTAGTGTTGCCCCATTCTTGCACTAATCACAAACACCACCACCAACACCTAACCATATATATTGTCCTCCATGGGCAAGACGACCCTCCACACTGGACAAATTAGTTTTCATTCTAACGTGTTACTGTCTTCAAGTTCGCTGTATCATGAACTACTGTTTTACACCCGGATGCCCTTCCTGACGCAAAACTAAGATTTTAAATCAGAAGAATTTGTTTTAAGACTAGTTGCCCTTCCTGACGCAAAACTAGCAGTATCTAGCCTCTTACATCATACACTATTGATTTCGACCGGTTGCCCTTCCTGACGTCAAAGAACTGGGATTAAGAATGTTTTACAACAAGTTGCCCTTTCTAACATGAGAATCGGGGATTTACAGCTAGATGCTCGCCGGATGCCCTTCCTGACGGCATAAGTTGCCAGGATTTGAATCGCGGTATCCATCATTGTGTCTGACTTGCGTGTATGCAAGCTCACGCGTATTTTTTTGCTGAGATATCATGCTACTTCCGTTCGCCAGCTATAGCGGAAACTCGCAGTACTGCGTCTATTTCGTCTTAAAACTTGGAGGAGACAACATGTGTACATATAATTTATGATCTTTCACCCCCCCCCCCTATTTTTAAAAAAACATGTAAGTATGTAGTATCTCGCAACATTCTTATCCGTGTGTGTGTGTGTGTGTGTGTGTGTGTGTGTGTGTGTGTGTGTGTGTGTGTGTGTGTGTGTGTGTGTGTGTGTGTGTGTTTCGAGAAAAAAAGAGTAACGTGTATCAGTGTTCTAGTCGTGTTGCAATTACTAAGCGAGTGACCGAGCGAGTTGGCTACGCAGTGTGCTTTCTTGATTTTCGTATGAGATATAACAGTGTATTCGCAATTACTAAGCGTCTTAGCAGTGCGATGAACGAGTTAGCTACGCGGTATAGATTTTTATTTTTTATTTTCGTACTAAGCAAATCATTTGAAGTGTTGCCGAGTTAGCTATGCGATATGTGCACAGTGTGTTTTTGATTTTCATACTAGGCAAGTGATAGGCGAGATAGCTATGCGATTTGTGCACAGTGTGTGTTTTTGATTTTTACACTAGGTAAATCATTGAAGTTGTACTTTTGCTCTGAACACATCAAACAATGTTCTTACACTGTTCGATTCTAGTCTTGCTATGTTTCAATCTAATTTTCTTAGTACAAAGGTATCTCCTAACATGTTGTATCGGATCACATGTTAAGGTTAACGACATCGAGTGTAGTGTTCGATTCTAGTCTTGTTATGTTTCAATCTAATTTTCTTAGAACAAAGGTATCCCCTAACATGTTGTACAGTGTTCGGTTCTACTTGTTTAGTGATCTGAACACATCAATCAATGTTCTGATCACATGTTAAGGTTAACGACATCGAGTGCAGTGTTCAATTCTAGTCTTGTTATGTTTCAATCTAATTTTCTTAGAACATAGGTATACCCTAACATGTTGTATCGAGTACAGTGTTCGGTTCTAGTCTTGTTTAGTGATCTGAACACATCAATCAATGTTCTGATCACATGTTAAGGTTAACGACATCGAGTGCAGTGTTCAATTCTAGTCTTGTTATGTTTCAATCTGATCTTCTTAGAACAAAGATATCCCCTAACATGTTGTATTAAGTACAGCGGTCGATTCTACTTATGTAGTGTTCTGAACACACCAAACAATGTTTTAATCACATGTTGAAGTTAACGACATCGAGTACAGTGTTCGATTCTAGTCTTGATCACTTATTTTGTGTTCTGAACACATCAATCAATGTTCTGATCACATGTTGTATCGAGTACAGCGTTTGATTCTACTCTTCTTATGTTTCGCAAGTCTAAACATGTACAATAATGTTATCGCTGCACACGCTTGCCTTCGCGATGCAGGTTTAAACTTGTTCGATATAAAGCTATGCCTTGACATAAAAGGCGGAGGTAGAGAAGGAGGAGGAGGAGAATGATAAGGTCTTAACAGCCTATGTATAGTCGTCACTGTTTAAAGATGACACCTGTCAAAAGAATTTTTCAAATTATCCACCACCACATTTCAGCTAAAGAGGGTAGCAGGGTGCTCTGTTGATTAAGCACATAGAATTTCAATTTGCTCTCCACCGCATGCATAACAGCAACCGTTATCTTGCGCAGTAGCCTCTAAGCTAGCTTTCTTCATAAGAGTAGCCGCCATCTTGTGCGAGCACCCCCTAGGCTGTCTCATAAGAAGCTATGTATAGCCGCCATCTTGCACAAGCATCCTTAGGGGGCGTCTCTAGCCATCTTGTGCAAGGATCCTTAAGCCGCCTCATAAGAGCAACCACCATCTTGCGCAAGCATCCCTGGGGTGTCTCATAAGGAGCCTTGTATAACCGCCATCTTGCGCAAGCATCCCAAAGGCGTCTCATAAGAAACTATGTATAGCGATCATCTTGCATAAGCACCTTTAAGGAGTCATGTATAGCCACCATCTTGTGCAATTAGCGTCGAGAGATGGCTGCTGTAGAATTTTTCTTTTTAAATTATCCGCCACCATTTTTCAACTAAAGAGTGTAGCACTGAGGTTTTCGATGTAAGATGGCGGATGACAGCTGACAAAAAGCGCGTGAGTTTGTTTACTAAACAAGAGCACGTGGAATTTGCCACCACCACAGTTCAAAGGTATCTAGCTAAAGATGGCAGCACGGTGCTCTCTTGATTAAAGATGGCGGATGACAGCTAACAGAACTTTCCAAATTACCCGCTACTACAGAGAGCAGCACGGTGCTCTGTGGATTAAAGATGGCGGATGACAGCTGACGAAATTACCCGCATGATAGCAGCACAGTGCTCTATTGATTAAAGATGGCGGACGACAGCTGTCAAAAAAGCACGTGGCTTTGTTTCCAAACAAGAGCACGTGGAATTTGCCGCCACCACATTTCAAAGGTATCTAGCTAAAGAGTACAGCACTGAGGTTTGTGATGCAAGATGGCGGATGACAGCTGTCAAAAAGCACGTGAGTTTGTAAAGCACGTGGAATTTGCCACCGGCACAAAGAGGGCAGCACGGTGCTCTCTGGCGGTTGACAGCTGTCAGAAAAGCACATGGGTTTGTTTCCAAACAAGAGCGCGTAGAATTTACCACCCCCACATAGAGGGCAGCACGGTGCTCTCTGGATTAAAGATGGCGGATGATAGCTGTCAAAAAAAGCGCATATGTTTGTTTCCAAACAAGAGCATAAAGAATTTTTCAAATTGCCGCCACTACATTTCAAAGGTATCTAGCTAAAGAGTGCACCACTGAGGTTTGCGATGCAAGATGGCGGATGACAGCTGTGACGTACCACATTTCAAAGGTAAGTAGCTAAAGAGGGCAGCACGGTGCTCTCTGGATGAAAGATGGCGGATGACAGCTGTCAAAAAGCACGTGGCTTTGTTTCCAAACAAGAGCATAAAGAATTTCTCAAATTGCCGCCACTACATTTCAAAGGTATCTAGCTAAAGAGTGCACCACTGAGGTTTGCGATGCAAGATGGCGGATGACAGCTGTGACGTACCACATTTCAAAGGTAAGTAGCTAAAGAGGGCAGCACGGTGCTCTATGGATTAAAGATGGCGGATGGCAGCTGCACGTGGATTTGTTTACAAACAAGAGCATAAAGAATTTCTCAAATTACCGCCACTACATTTCAAAGGTATCTAGCTAAAGAGTGCAGCACTGAGGTTTGCGATGCAAGATGGCGGATGACAGCTGTGACGTACCACATTTCACAGGTAAGTAGCTAAAGAGGGCAGCACTGTGCTCTGTAGTTTAAAGATGGCGGGTGACAGCTGTCAAAAAAATTCACGTGGCTTTGTTTATCTCACGCTAGTGAGGTTAAGTTGGTAGCACTAAGGTTTAGGCCCGCCAAGATGGCAGCACTGCCGATGACAGGTGACGAATTTACATCTACTACGATAAAGAGGGCAGCACAGTGTTCTGTGGTTTAAAGATGGCGGATGACAGCTGTCAGAAAAGCACGTGGCTGTCAAAAAACACGTGGATTTGTTTATCTCGCGCTAGTTAGGTTAAGTTGGTACTACTGAGATTTAGGCCCGTCAAGATGGTAGTACTGAGGTTAGCGATGCGTTGTTGTCTGTCAAAAAGCACGTGGCTTTGTTTACCTCGCGCTAGTTAGGTTACGTTGGTACCACTGAGGTTTAGGCCCGTCAAGATGGCAGTACTGAGGTTAGCGATGCGTTGTTGTCGATGAAAGCTGTCAAAAAGCACGTGGCTTTGTTTACAAATTCAAATTTCCCGCGGGTGGTGGAGGAGACCTCTGGGAGGCCTCTGGCTGTTGTGGTAGTG
Organism: Anabrus simplex; assembly: GCF_040414725.1. NCBI lineage: Eukaryota > Metazoa > Arthropoda > Insecta > Orthoptera > Tettigoniidae > Anabrus > Anabrus simplex. Next base: position 431,732,938 of record NC_090268.1, on the reverse strand, counting down.
GAGGAGGCATCTGGGAGGCCTCTGGCTGTGGTGGTGGTGGAGGAGGCATCTGGGAGGCCTCTGGCTGTGGTGGTGGTGGAGGTGGCCTCTGGGAGGCCTCTTGCTGTGGTGGTGGTGGAGGAGGCATCTGGGAGGCCTCTGGCTGTGGTGGTGGTGGAGGTGGCCTCTGGGAGCCCGGTGGCGGTGGCGGCCGCCGAATCCGTGTATTATACTACTCTCTGTATAATAAGATTTCTATTTGTAAATAGTGCATTGTAAGGCCAGAGATTATTAGTGTTTCATGCTATATTGCCTTGAGTAGGCTTGGAAAACGGAGAGCACGTTAGCTCTTTTTAAAGTGTTGTAAAAGTGCCTCTGGAAGGCCTGATATTGTAATTTAGGGAGCAAGTGCTCCATGTATTAGGGGATTTCTGCCCTTGTATAAATTTGTGCTCTTTTGTAAATTTGAGCTAGGAGCTCAGGAAAAGTAAAGTGAGGGCTTGAAGCCCATGATCTGTTTATAGCACCAATCTTGTCTGTCCTAGACTTGTTCAATGAGTGCTACTTGTACCTGTAAAATTCTTAAAGTTTGTGTTATGAAAATATAACCTTCAGTTTACGTGTAAATTCAATTCTTGACATTGTAGTTAGACCCATTCACCCCGGCACCTTCTTTCACCTCTGCGATCCATGATAAACCACGGAACAATTATTATTATTATTATTATTATTATTATTATTATTATTATTATTATTATTATTATTATTATTATTATTATTATTATTATTATTATTATATGTGGATCAGTCGTGGAGTATCGGCCTCTGGGTCTCAAAATCGTGGGTTCAAGCTCGGCAGATCTAGTCGGATTTTATATGGGTGGAAGGAAGTCCATTGTACGATGTCGGCATGTAGAAGATCTCTGGTGGCACAGTTGTTGTTTTCCAATAAAATTAAAGAAAACTTATCCATAAAGATCAGTTTCTCTGAACATCGAAATTACCACGCAGGCAGCATAAATTGCTTCAGAGTCAAAATGCCTGAAAAGTGTAGCTGAAGCTGAGGAACATTGATGAAGGGCTCCTTAAATTACGTGTAATAATTCATATCGCCGGAATTAGAGGAAAACCACAGGAAGTCTGTCTGGGACAAGTAAAGGTTATCAGTGTCGATGCCTGAGATATGCACGTGTCCGATGCTGGTGACGTGTGGCATACAGAACAGTGAATGGCCACTTTCTGTCAACAAAGAATGTCATATCGTACGAGAGATTGTTCTATCTGAGGAAGTCTTGGACCGCAGCCATCCAGGAAACTTGAATCCGTATTTTCCAACTACGAACGTTGCACACTGCCTAGCGGTCTGTATTACGTAAAAGGACCTCTTTTATCACGAAGTACGGGATGAATAGAGCTCGAACTTGAAGACAGTAACACGTTAGAATGCAAACTAATTTGTCCAGTGTGGAGGGACGTATTGCCCACGTGGTTAGGTGTCGGTGGTGGTGTTTGTGATTAGTGCAACAATGGGGCAACACTAATCGAAAGGCAAAATACTGCAAAAAGACCTAGACAACGTTGTGAGATGGACAGCAGGCAATAGTATGATCATAAAGGGTTTAAAAGTGTGGTTGTGAGTTTTACTAATAAGAAAAGTCCTCTCACCTTTAATGACTGCGTTGATTGGGTGAACGTTCCTCATGGGGATCACTGTAATTACCTAGGTGTTAATGAAGAAAAGGTTTGCATTGCGGTAATCACATAAACGAGGTTGTAATTTTCTTTTTTTGCTAGGGGCTTTACGTCGCACCGACACAGATAGGTCCTATGGCGACGATGGGATAGGAAAGACCTAGAAGTGGGAAGGAAGCGGCCGTGGCCTTAATTAAGGCACAGCCCCAGCATTTGCCTGGTGTGAAAATGGGAAACCACGGAAAACAATTTTCAGGGCTGTCGACAGTGGGGTTCGAACCCACTATCTTCCGGATGCAAGCTCACAGCTGCGCGGCCCTAACCGCACGGACAATTCGCCCGGTCGACCCCAATTAGAGAATATTACTGTGTAAGGGATCCTCATCAGGATTACTTGACTTGAGAACGGAAGTAGATCCAAACGAAGGCCGGACGGTTTGTTCTGGGTGATTCTCCACAAATGACTAGTGTAATGAAAAATGTTGCAAACTTTCGGCTCGGAAAACATGGTAGTAAGAGGACGTGGTGCTCGACTAAGCGGTGTATTCTGAGCTATCAGTGGAATGACATTAGCAGAAATATACTTGAATAGAGTTTTCAAAAGTAGGGAAGATCATAGTATGAAGATAAAGTTAGAATTCAAGAGGACACATTGGAGCAAATACTCATTTATAGTAGGAGTTAGGGATTGGAATAATTTACCAACGGAGATGTTAATTAAATATCCAAATTCTTTGCAATTATTTAAGAAAACACTAGGTAAAAAACAGATAGGGAATCTGCGCCCTGGGCGACTGCCCTAAATGCAGATCAGTGGTGATTGATTGATTGATTGATTGATTGATTGATTGATTGATTGATTGATTGATTGATTGATTGATTGATTGATTGATTGATTGATTGATTGATTGATTGATTGATTGATTGATTGATTGATTGATTGATTGATTGATTGATTGATTGATTGATTGATTGATTGATTGATTGATTGATTGATTGATTGATTGATTGATTGATTGATTGATTGATTGATTGATTGATTGATTGATTGATTGATTGATTGATTGATTGATTGATTGATTGATTGATTGATTGATTGATTGATTGATTGATTGATTGATTGATTGAACGTTATTAATGCTGATGTTTAAGGGCACATGTCTCTGAAGGCCGCAGTACAGTAGTGGAACATCTGTATTTGTGTCATCATTATTTCGACATAAATACTTATTCCAGGTGGATAAAAATTATAATGTTCACTAAATGAACATTGTAGTTTATTATTAGCTTATTAGTTAGTGGTTATACTTCGTGGTTAATTTTTTATGACAGTTTACTCTTTGCGATGCTTTTTCTTTCTTTCTTTCTTTCTTTCTTTCTTTCTTTCTTAATCTGCTTACCCTCCAGGGTTGGCTTTTCCCTTGGACTCAGGGAGGGATCCCACCTCTACCGCCTCAAGGGCAGTGTCCTGGAGCGTGAGACATTGGGTTGGGGGATACAACTGGGAAGGATGACCAGTACCTCGCCCACGCGGCCTCACCTGCTATGCTGAACAGGGGCCTTGGTGGGGGATGGGATGATTGGAAGGGATAGACAAGGAAGAGGGAAGGAAGCGGCCGTGGCCTTAAGTTAGATACCATCCCGGCATTCGCCTGGAGGAGAAGTGGGAAACCACGGAAAACCACTGCCAGGATGGCTGAGGTGGGAATCGAACCCACCTCTACTCAGTTGACCTCCCGAGGCTGAGTGGACCCCGTTCCAGCCCTCGTACCACTTTTGAAATTTCAGTATTCGGGAGATAGTAGGTTCGAACCCCACTGTCGGCAGCCCTGAAAATGGTTTTCCGTGGTTTCCCATTTTCACACCAGGCAAATGCTGGGGCTGTACCTTAATTAAGGCCACGGCCGCTTCCTTCCCACTCCTAGCCCTTCCTGTCCCATCGTCGCCGTAAGACCTATCTGTGTCGGTGCGACGTAAAACAACTAGGAAAAAAAAACTTTTGAAATTTCGTGGCAGAGCCGGGAATCGAACCCGGGGCTCCGGGGGTGCCAGCTAATCACACTAACCACTACACCACAGAGACGGACTGCGATGCTTTTTAAGACTGCAAATTCACTTCAAATTGTTGGAAGGGTAAACTCGGGAACTACTGATGTGACACGAATTTTACTTTTACAGCTACTACCCATAGCACTTAGGTACAAAATAGAGTTCAATCATGATATTTCAAAAAATTGATATTTGTAGGAAAATTTCGAATATTGCTCTTCAAATTTGCGAAATTTTTGTCAAATTTCTTATGGCCTATTTTTCATAACATGTTTTAAAAACAACAACTTATTTGTGAGTTTTTTAAAGAAATGACTCACTTTGCTTTCATTCATATGTAGAATATCAACGATTTTGCATTTAAAAATGATTTTATCTCTCCTGAAAAGTTAAAGATGTATAGTTACGTTAGATTCACAGAGCCCTCGATTTACGGAATGGAAGTTTGACTCACCTGCAATTTCTAACATCAGCGCCGCCACGAACACTCCAAAACGAATAGCTCGCATGTTGGACGTGAAATGAGAGACCGCTCAGGAAACTGAAATATCCAGGAAATCCATCGCTTCGTCAACGGGCAGCCACACAATTTCGTCATGTGTCATACATAGCAGCCAATCACGTCGCATTGCCCTCTCGAGATGATAGTGAACGAGGCTTCTTCCTTCACAGTAAAATGTTTTTACCACATTTGTTACCGCTTAATTTCAAAGTCCCTCCGGGAGTCTAGTAGACTAGTAGACTCTAGTAGCCTTTAAAAGTAGGAGAAATCACAATGTAAAGATAAAGTTGGAATTCAGGAAGACACATTGGGGCAAATATTCGTTTGTAGGAAGGGGAGTTAGGGATTGGAATAACTTACCAAGGGAGATGTTCAATAAATTTCCAATTTCTTTGCAATCATTTAAGAAAAGGGAAGAAAAACCACCGATAGGGAATCTGCCAGCTAGGCGACTGCGCCAAATGCAGATCAGTAATGACTTATTTCGATTGATGCAAGCTTAAAAATCCTTCCACTCTAATTTCACAGTAATTTTTACATCCTTACAATATATTTTTAAAGAATAGATGAGAGCCGGGCTGAGTGGCTCAGACGGTTGAGGTGCTGACCTTTTGACCCCATCTTGGCACGTTCGATCCTGGCTCAGTCCAGTGGAATTTGAAGGTTCACAAATACGTTAGCCTTGTGTTGGTAGATTTATGTCCGCCTGTGTGGTGTAGTGGTTAGTGTGATTAGCTGCCACCCCCGGAGGTCCGGGTTCGATTCCCTGCTCTGCCACGAAATTTGAAAAGTGGTATCAAAGCTGGAACGTGGTACACTCAGACTCGGGAGGTCAACTGAGTAGAAGTGGGTTCGATTCCCACCTGAGTCATCCTCGAAGTGGATTTCCGTGATTTCTCACTTCTCCTCCAGGCAAATGGCGGAATGTACCTAACTTAAGGCCGCGACCGCCTCCTTCCTTCTTCCTTGTCTATCCCTTCCAATCTTTCCATCCTCCAGGCCCCTGTTCAGCATAGCAGGTGAGGCCGCGTGGGCGAGGTACTGGTCATCCTCCCCAGTCGTATCCCCCGACCAAGTGTCTGAAGCTCCAAGACAATGCCCAGCAGGCGATAGAGGTGGGATCCCTCGCTGAGTCCGAGGGGAAAACCGACCCTGAAGTGTAAACAAATAAAGAAGAAGAAGAAGAAGAAGAATAGAAGAGACCGAGACCACAATTATTAAATTACCAACACAACCAAAACAAAAACTTAACCTACAGTATAATCAAATGTTGTAGTAACATTATTATTATTATTATTATTATTATTATTATTATTATTATTATTATTATTATTATTATTATTATTATTATTATTATTATTATTATTAGCCCCTATGTCGCACTCCATGACAAGGGGGCTAACGCCAACAAATATACACCGGAAGGACGTGAGTTAGGCATCTTTAATAGTAAATTTAATTGCATTAATAAGTAGGCAACAAGTGTACATGAGCACATGCACGCCACTTACCGGTGTATTGAAACTCCTATTCCTCCCTTATTCTTTCTTCATGAATATGAAAAGAAAAAAAACACGCCCAAACAACACGCAGGTATTCATCATTCTGCCACACAGTAGTTTTCCGAAAGATTAATGTGAAATGTGCATAAAAACAGTATAAAACAAAATTGCATGTAACATACATGTTTACAGTGAATCTGTAGTGACGTAGGATGGCGGCGGCCGCAATTTTCCGGGTTCACCGCACCAATGCTACGAGATAGTCTATTTACTATATGTCTGTGAGTGTACCTCTAAGGAAAGGATCGCTTCCTTCCCACTCCTAATCCTTTCCTATCCCAGTGTCGCCTTAAGACATGCCTGTGTCGGTGCGACGTAAAACAAGCAGCAAAAATTAGTGTCCGACTCGTGATTCCAAATTCGAGGGTTCGATTCCGGCTGAGGTAGCAGAATTTTTGAAGAACGGTCAAAAATCTCGGTTCTTCGTGTCGTTGTTGTGTGGTGGCGCTCTGAGTGTCACTCGAGAAAATTAAATTAATAGTATAACACCCATGGTATCGCCTGCCTGTTGTAAGAGGCGACTAAAAGGGGCCTCAGGGGCTCTCAGCTTGGGATCGTGGGTTGGCGATCACGGGGCCCTTACCTGAGTCCTGGCATTGCTTCAACTTACTTGTGCCAGGCTCTTCACTTTCATCTATGCTATCCGACCTCCCCTTGGTCATCTCTTGTTTTTTTCGGACCCCGACGGTATTAGGGCACTCGAGGCCTAGGGTACCTTTCATTTTCACGCCCTCCGTGGCCTTTGTCTTTAGCCGATACCTTCATTTTTTCGAAGTTTCAGATCCCTTCCATTTTTTCTCTCTGATTAGTATTATACAGTGTGATTCAGCAAACTCTTCCAATATCGTTTGCTGCAGCCCAACTAACGTGGACATGGTGCTATTTCCCTGCAGGCGTACTGCATGGTACTAATTTGTTTGTTTATTTATTTAATAATACGAAGGTACACAGGCTAAGCCCAATTACGTTCCTTCATGACACATGGGATTTAAACTTTAAATACATCAAACAAACAAACAAAATAGCAACAGTAATAGCAAGAAGAAGGAAAAGAAGAAAACTAAGAAGCAAAACAGAATTAAAAATTATTACTGCAAAAGATAAACATAATAATATAGGCTATACATCAGCCACATAAAATTACTGAACAAGTTAGAAAAAAAGAACACAGACAAAAACTTATGAGTACCTAGCATTTCAGCAAAAAGGAATTTAATAATGATTATGATTTAGTAAAAATAGCCTCTGTTCTCTTCTTCAACAATCTAGCACCAGCAAATAAATCAACTTGTGTACTAATTGAGTTATAAACCGATAATAATTTAACTAGTGGTGAATTAGAGTGATGAACGCTTCTAAATCTTGGGATGTGAAATAGTACTTCCTGTCGTGAAGTTACTTGTGGTATATGAAATGGTGTGAAGGTAAGTAATTCTTGAAAGTCAATATTTCTATTCAAAATTTTCCTCAATATCTGTAACGAAATTAATGTTCTCCTGTTTTTCAAAGACATGAAATTGAACAAACTTCTTAAATACTGCGTTGAAATGTCAAATGGACAAAATACGTGTTTGGTCTTTATGAAGGTGGTCCCAGATTACCGATGAATATTCTAACTAGCTTCGTACTAAACTTATATACAACTTAACAATTACTTCCAGTTGAGTAAATCATTTGGCATTTCTAATAACAAAACCAAGCATCTTGTTAGACTCATTACTTTTGCAATGTGACCATTAAAAGCTAATTTGCTGTCGAAAATAATTCCTAAATCATTAATAGACGTTACAATTTCAAGTGTTGTTTCACCAATATAATATGTCGGATTTATATATTCCTTTTTCCTGGTAAATACCAGAACTTTACATTTCTGAACATTGAGGAATAATTTATTGCTACCACACCATATTATATTATTATTAATATCCTGTTGCAAATCATTTACGTCACTGCATTTATATTATGGTCTTAGATAACTTTACGTCGTCAGCAAACAACAAACTATCAGAGGAACGAATCATTCCAAGCAAATCATTAACCGTAATTAGAAACAGAAGAGGCCCGAGATTGGACCCTTGTGGCACACCGGAGGAACTAACAAAATATGTGAAATTCACTTTTGAAACAAACAGATTGCTGCCTACATTTTAAATAGGGACTTAATAGTTGAAGTAATGGTTTAGAGACTCCAAACTGATGCAGCTTTGTCAAAAGAATCTTATGGGCCACCTTAATAAGGCCTTTTCTAGATCCATGTATATTACATCGGTTCTTCTATTAGTGTCTAATGCATTGTAAATCTTTTGAGTAAAACCAAGTTAGTAATGACAGATCTGCCGGGCATAAAGCCATGCTGGCATAGTGATAGCTCTACCTTTATATGGTCGTAAATCCTAAAATACTGTATGTGCTCATATACCTTTGCTATAGCATTAATTAATGAAACAGGGCGATAGTTTGTTATCATCTCTGAGTTCCCTCCCTTTAGGATTGGAGTAATATTTGCCATTTTCCACTTTTCCAAGAATCAGGATGTCTTTAGAGAAAGATTGAACATGAAGGTTAATTGAGCAACCAGTATGTCAGCACAGCCCTTAATTATGTATGGTGGAATGCCATCAGGTCCACTGGATTTCGTACGTTTTAACTTCTTATTAATAACTGTTCTTGCTTCATCTACCGTTATGTGAGTGATGCTCAATTTATTGACCCTGGGAAGAACAGAAACTTCATTCAAAGTGTGATGTTCCACGTTATTAGTAAAATCCGTGTTGACATACACCGATAAAAAATACTTGGCAAACCCGTCTGCAATGTTTCCAGGTGCATAACAACTTTCATTCAGTAGAAATGAATTGTCGTCCGCATCTGTGGTGTAGTGGTTAGTGTGATTAGCTACCACCCCCCGAGTACCGAGTTCGATTTCCGGCTCTGTAACGAAATTTGAAAAGTAGTACGAGGGCTGGAACGGGGTCCACTCAGCCTCGGGGGGTCAACTGAGTAGAGGTGAGTTCGATTCCCACCTCAGCCATACTGGAAGTGGTTTTCCTTGGTTTCCCACTTCTCCTCCAGGCGAATGCCGGGATGGTACCTACTTAACCCTCCAGGGTTGGTTTTCCCCTCGGACTCAGCGAGGGATCCCACCTCTACCGCCGGCAGTGTGCTGGAGCGTGAGACATTGGGTCGGGGAAAACAACCGGGGAGGGTGACCAGTACCTCGCTCAGGACTCCTCACCTGCTATGCTCAACGGGGGCCTTATGGTGGGATGGGAAGATCGGAAGGGGGGGCAAGGAAGAGGGAGGAAAAGTGGGAAACCACGGAAAACCACTTCCAGGATGGCTCAGGTGGTGGTGGTGGTGGTAATTACTGCTTTAAGAGGAAGTACAACTAGGCAACCATCCTCTATATAACACTAATCAGAGAGAAAGAAAATGGAAGGGATTCGACACTTCGAAAAATGAAGGTATCGGTAAAGAAAGACAAGGGCCACGAAGGGCGTGAAATTGAACGACTCCCTAGCCCTCGCAAACCTAATAGCGTCGTAGTCGGAAAAGAACAAGCGTTGACCAATTGAGGTCGGATAGGATAGACGAAAGTGAGGAGCCTGACACAAGTCAGTGGAAGCAATGCCAGGACTCAGCTTAGCGCTTCGTGGTCGCCAACCCACGCTCCAAAGTTCAGAGCCCTTGGGGCCTCTTTTAGTCGCCTCTTACAACAGGCAGGGGATGACCGTGGGTGTTATACTATCGCCCCCACCCACAGGGCGAAGGATGGCTGAGGAGGGAATTGAACCCCCCTCTACTCAGTTGACCTCCCGAGTTATAACTGGCATTAGTAACTTCAGGTATGTTGAAATTACCGACAATAAGGCAGTCAGATTTTATAAGACCCTTTATGTTTACAACGTAATTGAAGTATCCTATATATAGAAATTTCAGAACGGAGTAATGTACACAGCATTTATGAATACGTTACGAGTATGACCCTGAATGTAAAGAGTTATTGACTCACACCGTTGATCGTTATATTTAGAACAAAGTACATTTTGCACACGATTCTGAACCCTAGCGAAATGTTATATCATCCGTTCGCAAAACATTTTCTTTCTTTCTTAATCTGTTTACCATCCGGGGTTGGTTTTTCTCTCGGACTCCGCGGGGGATCCCACCTCTGCCTCCTCAAGGGGAGTGTCCTGGAGCGTGAGACATTAGGTCTGGGGATACAACTGCTACGCTGAACAGGGGCCTTGTGGGGGGATGGGAAGATTGGAAGGGATAGACAAGGAAGAGGGAAGGAAGCGGCCGTGGCCTTAAGTTAGGTACCATCCCGGCATATGCCTGAAGGAGAACTGCGGAAATCACGGAAAACCACTTCGAGAATGGCTGAGACGGGAATCGAACCCACCTCTACTCATTTGACCTCCGGAGGCTGAGTGGACCCCGTTCCAGCCCCCGTTCCACTTTTCAAATTTCGTGGCAGAGCCGGGAATCGACCCCGGGCCTCCGGGGGTGGCAGCTATTCACACTAACAACTACACCACAGAGGTGGACACCTCACAAAACATGACGCTTGAAATCATGTAGCAACGTCCTTTTACCATGTAACTACACTGAAGAAAATGGAAATTGCAACACCCAAAAGGAGTGGTGCTACATTGCTGCAATTAAACATGCAGGACAAGTGCTCGGTTGTGATTCGATGATTACACTTTCAGGTCTTTCTGACCGCAAGTTTGGATAACAATCAATACAGGATGTGCCCACCACGAGCTGCAATACATTGATGAATTCGTCGAGGTATGGAGTCAATAAGGCCCTGGATCGCTTCGTGAGGAATTGTGGCCCATGCTTGCTGCACTGCACGGGTCAGTTGTTCTAGAGTTGTGGGGGGCTGAGGACGGTTGGCCAGTTGTCGACCCATCATGTCCCACACATGCTCAACAGGACTGAGGTCCGGGGATCTGGCGGGCCATTCTAAGTTTGTGATGTCGTGGAGAGCTTCTCTGGAGATGCGTGCAGTGTGAACCCAGGCATTGTCCTGCTGAAACATCCCATTAGCAATGTTCGCCATCATAGGGACAACGACTGGATTCAGTACCTTATCAACGTACTGCCGAGCAGTCATAGTGCCCTCAACAAGCACTAATTGTGATTTCACATTAAAGTCAATAGCTCCCCAGACCATAATGCTTGGTGTTGGCCCTGTGTGCCTTTCGAAAATAAGATTTGGGCGGCCCCTCTACCCGGTACGTCGGCGCACACGATTCCGGCGCAAGACAGAAGCGCGATTCATTACTAAAGACGACCCTATGTCATTCGTCGACCCATGTCGATCTTTCTCGACACCAGGCCAGACTTACACGTCGCTGTTGTGGGGTCAAAGGAACATCTTCTGCAGGGACACGGGCTCGTAAGCCAGCTGCGCGCAGGCGATTACCAACTGTTTGTTGTGTAACGTGGGGTGCCACAGCTGCTCGAATTTGCACTGCTGTTGCATGGGGTTCCATCCGGGCCATCCAAATGAAGCGGCGATCCTATCTCAGTTGTCTCTCGCGCTGGGCCTGTGCCAGGTCTACGAGTGTGGGTACCTTCATTTGACCACTACTGCCATACACGTTGTACCCTAGATGCCTGTCGGCCAACGTGCAGCGACAATCCTTAGCGATAATCCAGCCTCATACAGCCCAATTATCCGAGCCCTCTCAAACGGCAACAGTTGTTGATAGCGTGCTCTTCTCTGTCGTCGAGGCATGTTTGACGGGGAACACTTCACTGCACAGACTAGACTGCAAGTCAACTACGCTACACCAGAGTCCGTATACTGGAGTTGATTCCTCCGCGACCAATCACGTAGGGAGACCTGTAGCAACAATCCGATGGGTCTGAAACTTTGATCGTTTACATACCTACATGGCATCGTTCCATATCATGAAAATGAACACAAACGACCAATGCCTTCATGGTGTTGCAATTTCCATTTTCTCAAGTGTGTGTTAATGTGTCGTGCCTCGTGACCGGGTGCAAAGAAGAGGAGAATTGATACATAAAACTAGGTAACAGTGCAGTAATTAATGTCTTAAACACCAGACCGGTTGGCATACGTACTCTCCTCTCGTCGTTCTACCAGCATGTTTCCAGCAGTAGCGGATTTGGTGGTACGTATAAGTTAGGAAATTTGTTTGGAAGGGTAATAGGAAGGTACATTCAGGGAAACGGGGTGGCCTAGGGAGCGGTGATAAGGGATCGGGGAACTGGAAATCAAGTAGAGATGACATAAAAATGTTAATGTTGAACTGTAGAAGTATTGTAAAGAAATGAATAGGATTAAGTAATTTATTAGATATATATTTGCCGGATATTGTAAAAGGAGTTGAATCATGGCTGAGAAATGATATAATGAATGCAGAAATTTTCTCATGGAACTTGAGTGTGTATCGTAGAGATAGAAAAGGAATGGTGGGAGGGGGAGTATTCATTCTGGCGAAAGAATTTGTAAGCTACAAAAAAGTTAAAGATGAGAAACGAAATTCTAGGTGTAAGGTTCATTTCTAAAAATAATAGGCCACTTGATACCTTTGGAGTGTACAGACCGGGAAAGGGTAGCACTGACATTGATACAGAATTATTTGATAAGATAATCAGCTATGTGGGAAACGACATGGAAAGGAATGTTATTGTAGCGGGAGATCTGAATTTACCGGATGTCAATTGGGAAGGAAATGCGAACGACAGAAAGCATGACCAACAAATGGCAAATAAGTTAATATGGGAAGGAGAGCTGATTCAGAAAGTAATGGAACCAACTAGAGGGAAAAATACCTGGATGTGGTGCTGATAAAACCAGATGAACTCTATAGGGAAACTGAAGTAATAGATTGTATTAGTGATCATGAAGCTGTTTTTGTGGTAGTTAAAAATAAATGTGATAGAAAGGAAGGTCTTAAAAGTAGGACTATTAGGCAGTACCATATGGCTGATAAAGCAGGCATGAGGCAGTTTCTAAAAAGTAACTATGACCGGTGAAAAATTGTAAAAAAAAAAAATATGTAGACAGACTCTGGGATGGGTTTAAAGCAATTGTTGAGGAATGTGAAAACAGGTTTGTACCTTTAAAGGTGGTAAGGAATGGTAAAGACCCACTTTATTATAATAGAGAAATAAAGAGACTAAGAAGGAGGTGCAGACTGGAAAGAAATAGAGTCAGAAATGTCTGTGGAAGTATGGAGAAATTGAAGGAACTTACTAGGAAATTGAATTTAACAAAGAAGGCAGCTAAGGATAACATGGCAAGCACAATTGGCAGTCATACAAATTTTAGTTAAAAACGGAAGGGTATGTACAGGTATTTTAAGGCAGAAACCAGTTCCAAGAAAAACATTCCAGGAATAATTAATGAAATAAAGGGAGTGTGTATGTAAGGTTCTTCAAAAGGCAGAAGTATTCAGTCAGCAGTATGTAACAATTGTTGGTTACAAGGATAACGTCCAGATAGAGGAGGAGACTAATGCTAAAGAAGTTTAAAATTTACATATGATAACAATGACATTTACAGTAAGATACAAAATTTGAAAACTTTTTTTTTTTTGCTAGGGGCTTTACGTCGCTCCGACACAGATAGGTCTTATGGCGACGATGGGATAGGAAAGGCCTAGGAGTTGGAAGGAAGCGGCCGTGGCCTTAATTAAGGTACAGCCCCAGCATTTGCCTGGTGTGAAAATGGGAAACCACGGAAAACCATCTTCAGGGCTGCCGATAGTGGGATTCGAACCTACTATCTCCCGGATGCAAGCTCACAGCCGCGCGCCTCAACGCGCACGGCCAACTCGCCCGGTAATTTGAAAACTAGAAAAGCGGCTGGAGTAGATAAGATTTCTGGGGATATACTAAAGACAATGGGTTGGGGTATAGTACCATATCTGAAGTACTTATTTGCTTATTGTTTGGTTGAAGGAGCTATACCAAATGAATGGAGAGTTGCTATAGTAGCCTCTGTGTATAAAGGAAAGGGTGATAGACATAAAGCTGAAAATTACAGGCCAGTAAGTTTGACATGCGTTGTATGTAAGCTTTGGGAAGTCATTCTTTCTGATTATATTAGACATGTTTGCTAAATTAATAAATGGTTCGATAGAAGGCAGTTCAGTTTTAGGAAAGGTTATTCCACAGAAGCTCAACTTGTAGGATTCCAGCAAGATATAGCAAATATCTTGGACTTTTTTTTTTTTTTTGCTAGGGGCTTTACGTCGCACCGACACAGATAGGTCTTATGGCGACGATGGGATAGGAAAGGCCTAGGAGTTGGAAGGAAGCGGCCGTGGCCTTAATTAAGGTACAGCCCCAGCATTTGCCTGGTGTGAAAATGGGAAACCACGGAAAACGATCTTCAGGGCTGCCGATAGTGGGATTCGAACCTACTATCTCCCGGATGCAAGCTCACAGCCGCGCGCCTCTACGCGCATGGCCAACTCGCCCGGTATCTTGGATTCAGGAGGTCAAATGGACTGTATCGCGATTGACCTGTCTAAAGCATTTGATAGGGTGAATCATGGGAGACTACTGGCAAAATGAGTGCAATTGGACTAGACAAAAGAGTGACTGAATGGGTTGCTGTATTTCTAGATCTCACCGAGCTTGATAGCTGCAGTCGCTTAAGTGCGGCCAGTATCCAGTATTCGAGAGATAGTGGGTTCGAACGCCACTGTCGGCAGCCCTGAAAATGGTTTTCCGTGGTTTCCCATTTTCACACCAGGCAAAATGCTGGGGCTGTACCTTAATTAAGGCCACGGCCGCTTCCTTCCCACTCCTAGCCCTTTCCTGTCCCATCGTCGCCGTAAGACCTATCTGTGTCGGTGCGACGTAAAACAACTAGCAAAAAAAAAAAAAAATAGATCTCAGAGAATTGGAGTAGGCGAAGCTTTATCTGACCCTGTAATAATTAAGAGGGGAATTCCTCAAGGCAGTATTATTGGACCTTTATGTTTTCTTATACATATAAATGATATGAGTAAACAAGTGGAATCAAAGGTAAGGCTTTTTGCAGATGATGTTATTATGTATAGAGTAATACTGTAAATAAGTTACAAGATTGTGAGCAACTGCAACGTTACCTCTATAGTGTTGTGAGATGGACAGCAGGCAACGGTATGTTGATAAACGAGGTTAAAAGTCAGGTTGTGAGTTTCACAAATAGGAAACGTCCTCTCAGTTTTAATTGCTGCGTTGATGTTGTGAAAGTTCCTTTTGGGGATCATTGTAAGTATCTAGGTGTTAATAAAGGCAAAGATCTTCATTGGGGTAATCACATAAATGGGATTGTAAATAAAGGGTACAGATCTCTGCACATGGTTATGAGGGTGTTTAGGGGTTGTAGTAAGAATGTAAAGAAGAGGGCATATAAATCTCTGGTAAGACCCCATCTAGAGAATGGTTCCTGTGTATGGGACCCTCACCAGGATTACTTGATTCAAGAACTGGAAAAAAATCCAAAGAAAAGCAGCTCAATTTGTTCTGGGTGATTTCCGACAAAAGAGTAGCGTTACAAAAATTTTGCAAAACTTTAAAACTATCTAATAATGAAAAATATTGTTTATGTTTATAAATTCCTCTCTGTAACATTTGGAAAAGCACATTCAATAAAGCTCAGTAAAGAAGCCCAACCCACTACCATCCCCTCTATTTCTCACATCCTCTTACCCACCTCCCTCATCCATCAAACCTCCTCAACCCGCCCGCAACTCTTGGCCAGAGCGAGGGTGTCACCCTCTAGGTGGCCCGCCCCACCCCTTCAGGGTGGGGAATGAAAACGAGTAAACGTAAACGGCTGACAGGTGGTCTTGTGTTTGGAGGCAGTGCGGCCTACCGAGAGTGGCGAGTCTCGGCGATAAGAGGATGGATTCTAAGGAGACCTGTCATCATGAAAGGTAGGGAGAGTACCTGATAATTTGGACTTTAACCTTGAGAAGCTTTCTGTAGACTTTACTTGTGGAAGATGACTTCCAACTTGGTGTTATGAAGAAGATAGCTAGGAAATTTATTATTAAATTTTGTATTATGTTTTAAAAGGTTAGGGCTTCCTTTTATCATGTTTAAAGTTAGGTAGGTCTTTGGATTATACCTTCATGGATTATTAAAATTTCACGGAGGCATGAGTGCGATACCCTTTTTCATCTCCAATTTGAATTTCGGGTGACTAAAATTTTCTTTTTCTAAATTTTGTTACCCTCCTTCTTTTGGCTCTGTCACCCGGTAGTATGGATTAGCCGCTGATTCTATGGGCTTTGTTCACCTAGGAATTTTTCTACTGGCAGAAATGAACATTTCCTTCCTTTCTCTAAAGAAGAGAATCATAAAAAAAGTCTTTAGAAAGTGTTAAATCTGGTGAAAATCTGACTCCTCAACTACGTGTGTCTGCCCCGTCTGACCAGCAAGTGGACCAACATGTTCCTTCATTCTATTATTCTCAAAAACAGTCTGTATCTACTAAGACTGTATCCACAGCTCCAGTTTGTTCTCCATTCAGTAGTTTACCTCTTCTCGATTTTCAGTTAATTATACTAATGATGTTATTTCCTTTTTAAGATTTTTAGAAGAGTTTCAGGATATGCCTAATGCTCTTGTTTTTGCCTTGCCGCCTTTGAAAGTTTTTCCAAGCTGGAAAAACACTACCGGTACTTCGAGTTCGGGTGAAGCGTGTCATTCCCATTTATTAGCAAATTTTATTTCGTCCAGAGCCTTAACCTCTTTAGTACAGAAGTTCTATCAATACTTTAGAATCCAAAGGTTAGACAAAAACTTGGCTGACTTTATTCAGGATATTAGGTTTTATACTCCTACGTTTTTTCTCCATTATTCAGAGGCACAAATGGTGCAAACCATTACGTAGGAAATTTCTCCTCCTTATCGTTCGTGTCTGTTTTGTTTCTAAACTTGTGTCTTTTGGGAACTTCAGGGGTTAAATATGCTGATACCCTCAGAACTGCGCGTGAGCCCGCTTTGCCGTCATTAATGACTAGGCCCTCGTCCCGTCAAACTGGGGTTGCTTGCAAATGTTACGCTCGTGGCTTCTCCTGATCGTATTTACAGTCCAAGAATGGTAAGTCTAATTGTTTTACTCCATCTGGTTGTTTCAAATGTGGATAATTTTTACACATTGCTAAGAACTGTGGTGAGTTAAGAGTCTGTTCAGACATGTAATTCTGGTTAAAGTTAATTTTAGTAACCTTTGATTAGGACGTCAAGCTGGGTCATTTGCAAGTGGTTCCAAGGTTGATCCAGCTATGCATGTATCCGGCTCCCCAACGTCTCTTTTCAACCTGCTGATGATCGCAACTTATGGTGCTGAATGCCCCAGGGAGTCCTTGAAATTTACATCTGATATGAGGTGGATTTGTGCCTTTCCTTAAAATGGGGCTTAATATTGAACCTGTAATTGGTCTGTTAGACTCGCGGAGCATTGTTTCAATCATTTCTGAAGATTGGTATGCTAAATTAAGTTTGACCCCTACATTTTCAGGATTTTCCCCAACTTCACTACAGTGTGTTTCAGGTAATTCTTCCCCTTTAGAAAGTTTGGGTTTCATTTTCAGTAAAATCCATATTGCAAAATTTACTTAAATTGAAATTGTATGGGGCCAAGAGTCTCTCTTGCCCCATTATTCTTGGTGCTGATTTCATGTCTCGTTCTGGTCTAGTGGTAGACCTCCAGAAGTCGTGCACTTTCAAGTTTGATTGTAGGTTACCCATTCCTATTTTGCCCTGTAGTTCTGCTTAATGTTGTCGCACTCCTCTGGATGATATAGAATTAGACCTTAGTACTTCACCTGAGGAGCAAGCTAATAGTTTTTGTGATTTGTGTCGGTCTTTTCCTGATGTGTTTCAAGAAAACGTGTAACTGATGTCGCTGAATACAAAATTGATATTACGGATTCTATTCCTGAGAGTCTCCCCCTCCCCCCCCATATACCTAGGTTGTCTCCGCCTAAGATGGAGACCCTTAAGGAGATCATTGGAAAAAAGTTAAGTAATGGTATTATTCGACCTTCTACCTCTAAGTATTTCTCTCTTTTTCTAGTGTCCAAACCGAAAGATGATTTTGGCCCTATGGTTGATTATAGGGTGTTCAACAGTAAAGTGGTTCATCAGTTTGTGCCTCTTCCTGACTTACATTTGTGATTTCCGTGGCTCAGGAAGACAATTTTTCACCATCTTGGATCCCGATCAAGCTTATCAGATTCTGCTTGCTGAAGAATCTAAACACTTGACTGCCTTTGCCACTGACTGGAATACAACCACGTGCCCTTTGTGCTCTCTACAGGTGCCGCTGTCAGACAAAATTTAACTATATACACCATTATTTAGACTCTGAAGCTGGCCCCATGGTGTAGGTGTAGCGTGCCTGCCTCTTCCGGAGGCCCTGGGTTCGATTCCCGGCCAGGTGAGGGAATTTTATCTGGACCTGAGGGCTGGTTCGAGGTCCACTGAGCCTACATGATTGGAATTGAGGAGCTATCTGATGGTGAGATGGCGGCCCCGGTCTAGAAAGCCAAGAAGAACAGCTGAGAGGATTCGTCATGCTGACCACATGACGCCTCATAATCTGCAGGCCTTCGGACTGAGCAGCGGTCGCTTGGTAGACCAAAACCCTACAAGGGCTGTAGTGCCATGGGGTTTGATATTTCCTCTGAAACCTTTGAAGATTATCTTGAAGTCCGTAAATGACTTGGCAAAGCTGATCTCGCTGTCAAGTTGGCTAGTTTCATTTTCCAAGCCACCTGCCCTTTTTAGTGCATACTGTGCATACTTTATTTGCAAATGAGGTGTCTACCTCAGTGGCAAATGGAACACTAAAATGCATTATTGTCAAGCACTAAATATGAATTTAACAAGAGAAGAAAATTTTCCTATAATACAATATTATACAATTTACGCTAACAATTTTCTTTTCGATTAAACACACAGCTCATCCTTAATAAATTTATATTATTTACAAAATTCTACATATATCTCCTATACTTCCAAACATAGTTTCTCCTTGGAGTATCGGTCGTTCAGTCCAGGACTGAAGCACGATCCATGACTTCAAGCCATCTAAGGGTGTTAAAGGTGTAGAGAGGTTAATCAGAATGAACTTTTTCAGGAAGTTCACTACTAACTTTGCAAATAGGGCAGCTCCTCTGAATATGCTACAAGAAAAGGAATCAAAAAGAATTCAAATGGGACACTTCCCAGCAAGCTGTCTTCGATGGCCTAAAACTTGCTCTTTGTAATGCTGCAGTTTTGGCCATGCCTGAGTTTTCAAAAACTTTCATCATACAGACCGATGTTTCCTCTGCCGTTGCAGCTGTGCTTCTTTCCGAGTTTGAACTCGGAAGACAACCTATCATATATCCTTCCAGAACTTTATCTCCCCAGGAAGCTGAGTATTCTATATGCTTTGGCTTTCGCAATCCTCTTTGCCTTCGAAAGATTTAGTCTCTATTTAGAGCATGTTATGTTTGAGCTGGAAACCGATAATCAGGCCTCGAGTTGGGTTCTTGCTAAACCCAGGTGTACTGGGCATGTTGCTAGATGGACTGTCAGAATTTAGGCTTTTCAATTTGATGTCAGTCACATTAGGGGATTGAAGAATGTAGTTGCTAATAGTTTGAATCGTGTTTTCTGGTGAAATTCCTTGTATAATCTCAGGATTCTACAGCTGTGTTTTCTGTAAATTTAATTATATGAATTCTGTTCTTACTGATTCTCTTCTATTTCATGCAATTGGTAAGTTTCAACTGGAAGGTCCTGTGCTTGCACTGATCTTTGAGACTCTTTCTTCTGGGGAACATGTTCTCCCTTATGTTCTGAGGAATGGTGTCTTGTGTTATCCTTCCTGTCATGACTAGAAAATGAAAATTGTCATCCCATCTGTGATCTTTAAGTACAGTATTACAATGAAACCTCACTTGGTGGTCATCTGGGTACATTTAAGACCAGGGAGAAGATTAAAGAATTTTTCATTTGGAAAGCTATGAATGGAGAAATGGAGGTACTATGAAAGGTTATCAAACTTGTCTCGTTGGTAAGTCACAATTGTTCAAACCCCATTGTCGGTAGCCCTGAAGGTGGTTTTCCGTGGTTTCCCATTTTCACACCTAGCAAATGCTAGAGCTGTACCTTAATTACGGCCACAGACTCTTCCTTCACACTCCTGGCCCTTTCCTGTCCTGTTATCACCATAAGACCTATCTGTGTTGGTGCAACGTAAAGCCATTTGTTTAAAAAAGAAAGGCCACCAGTAAATACCAATGTTGCTCTTGTCTACTCAATACGCTTTGCGCCATATGGAGCATTTGTATATTGGCTATGTGGGACCTTTACTTCAATCTACAGGTAATGGCAACAAATTCCTACTAGTATGTGTGGACAGGTTTACCAGATTTTCTTGGTTATTTCCCACTAAGCTTGGAACTGCTTAAACCACCATTGGTTGTCTAAATTCTATTTTTTTCTTTTTGGACCTTGCAAGTACTTAATTTCTGATAATCCTAAGGCTTTTATTTCACACCTTCTTAAAGTTTTGCTTTGAACACTCCGTTTCACTTGTAAGCACTGTTTGGCTGGGCGTGTGAATCACAATGCAGTCGGCACTTATTGCCCTTCTTCATGAGGATCATTCCCGCTGAGATACGTCTCTTCATTGGTTAGCTTTCGCCTTCAGCATGGCAGTTCATGAATCTTGAACGTTTTTGCCTATTTCCTTAATGTTAAAGTTCATTCTGAACTCTCCTCTCACTAATTCATGGTCTATTGATGAGCTTCTTCCACAGACTATTGATCCCGAAAACATTCATGATTTGTGGAAGAAAGCAAGAGACAACCTTAAGGCATCCCATGGGAAGGTAAAGTCCAGGTATGACTGTGGTCGCTGTGCCACCAGCTTGAAAGTTGGAGATAAGGTATATGTTAGGAACTTTGTTCCTTCTGGTAAACTTGCCCCAGATTTCATGGGGCATGTGTCATCTTGGATTTTCTTACTCCAGTAACCTTGGTGGTTAGTAATCCTGCTACTGTCCCAGGTAAAACCCTCCTGATGCCTTCCAATGGTTTCTTATGCTGCTGGCTACTCCAGTGTTTCTGTTTGGGTTTGCCTTTCCAATCTCTTGTCCATTTGCATAAGTTGTGCATTGCGCAAGACTGTTCATTGCTGTTTCCTGCTTCATCTTGTTCTGGTGTTGATGCCCTGTGATTCACTGGATTTTATTTCATGACTAGTTCTTCTCTGGTGGCTCCTTGGGGTTTTATTTGTATTGTCATCTGGAAGGTTGTGCTTTTTTATTATTCCTGAGGACCTCAGACTTTTACTTTTCTATATTTTTGATGGGTCTTCATATTAATCTGCAGATTATTCTCTCTCCAGGGAAGAATGTCAGGTTTTACCTCAAATTGAGTTCTTTGGAAAATGTATCTTCCCATTCTGCAACTTCCCTTTCAGGGCAGCCTCCTAGTCTATATATCTGCAGTGTAAAGTCTTGTCTTCAACTGTATTCCTTGTCAACATGGCTACTTCCTCTTGTTTTGTCCATGTATTTATTCCCTTGTATTATTGTATATAGTTATTTGTTTTAAACATTGTCATGAGGATCTTCTGTACCACCTTGTTTTTATTTTGGCACTTTTTTAGTCATTTGGCTTCTCTCGCACCTGCCGAGCATGGTATGTGTTTATTTTGCTACTTATCTTGCAAGTTCGTGTGCTTATTTATCACTAGTGTAATTTTTTTTAATTGTAATGATTAATTTTGGTTATTTTGACTTAACTCGTGCCTCCTTTTGAATTGTGATTAATAAGCATATTCTGCTCTTATTACAGTAGTAAAATCTCTTAGCTATAAGTGTAATGTTTCTAAGGTAGTAGTTATGTTATCCTGTAATTTGAGTTTTGGTATAGTAGCTTCCCTTTTATTTATGCAGACTCTACCTACATCGCTCCTACCACCCCTTTGATCTCGTCCTCTCGGCCTGTATGACCGTACCAACTTCAGGCTCCCAAGTACCATATTTCGGAAGATTATTTCTCCATATTCTGTCGCAGAGTGGTTTATGTTGCAGTTTCCTACTGATCACCCTGTAGGGGTATTAAATCTACTGGAGATGTGCTGCCGCAGTCAAGGGCCCACCAGTTTCAGCGTCTGTACTTAAGCTCGATGCCTGCCTGGTTCCTGTGCTTGGGGAGCTCCTGGGGAAATTGCATAATGACCGTCCACTCTTATAGTTGTTCGGGGAACTGGTCGTCGTTGATGACCTGCTTCTACCCCAGTCCTGCCTCACTGTACTGAAGATCAGGTATCATAGGGCACCTGGTGACTCCAGCCTTCAACCCGGACCTTGGCAACGTCTGCTGTCCTGGCCGTCAAACTGAAACTTCTCTCCTGGACTTGACCCTTCTTCGTGCTGGTGCTAAGAATACACCTACTATATTTTAATGCTCTCATGAGACTTTCTAATGATTCATTCTAATACTTCAAAGTTTTTCCTGTGAAAATTTTCTTACTTGAGATTTTGGATCTTGTTTACCTTGGGAGGAGGTGGTCTGTGCCCGATATTAGGCCTCTGCGCACGTTTAAGTTGTCCGCCAGCTCTACTGTGGTGCTCCTAACAGCAGCTTAATGAGTATTTTATCAAGAAAGTCATTACTTTAACAAAGCGAGTGGTCTACTTGTGGATGTACTTTGATATTAGGATAACAGAAGTCTCTTCAATGTGAGGAAGTTTATGTTGGACGTAATTACATGTGTATATTGGTAATACTGTAAGAAGAGACATCATATTGCTGCTCCTTTCCTTACAAGAAAGTAAGCAATCAGCCTTGTGGGTTACGTCATGTTAGTCTCGATCGTTCCTACTCTACCTTTTATATGGTAAGACATTTCGGCTGAGAGGTGGTCTTATGTTTGGAGGCAGTGTGGCTTGTCAAGAGTGACGAGACTCGGCGATACGGGGCTGGATTCTAAGGAGACATATCATGAAAGGTAATTTGGACTTAAACTTTTGGAAGCTTTCTGTGGACTTTACTTGTGGAAGATGCCTTTGAACTTGGTGTTATGAAGATGGCTAGGAAATTTATTATTAAATTTTGTACTATTTTATATGTTCCAAAACCCAGAAGGGTTATTAAAATTTCTCGGAGGCATGAGTACGGTACCCTTCTTCATCTCCATTCAGTTTGAGTTTCAGTTGACTGAAATTTTCTTTTGCTAAACTTAGTTTCACCTCATTCTATTGGTTTGTCACCCAGTAGTATGGATTAGCCACTGATTCTATGAGCTTTTCCCACCTAGGAATTTTTCTACAAGTATAAGGAATGTTGTTTTAGTCTCCAGCTTATGCTTATTGGTTTTTCCCTGTATTGTTATTCCAGCTGTAGTGTGAGCCTTCTGCTCCTGCTTCATTGCATCTTTTGATCCACATTTATTTTTGGCATGAATAATAAGTGCTTAGGTAATGGGTAATCACCCTTAAGAAATATTATGAGCTTGGTGGCTCGGAAGATTGTTATTTATTAGGCTTCGGCTCCATTTCTATTGTACAGTTAGTCCTAAACTTTGGACTTTGTCACTGTGATCTATGGATCGTTTAATGTTGTATTGGGCTTCACCCCTGCCTTTTGACTCCATTATGTTAATGTTTATATGGAATGCGAGAGTGTAATATCCAATGTATTGTTGGGCTCCTTTTAGGGAGTGTTTAGGAGTACATTCCTACTATTTCCTGATGAGATTAATTGTAGACCATGGGCTCTTCCTGTTACTTGTAATTAAATTGTGAACTGGAAAATAGAAATAACATATAAACTTTCTGACATTTTAATTGTGTGCTCTGTCTGCACATTTACCCCTTGCAATTCCTTTCCCTCTGTGATCCATGATAAAACTGTAATATTAATCATATAAATAACGGTAATACTGAAAGAAGTGTTAAAACTAATAAACACGGCATGTCATGGACGTAACCAAGGAGAAGAGCGCAATTTTGCAAAAGTAGGTCTAGGAACTGCTGCCATTTTGGACCCACGCAAATGACAGATCGACGGTTTTCCAGAAACTTTCCAGTAAATGCTGGAGTAGAGATATAAACATAACTTTTTTTTTGTACTTGCTTCACTTCGAACCAACATAGGTCTTATGGCAACAATGGGATAGGAAAGGCCTAGGAGTTGGAAGTGGCCATGGCCTTAATTAAGGTACAGCCCCAGCATTTGCCTGGTGTGAAAATGGGAAACCACGGAAAGCAATCTTCAGGACTGCCGACAGTGGGGTTGGAACCCACTATCTCCCAAATGCAAGCTCATAGCTGTGCGACCCTAACTGCATGGCCAACTCGCCCGGTAACATAACTATTCTACAACATGGCGCACGAATAGTTGACACATTTCATTTTAGATTAACAACTATATTTTTCACAGAACACTAATGAAATTTTAGACACAGGTAGCTTGGACCCTGGAGTTTCTGATGACTTTGCGGCACAGGTCTTCATGAATTTCAATGCAGAGTTACACAATCTGAGCACGCATTTACATGCGGCTTTGAGGTCTATAAGCAAAGAGCTTTTTTTTCAAAAAGCTCCATAATTTAAATCCGGGCTTAAAGGAGGCCAGAATAATCCGCCATTATTGTTGTACTGTGGGTAACGATGAGACATTACACGATCATCAAATACTCCCCTCAATAACTCGAATATCGTTAGCTGTGTGAGGTGTTGCACCATCTTGCATAAACCACTGTGTATGAATAGGGAGTTCCGTAGCGAGAAGTTGAGGTATGAATTCATTCTCCAGCATGTCCTTGTATCGCTGTGCATTAACTGCCTGACTGAAGAAAAATGGTCCAATTAACCCATGACTTGACAGAGCTACCCACACACTCACTTTTTCCTCATACGGGGTTTTTTTCATTAATAATGTAGCTCGAAACCGCACATTTTGTTTATTAACTGCCCTGTTGATATGAAAATAGGCTTCTTCAGAGAACCAAGTGTTAAACAGTACTTCATCTTCAGCTTGAGTCCATAAGGCGTACTGCAATCTCTTCTGCCTGTGAAGATCTGTTAGCTTGTGTAGAACAGTCATTTTGTACGGATACAATTGAAGGTGACAGTGTAACATTCTGTGAACTGAATGGCGAGAATATTCCACTTTCTCTTGAAGCTCGCCGTGGTGACTTGTGTGGGCTGCGCTGCATGGCGACCCTCAGCGCAGCGATGTTTTCAGGAGACCGAACTGCTGGTGCAAGTGGTCACTTTTCTTCCTTCACACTGCCTTGTTCTTCAAAGTTTCTGTATAAGCAAAGGATGGTGTTCCTTGCTGGTGAGAACCTAGTCTAAAATACAGCTCGAAATTTTGTTTGTGTCACCGTATCACTTTTTGATTCGCAATAAAAGATAGCTGTTTTGGCGCGCTGCTGAACGGACAGTCGGCCGTGGTTGGCCATGACAGAAAGCTCAATGGAATGCAGATTTTCAGAGACAACTACTGTTATTTCCATAAAACAGGGAAGATGTGCACGAAATCTGCATTTTATATTTGCTTTTCAACTATTTGTGTGCCACCTTGTAAATATTTGAGTGTTTAATAGTGTGTTTTTTTTTATTCCTTGTTTAATAATGTTGGGTTTTTTATAGGTATTGTACCAGGAAAAGTTTTGGGGAAAGGGCACGAGTAGGACCTCAGGGAGTAGAACTTGGTTTTGGAGCTGATACAGAGTAGGATAGACTCGCAGAGTGAATAATAGATGGTTAAACATTTTCTTTCTTAACAATTTATTAATTCTTCACCCTGCAATATGATTATTGGACTCAAATCTGGCATTGAAATTAAAAGTTTTGAACGTAATCTTCCTGAATTCTGTTCATGAAAATTAAATGAATATCACTGATTCCAAAGTCTTTCATATGTGAGAAGACGAGGTATTAGATTTCCACCTAAAGTCTTTCTAAATATGAGCACACACTTGTAATTGCAAATTGACATGAGAAATTAAATTTCTGTTAAAAGTTTTCAGTTTTTCAGTTTGTAAACCTTGATGTATAGCACACTTGAAAAGCCTAAAGTCTTTCTATGAGATATGAAAATGAAATTTGAAATTAAATTAATCACTTCTGAGAAACTATGAGAACTCTGAAATATTTGTTCACACGTGGCACTGAAGTTTCCACTGTTCAAAATTAATGAGAAAATTTTAGTCAGTTTGTTACTACTCACTTAAAGAAATGTTGCTACAAATGTTGAAAGATGGACATCTGGAATGTTCCGTGGAGAATCAGGGTCGGCGATGTTCCCTTAACACACCATGTTGACGTTCCCCGATGAGGCGATGACGGCTGGAACTGGATCGTGTAGAATTGCAGCTTGTTAAGGTGATTTTTCGCACACGAAAAATTCACTTAGTGCGAGAAGTTATCACTGACACTGTCATTTACTGTTGAACACAGTTTATGGTGTAATTGAACTTCAAGATGTTAAATGAATAATCACAGTCCTTCCTGTATGCAATACTATTTAAAGTCGTTACTGAAACGTCCATAATTACACAGTTCACACTTGAAAAGGCAAATCATAGTCTATAATCACAGTCTTTGAACACGGTCATTAAGTCACTAAGGATTATTTTCTGATTAGCTGGTTATTATAACGTCATATTACCTCAGAAAAAGTTCTTAGTATTCACCCAGATTACTACTGTAAGTCGTATACTAATATGGCGTGAATAAAGAAATACAGTTCAATACTCGAAAAGAAATGAGTTCTGGTAATTCTACACATTAGTTTCCGTAGAAGTTCAATATCATGTGAAGTAAACTAAGTCTACACGTAATGAACGTTAAATATTTGGTATTTGCACTTCAATAAGTTCACTCGTATTATATTCTCAAATGTCTTTAGAATTAGACTGTAGTCGCAACGTGATGTACTAACTACAGTGCGACGTCTTTTATAATTTTGTCGGCGATATCACTTCGTGTTCCGGAAACGCGACAGCAAGTACTTTCACCGT
The DNA here is from genome assembly GCF_040414725.1 of Anabrus simplex. Classification (NCBI taxonomy): domain Eukaryota; kingdom Metazoa; phylum Arthropoda; class Insecta; order Orthoptera; family Tettigoniidae; genus Anabrus; species Anabrus simplex. Next base: position 431,706,123 of record NC_090268.1, on the reverse strand, counting down.
GACTGCGCGAACATACTGTATGCGGGTCGGTCTCTCCTCTGTCTCACTCACACACATCTGTGTACTTGTCCTTGTACTGCGCTGCTCTGCTTGTTAGCCTTGACATATATATGCTGGCGCTGGGAGGGGTGGTTTCTCTTGGCCATGTGACTGTGAGTGTATAATTCTCTTAGACTTTAAATTATTATAACTCAACAACCATGGGATAGATTAATTCGAAATTCACAGGGATTAACTTTTATGACGTCCGCTACGATTCAGCATTCATCCCGTTGAAATTGGTTAAGGCGTTGAAAAACTTGCGAAAAGAAAATTATTTTCGAGAAATATCTCTAGGGGAGGTGAGCTTCGAGCGACAGGTGACGTCACTTGACTTCGCCTAGTGCACTTGTGAAGTCTGGTACCTGCTGGAACATTCCTTTATTTAAATGTTCGTACGTCGGACGGATATTTTATGCTGGAATAACGTTTCTTTCGATTGATATGGGCCAGGACATAGGCTTTCCTGGTACATCATATTATAGCATAATATTTATATTCAACAGGCTTAGGGCTTTCAAGTTACATTTAACTGAGTGAACACTGGAAAGTCTGGCTTCCTCCTTAACAAAAAACAAAAGAAACAGTAATATTGAAGAATGAAGTAGTGCTCACTTCGGTCTGTAATGGATAATACATTTTAGAATGACCTATAAAATATTCTTACGATATTATTTATAGAAAGCTTTTGCAGGCTACAAAATGTAGCCTCGCTGTTATGTGGCCTGCGGGCTGCCAGTTGGAAACCCCTACTTTACAAGAATACAAACTGTTTTAGAAAATCTCATAAAGTGAAGTTGTGTGTTACCCTTAAAACTGAAGGATATGAATCAATATGTGCCTTTTAATTGATGAAATATTGTGTAACTGCAGTGGTTGCGGTAGTCAGAAACAACGTGAACCTGGTACATGAGCTTTACAGGGTTGCTTGTACTGATAAATAACTCACACATACCGTGGTTCTACTTTACTAGCTATACGTACTATTCTGAGGGGCCGTTGACCTGGATTTTGGACCTCTTTAGACATCAAGCATCCTCGATTCAGATTTGTGTTTTAGAAGTGGTCCCTTGATCAGTAATACTATTATTTATGATAGTTTTTTGAGTCAGATCCACTGATTGTTTTAAATTCATGTCCATCCATTCGTTCTTCATGACATTTTTTATTTTGTTCAGTGGATGTTTTTGAACTTTTACTTTGTCATTTCATTTCGTACCATTAGGGGCCGATGACCTCGATGTTAGGCCCCTTTAAACAACAAGCATCATCATCATCATCACTGATAAATAATTTGAAAGAGAAAATTTAATATCTCACGCTGTTGTCATTTTATCAACTGCCGAATTTAGCCAATGAGATTGCTTTGCTGGCAAATTCAAATGGGCTTTGGAAACGGTGTTGATAAATCTTCACATAGCTAAGACTGGCTTGAGAGCCATGCCAAAACATCGGCATCAAACTCACACCATGGGTTTCAGCCAGTAGCGTACTTGCTTTGGCGCAATTCTATCAGCTCGCAGGTCTGTGTTCAAATCCCTACACTTGCAAAGTGTTTTCTTCTATTGGTGCCCTCAAACCAGTCTTAAGCCACATTCTTCTGCCTTTAAAGTCCTATACAGACCATTCCATTTTCACTAAAATTCATGACTGCCAATTATATATTATCCATAGTTCACCACTAAATTCAGTTTTCTGAAAAGTTCTTTCAATTCCTTCTTACTTTTACAACAATTACATAACTGATTATCTTACAGAATAACATCATCTGCAAACAGCCTTATCTCTGATTCCACTTCTTTACACATATCATTGATATATATAAGATAACATAAAGGTCCAATAATACTGTCTTGAGAAATTCCCCTCTTAATTATTACAGGGACAGATAAAGCTTCGCCTACTCTAATTCTCTGAGTTCTATTTTCTAGAAATATAGCCACCCATTCAGTCACTCTTTTTTCTAGTCCAATTGCGCTCATTTTTGCCAGTAGTCTTCCATGATCTACCCTATCAAATGCCTTAGATAAGTCAATCACAATACAGTCCATTTGGCCTCCGGAATCCAGGATATCTGCTATGTCTTGCTGAAATCCTACAAGCTGAGCTTCAGTGGAATAACCTTTCTTAAACCCAAATTGCCTTTTCTCAAACTTATTAATTTCACAAACATGTTTAATATAATCAGAAAAATTCTTCTCTCACCAATATGAATAATCTCCCTCCAACCATTCCTATCTTGTCTCTATGATAAACATTCCAGTTCAGTGAGAAAATTTCTGCATCCATAATATACTTCTCATCTATGATTCAATGCCTATTATAATATCTAGTAAATACATATTAAATTATTTAATTCTACTTATTTCCATTAAATGCTTTCCAGCTTAACAACTTTGTCATCCTTACTTCACTCCAGTCCCCCTTTACTTTGATCACCATTCTCTAGTCCACCCCATGCCCCTGAATGTACCTTCCTATAACCCTTCTAAACAAATCACCTAATTTATATGTACTCTGCAGTTCTGATGAAGGCCATCTGAGATTAGATCCCATTCTCGTACACACTCATTATGATCTTCAAATCTCACTCCCATTTTCTCACACACCCAGTCTATGCTCTCATTGAAATCCATTATCATTCTCCAGTCCATATCCCTCCTATACTATAACCCACTGATAACCTCTGCTCCTTTAAACTTCTCCCGTGGTGTCATAACTGGATTCCACTTATCCTCAACTATTTTGGCACCTTTTTCTGCTTGCCTTACATTGTTTCCACTAACATGAAAAACTGCTACCTTCTCCTAACTCTCCCCTTAGCCTCCTACTTTCCTTAACACATGTCTTAAGCTAATTCCTAGATAACTATAATAATCTATATATATATAAAAATGTTGTTGTATGTATGTATGTACAATATGTATGTGTGTATGTATTACATCTCCTCCTAAACCACTGGAGCGACTTACACCAAACTTGGTACACTTACGACTTAGTATCAGGGGACAAACCGCATGGGGGTAAGACACACCAAGTACCCTTAGGGGCGGGGGAGGGGGCGGCACATATAAAAATATACAAAAATAGTGTCGAATCCATCATTTTCCCATTCGCTGAGATGAATAGTGATACTCCGGAACTTTTCCAAGTCCAAATTCAGCCCCCTTTTGGGTGGGGGGCGAGGAGGGAGTGATATATCAAAGTAATAGGAAATAGTGTCGAATCCATCCTTTTTGGGGGTCACTGGGAGGAATAGTGACACTCCGGATTTATTTTGATAAACTGCGTGGGGGTAAGACACCCCATGCGCCCTTATGGGCGGGGGGGCGAGGGGGGTCACATATAAAATATATGAAAATAGTGCCGAATCCATCGTTTTCAGATTCGCTGAGATGAATAGTGATACTCCGGAATTTTTCTAAGTCCAAATTCAGCCCCATTTTGTGACATCCAACAGATAGCTTTTGTTCTCATGAACACACTGTACACACAAGAAGCAGTGGTCGAGCGATCTAGCGGGCGATTGCCACACTGGCCTACCCTGCGCCACCTCTCCCGGAATCACTATATATAAAAGTAATCTAAAATAGTGTTGAATCGGTAGTTTTCGTGGGCACTGAGATAATTCGTCTCACTCCGAATATTTTATAAGTCCAAATTCAGTCCACTTTGGGGTGGGGGGAGGCGGGGGGGGAGTGATAAATACAAATAAACGAATATTGTGTCGAATGCATAATTTCAGGGTCCCTGAGATTAATAATGACACTCTGGATTTTTATAAATCCTATTTCATCCCCCTTTGGCATAGGGGGAGAATGGGTAAAACAGAAATTGTCAAAAATGACCGAAATAATGGACGTACTATAGCCTATGTATGTTACAGCATAGCTTTCAACCAAAATTGATACAACTATGACTTACTATCTGGAGAAACTACTGTTTACAATAAGACACCCCTGGAACCTCTAGAGGAGGGGTGATTTATATACGTAACTAAAAGCGAACGATTATACTTTTCCGGACTACTGGAGCGATTAAAAAAAAAGCTGGTACACTTATGAATTACTATCAGGAGATAAACTGCATGGGGTTATGACATTTTAGCACCCCTAGGGGTAGGTGTTGGAAAGGGTGAGATATAAAAGTTATCAAAAATAGGGTCACATCAAAATTGTTTTCGGGGTCGCTGAAATGAATAGTGACACTCCGATTGTCATTTAAGTCCAAGTTGATCCCCAGTTGGCAGCCGGGTGAGAAGAAGTAAAGAAAAAAAATATCCAAATGTCCAGGATTAAGGATGTTTATGTGTATGTTCCAATATAATTGTCAGCTGAACTTGGAATCTAGAAAAAAATACTGTGGGGGGAAAGACACCTCTAGAAGCCTTAGACAAGGGGACAAAATATAGCAATATTAGTGTTGAATCAATACTTTTAGGGACAACGGGAGCTATTTCAAACAAACTTAGTCACTTATGACTTATTATCAGGAGACAAAGTGTGTGGAGGTATGACAACGCTAGTACACCCACGAGGAGGTGAGATGTAGGAATAATTGAAAATAGTGTCGAATCCACTCTTTTCGGCATCACTGAGATGAATAGTAACACTCCAAATTTTTGAGAAGTCCAACTTCTGCCTCCTTTTGCATAGCGGCGAGAAGTGAAAAACAAAATTTCCAAAATGACCGAGATTATGGACATATATGTGTATATTCCAGCATAACTCTCAACTAAAATGGACCTACTGTATGGAAAAAAATACCTTGGGGGTAAGAGACCCTTAGCCTCTAAAGTAGAGGTGAAATGTAAACATTAACCGAAAACGACTGATATCTGTGTCTAATCCATAGTTTTCAGGATCGCTGAGATGAGCTGTTACACTCTGGATGCCTTTTAAGATTAAGTTCTGTCCTAATGTCAGAACTGGTAAAAAAAAAGAAAATGTCTCAAGGGACAGAGTTTAAAAGACGTATGTGTGTATGTTCTAGCATACCTCTCAACCAAACTTGGTATACACATGACTTACTATATAGAAAATATTACTGTGGGAGTTAGATACACCTAGCACACCTAGGGGCGAGGGGGAATTATAAAAAACCCAGCAAGACTGGTGAAATATAAATAAAAAAAAATAGATAACGACAAATATTCATGTACAGTCCATAGTTTTTGAGGTCACTGAGGTGAATAATGACACTCCGGTTGTCGTTGTTCAGCCCCTATCGGCATGAATATTAGAAGGGGTGGAAAGGAAAATGTTCAAAATGACTGAAAATATGGCTGTATGTGTTTCTCATCCAGCATAGTCCTCATACAAAATTGGTACACGTATGATTTACTATCTGAAAAAATCACTGTTGGGGTGAAACTCCCCTAGCAATTCTAGGGGAGATGGAGATGTATAAAAATAAATGAATTTTACTGATATTAATGTAGAATACATTCTTTACGATGTCACAGAGTTGATCTGTGACACTCTGGGTGGTTAAGTCATACTTCAGCTGCAATCAGTATGGAGGCTGAGAGGGAGTGAAAATGGATTTAAATATAACAGGTATTATGGATGTACTGTATGTGGGTATGTTCCAGAATTTCTCTCAACGAAACTTGGTACACATATGACTTACCATCTTAGAAAAAATACTATGGAGATGAAAATCACAGCCTCCGCTGTTGATGGGGAGTGAGAGGGGTTGACGTGCAAAAGTGATGGAAAATAACTGATATTAATGTTAAAATCCATTGTTTGTTTGTCTCTGATACGAACTGTGCCACTCTTGATACCGTTTAAGTCCATGTTCAGTCTCCATTGAGACAGGAGTTGAGAAGGGCTTAAAATTATATAGTATAAAATGACCCAGATTAGTGTTGAATACACTGCTTTTGGGGTCAGTAGGCTGATTGTGACAGTCTCAATGACAGCCGAAATCGTGTACATCATTATGTACGGTGCGACTAGTAAATACATATAATTATTACTTTTTTCTTTTTGGAAAGAATCAAATACTTCCCAGTCAATTCTAACTTCCACAAGGACAAGGTATTACTCGAAAATTAAATAATCTAAAACTTGAAATCTGATACATCTAAATAAATCTAAAACTATATAATAGGTCATAAAATCAACATCTCAAAAAGAATTCAATAAGCATTCACTTCACACTTAACTAACTGGTAATACAAATACTAAAGGTAAACATTCAAAAGCTACCCAGACAATGCCGGGTACTACAGCTAGTAAAATAATAAATAATAATACTAAACAAATAATCTGTAATCATAAATTTAAATATGTTCATGAATCAGTAAGTAACCTAAATATGTCTAGTGCCTGGAGGCATCTCCGAATCATGGGCAAAGGCAAAACACGGGAACAGCTTCAGGTACCCGACATTCCACTCGATGATTTAAATGCTTATTTCATGTAAGAGAGATTTCAGTCTAATCCGCATAATAAATCACATGTAAATAATGACCCATCACTTGTCCTACAAAATTACCCCTGCTTTGCCTTTCGTACCGTCATCACTAATGATGATAAGAAAGTCTTGTATTCTATTAAATCTGAAGCAAATGGTGTCGATGATATTTCTATTAACAGTACTTTTGTGCATAATATTACTGGCACTGTTCTTTCCATTCTCACACATATTTTTAATTACTGTGTCAAAAACCGAACATTACCAGCAATTTGGAAGTATGCTACCACTTTCTAAGAACCCAGCTTTGAAACTTATATCTGATTAACGTCCCATTTCGATTCTCCCTGCTCTTTCCAAAGTGTTAGAATGGTTGGAAAATGCTCATATACTGGAATAGCTGCATGCTCAGTATCTTCTGGACCTGCTTCAATCTGGCTTCAAGAAGGGCCATAGCACACAACTGTCTTACTCAAAGAGAGTGAGGACATCAGACAACCAATGGACGAAACACAAGTGACAATACTCACACTCCAAGACTTCAGCCGTGCTTGTGACATGATAAACATTCAGACATTGTTGAAGAAACTTGAATCCTTTTTGCGGTAATGAGACTTACAGATCGTATGCAACGTCCTATAGCACAAGATACTGCTTCATAGTGGCAACTCCGGAAGGCAGCAATCCCCCAAACGTTCTATTCTAGGTCCTCTTTTGTTTGTCCTTTATACTAATGACATCTCCTTAACAATAAAATATAAAAGATATCACCTTTATGCGGATTACTTCCAAATTCACTGCCATATTGGTAATTTAATTTACTTTTGTGTGGCTATTGCTAGCCGGGTGCAGCCCTTGTAAGGCAGACCCTCCGATGAGGGCGGGCGGCATATGCCATGTGTAGCTAACTGCGTGTTATTGTGGTAGAGGGTAGTGTTATGTGTGGTGTGTGAGTTGCATGGATGTTGGGGACAGCACAAACACCCAGCCCCCGAGCCATTGGAATTAACCAACGAAGGTTAAAATCCCCGACCCAGCTGGGAATCGAACCCGGAACCCTCTGAACCGAAGGACAGTACGCTGACCATTCAGCCAACGAGTCGGACGCCATATTGGTATTAAAGGTATATCGAAAGCGATACGAGACGTAAACACTGACCTCCAACAACTCGGCATGTATGCCGGTGATAACAAACTCCTTCTCAACCCCCAAAAGAACCAAGTTATTATACTCGGTTCGCAGGGATTATTGAATTCCCTATCTAAAATCCACAGTATTCCTCCAGTGACCTTAAATGCAACCGTAATTCCATTTAGTAAACTGGCGAAGAACCTTGGAATTACTCTGGCTGAAACTCTTGACTGGTCTGCACATGTAACTAATACTTGCACTAAGAGGTACGTGACACTACACCCAAGCAAACAGCATAAGGACATTTCGACATAAGACATGAAGATAAAACTTATTGAGATTCTTATACTACCAATACTTCACTATTGCAACGTGGTCTTCGTTGACACAACTAGCAAACAAAGTATAAAACTGCAACGTGCATTGAATTCTAGTCTTCGATTTTCTTTCAATTTGAGTTAAGATTCTGACATAACTCCTAGCTATAAATCAACTGAACTGAATTATAGAAGATTATAGAAGATTCATCAAGTGCTAAAATTTTAAGTATTTAAGTATTTTAAGTATTTCACCTGGTCTTCACACACTTGCTTCATAAATTTTATCTGTAATTTATGTCTTGCCTTAACTTGATATTAACCAATGATGGTCTCTAGCAAGACCGAAACTAGTTTCATGAAATATATGTAACTTTTTTAAGGTTACAATAAATAGTATTGAATAGGTGGAAACCTTTAGCTTTTGTTTTACATCCTAGTTACAAAGATCTTTTCTCGGTGAAACCTGAAGGGCGGCACAAGTTACATATATTGATATCAGTACATCGAACTCAAGATGAAAATCTCCCCCTATATATATATATCTTCGAAATTTCATTTCCTGTCCTCATTCCATAAACTTAATACTAGATTTGGCTCTTCCCTCGCTATTCCCGTTACCCACCCTACTAAGTACAATAAATCCTTCATTGTGACTGGGTCTAGACTTTGGAATACACTTCTAGCTGATTCAATATCTGTAAGATGTATATAAAATTTAGGACCGCTTGCAGAGATTTCCTTCTGAACACTGCTGATTGTATCGTTTGACTGGTGTTGTATGATAGACTCCGTGGTTGGGCTGTTATGGTATGTAGGTGACTTCATGATTTTGAAATTAAAATATGGAGTTATTTTCTAGAATTATTATTTTTTTAAATTGTAATGGTTATAGTGTCTGCCATGCCAACTTGCTACTGGCCGAGCTCGTCACCCATCGCCCCATCCCCCTTACGCTCGACCGCGCCAATCGCGAGCAACACTTAAGAGCTGGGCCGGCCCTTTTCTCTTCTATCCGTGGTCGCGCCGCATGGGACAACGGAAATTACTCGACTATTAATCTTGAGTGTTCCATCTCGCAAGGTTCCTGAATCCATCGAACATCCGGACGATTCTAGAAGGGCCAGCGCAGGTATATAAGAGAGGAATGACCTGCCTGCAGTTAGTGAGAGATGGAGTTAGTGAGTAAGAGTGAGTGAGAGCGAGATTGAGTTCGCTGGAGCGCAGTCAGTGATGGCCTGGGAGAGTGCAGCCTGATGGAGCATCTGCCTGTTGCAGCCGAGGGCTCGTTCCTGTTTCCTTGAGAGAGAGAGAGAGATATATAGAGAGAGAGAGAGAGAGAGCGTGCGTGCGTGCGTGCGTGCGTGCGTGCGTGCGTGTCCCTTTAGGCTGGCTGCTGGAGGAGAACCTGGAGTGTTCTGGAGCAGTGCAAAGGGAACACTGGGTGCCAACGTGTGCGGACTGCAAACGGGGTTCGAAGGATTGACTGAACAGCGGATACTATCCTGACCTGCGAGACTGATGTGTAGGCTGTGGACCGTGACAGCACTAACGAGTGTGGCTGAGTGGATGTTGTTACGAGCTCTTTTCTCTTACCTTATGTGATTTCACCACTTCGATTTGGTGCACGTTATACTGCGCGACTCTACGAACTGTCTGCTTGCTTGTCTGTCTTACTACTGCTTGGGCCGTTCCCCCTCTCTGCGCATCCACCCTGACGTCATCTGCTCCAGTAATTTCTAGATTCCGCTCCCTGCCGTGTATATATACTCGCCGCTTTCCTTCGTTCGGCGATCAGCTGTGATCTTGGACACTGTAATAGGCAGTGGGAGTTGTAGTAGTGTACACGGCTGGACTGTGTGGATTTTAACTTCACTTTGTTCTTCTCTACTGACTGAGTGAGCAGATACTTATTATTACTACCATGTTTTCATAACTGCCCTTTTTTTTCCTGCAAGGCTTTGCTACTGCTGAAACTTTGAACTCTAGTCCCTTCAGAACTCGACGTAGCTGTGATGCACTAATATCTTGCATTTGGACTTGATTATTTGGAATGTGGAGGCAAAGGAGTGCTGGACTTGAAACAAAATAGTAACTTGTAAACTTCTCGGGTGGTGTAATGAACATTGCTTTCCGTCATCTTGAGCTGGGGACTCAGCAGCCTGATCTTCCCAGGACTTCCCATCCCATCCTTCTCGCTTACTTACCTTTCTTTCTTGCTCCTTCCTTTTTTTTACTTCCTTTCCTCCCTCCTTTCCCGATTTCTTATCAGTTAGATTTAATCATATTGAGGAAGTGATTGCGGAAATGTTGTGGTCTGCCTATTCAATTGTAATTTTAATGTTTACCTTTCGAACATTCTAGCATATTGCCCCTTTCAAGTAAGCGTGTTAGAGATTTGAGGGATGAGATGTCATTTATACTTTCTCGTTTACTAGCCTTGGGAATGTTCGTTTCAAAACTTGTTGTTTTTGAGGGTCACAATTCTTGTCAAAGTTTCTGTTTTGAATCTCAAATGTAATAATAATAATAATAATAAGAAGAAGAAGAAGAAGAAGAAGAAGAAGAAGAAGAAGAACTCACGTGGTTCTCCTTTTGTACCTGTGCTTACCAAAGATGAGCGTAATAACGAGTGTAATTCCTTTTCCATTGTGTCCTTGTATATAGACTACTCAAAGCAATTGTAACTTATATTTTTTCCCTTGTTTTCGTGTTCCTATTTGCCAATGGTAGATATCTGTAAATTTTAGCTATGCATACCAAAGGCAACAATAATAAGTAGTGTATTATCCCTTTTTCCAGTATCTGTATGCACCTGCGATAATAATAATAACTTGTGTGATTTGCACATAACTCATACTTGTATGTACCCAAAGATGATACATTTTATCTGTTCCTGTGGAAATATCTGTCATTACCTTTGATATTGTTCAATATATTTGTTATTTTCAAAACCTGTTGTTTGGGGAGTTCTTTCTTATATGGCCCCTTCCTCTTTATTATCTTACTTGTACCTACTGCGGATTTTCTCTAGGGTTATGGCCCAAAATACTCCTTGCACGTTGCTTTGTTAATGTATTGGGATCTGTGGTGACTTAAACACGGCCTTCGAACTGTGTAAATATTCGAGTACTTTACGCTTCCCTGCGCTCTGCTTACTCCTGGGCACATTTGACCTTGAAATGATTTGTGAGATTCGCTTCCACATTAGTTGAAGTGTTGTTTTGAATTGGCCGGCTTAACTACAACTACTAGGAACTATACCATGATTTATATATTGTTTATTACAATACTCATAGTAAAGGGGACCATAACAATGTGGTGTATATAATCGATGACTCTGTGTGTGTGTGTGCGTGCGTGCGTGCGTGCGTGTGTGCGTGTCATTGTAGGTGGAACATAAGAGAAATTAAGAGAGAGAGCGCGCGAACAGTGCAAGTGTGTGACCGTGTACGTGTGTAAGTTGTAATCTCGGCTATCGTCTGTGTGAGTGTAAATCTGTAATTGTAGTGCTAAGTTAATAAATCTTAGAAATAGGTCGCTACCAGGTTCTCTACTCATTTATTTATTTATCTATCCCGCTAACACATTACATTATTATTATTATTATTATTATTATTATTATTATTATTATTATTATTATTATTATTATTATTATTATTATTATTATCCGTGCCCGGTTAGCTTCCGTGGGGGTCACGCACTGAACTGAGTAAGTGCTTGGCATAACTTCACGGAAGACACTGGGGCGGGGGGCCTCAACCCCGACACGGCGCGTCCCATATGGCTGATAGGGAATGTTCCTGTAGATATGCAGGACAGGTGTGAATTAGGCTTAGCCAAATAAACACCCGCGGATCAACTGAGGCAAAAAGGTCTGCAGTCAACGGTCTCGATGGCAGATGAGGATATTTCCCAACGGCTGAGAGGGCGGAAGAACTGGCTCTACGGCTAACAACCGTAGTTCTAACCACGGACAGAGTAATCTGTCCCACCAAGCATTACCATGAGGTAACATTATGCATGATGGAAACACTTTCAAGGAAAACTACCCCAGGTGGTACCCAGCAATGGAAATCCACTGTCGCACCAGGCGGCTCAAACAAGCCTTCGGATTCTGGGGAGCTTGTACCAACATGCAAGATGGAGTCGGAGCCATCTGGTAGCCAGACTGATGACGTACTAACGACAAACACGACTAACCTAAAACAAAATCTAAGGACAAAGAAACATCACTATTTTGGAACTATCAACATACAGACTCTACTTAGGACGGGGAAATTAAAACGGACTTTGGATGAAATGGAAAATCAGAATATTCTAATACTAGCAGTGCAAGAGACGCGTTTTACTGATATTAATACGTTTCATTCAGAAAATTATAGAATCTTTAAGGGTAAACCTGGACGAAAAATTGGAAGAAATCTGCAGCAACTTGGCACAGCATTTTGTGTAAACAAAAGGGTTATTGACTTCGTAACGGACTTCTCTTCTCCTTCTGATAGACTCTCCACTCTAACACTGAAATGTGCAAACAAGAGATACACACTATTCAATGCACACGCCCCCATAAATGAAGACAACAGAAACAATCCTGATAAGGTGAAAATATTCTGGGATCAATTGGAGAATGAATTGCTAAAGACGCCAAGCAATCATGTCAAAATTCTGATGGGTGATTTCAACGCACAGGTTGGGAAAGAACGTCAGTTCCGAAAAATAGTAGGTGGTTATCCAGCTCACACCAGAACAAATACGAATGGGAAGAGACTTATTGACTTATGTGAGACATTCGATCTTAAATTAATATCCACGTACTTCAAAAGACTGCCAAGGAAAAAGAAAACGTGGTGCGCTCCACGGAAAGACCTAGGTGAATATTAACTGGACCATGTTGCAATTTCAAGGAGAAACACTAAAGAAATTATGAATGTGGTAGTACGGAAAGGAGCCAATCTTGACTCTGATCACTTCTTGACCCGCATAAAATTCAAGCCGTTACCGCTAAACAAGAAGAGACTCTCTCCGAATGCGTCAATAAAAGTAAACCATGAAAAACTTCAAGAAAACAGAAACGACTTTCAAAGACGTATGCGGGAGAAGAAAATAGAGACTTGTGAGGATATTCGAGAGAATATGGCTAATATAGCTAAGGATGTTGCACCATTGCGACGAACTCGCAGACACCGATGGTGGACTACAGACTGTGATGTAGCAATTGATTGGAGAGCTGCAGCCTATAAAGCATGGTACGCAGATAAAACAGAAGATAAATTTGAGACATACAAAGAGGTACGCAAACAGACAGCAAAGATCCTCCGGCAAGCCAAAAGGAATCAAATATCTGAAGAAATTCGAAGTATTGACACGGAATTTAAGAAGAACAATACTAGAAACTTTTATAGGACCTTTAAAGAGCACATACATGGATATCAACCATCTACCATGGGATTTCGAAGGAAAGATGGAAAATTGGCAGTGGATAAGAATGAAAATTGTGAGATATTAGCTACATATTTTGAGAAATTGTTGAACTGTGAAAAACCTAAAAATAAATGGCCAAAAGAGGATCCAAAGCAACGGAATGAAAACTCAATACCCCCTGACGTAAAAGAACTCCGTGAAATAATTACAGACTTAAAGAACAACAAAGCTGCAGAGGAAGACTCTGTCACAGCAGAGATGCTGAAAAGTGGTGGAGAAATCGCAATAACAATTTTAAGGCGAGAAATGGAAAAGATATGGGAAATGGAGGTAATCCCTGAAGATTGGAAAAATGCTATCATTCATCCTCTACACAAAAAAGGTGATAGAGCAGATCCTAACAACTACCGCGGCATTTCCATCACATCTGTAACTTATAAGACACTCTCTAAAGCACTACAGAGGAGACTTGTGGAACAAGTGGATCATCAACTAGGCGAGTATCGAGCGGGATTTAGGAAGGGAAGATCGTGCGTTGATCAAATCTGGAGTCTGAAACGTGTACTAGAGAATCATCTCTCAAAGGATCTGGTAGTCGTTTTTGTAGACTTTAAAAAGGCGTATGATTCAGTCGACAGGGAAGTGCTATTCAATATATTAGTGGAATTTGGAATTGACGCCAAACCAACAGCAATTATTAAGCAGACTTTAACTGGGACACATTCGAAAGTTAAGTTCATGGGAGAGAACTCCAAGCAGTTCGAAATTAAAACAGGAGTCAGGCAGGGTGATGGATTGTCACCAATTCTTTTCAACTGTGTGTTGGAGAAGATTATCCGGGAGTGGGAAAAAGAACTGGACAGAAAAGGATTACTTAACCAAGTATACATTGGAGGGTCAAAAAGTGGTGTCATGATTAATTGCCTTGCCTTTGCTGATGACGTTGCGCTGCTATCTAGGAATACTGACACAGCAATAGAACAGCTGAATGTACTAAAACTACAAGCAGAAAAAGCAGGACTACAGATTTCTTTTGAAAAAACTAAATATATAACAAACATCAAAACAGCCCCTCGGTACCTGAAGACAGAACACGGTAAAATAGAAAGAGTTGATAGCTTTAAATAATTGGGTGAAATAGTGCAATTGAAAACAAACGAAAGAGAAGCAAACAACACCAGACGGGAGAAAATGGCTGCGGCTTTTCGTAGGACATATCCTATATACAAGAAGAAAACCATCTCCAGACGAGCTAAACTAAGGCACTACAATACAGTGATTAAAACGGAATGTCTGTATGCTAGTGAATGCCTCCAAATGACAGGAAAAGCGGGACTGAGAGAAGCTGAGAAATTTGAAAGAAAGATCCTTCGCAAAATAATGGGTCCAAAGATTGTGGATGGACAGTATAGGCTGCGAGGAAGGGAAGAACTTTACCGAGACAATGAAAGGCTAACTGAGTCCATGAGAAAACGGAGACTTAAATTCTATGGGCATTTATTTAGAATGGATGAGAAGAGACTAACGAAAAGGATTTTCACAATACTAGACAGCAGACCTAAAGTGTCGGACAAATGGTTCAGGGAGGTGAGAAAGGATCTCAGACAGGTGGGACTAAATTCGGAAGACATCTCAAACCGAACAAAGTTTAGGTCAGTGATCGACAGATTTCGGGGATTCCATGACGAACCAAAACTTAACCGTGGGTGGACGGACGAAAGAAGACAGGCTGCCAGAGAGAGGATGCTGAAGTTCTGGGCTGTGAGGAAGGCTTCCAGAAACATGTAATTGTTATCTAACGTGGTCTCTAATGGCCGTAAACGAATATATATATATTATTATTATAGCATTTGTGTGTGTAATATTTCAATTTATATACATAGAATTAAAAAATCTCTGTTCATCACCATACTTCTTTTATGACATATTCTGTATAGGCCTAGTATGTATCCTTTGATGTATTGTTTCTCATAACTGCTTTATATTCTCCTTTCTTTGATGTAGATTGCTA
Organism: Anabrus simplex; assembly: GCF_040414725.1. Classification (NCBI taxonomy): domain Eukaryota; kingdom Metazoa; phylum Arthropoda; class Insecta; order Orthoptera; family Tettigoniidae; genus Anabrus; species Anabrus simplex. The sequence continues at coordinate 431,690,777 of NC_090268.1, read as the reverse complement.
ACTTATTATGTATTTTTGTAACTTATTATTTTGTTTACGTATCTAGTTCAATGATAGTATTTATTATATTATAATTATGTGGTTACATGTAAGAGAGGGCCATGAGCCCTAACTTCACCACTGCTGAAGACCTAATTAAATAATTATCTCCTGCAAATCTTCCCTCGCACTCTTTAATGCCTGCTCACACTCACAGTCTTTAAACCTGCATTTCCCAGCCAATCTTAAGTTATCTTAATGGAAATATGAAATATGAAAAATCAATAAAAGCAAAATGTCATTCTGTGAATTAAAGAAAATCAAAGGAAGGAAATATATTATACTACACAAGGATGGCATGACAATAAAGCAAGCAATATAGGCCTACTAATGAAATAATTATTCAATACTACTTATGCATAAATAATACTACTATTGTATAATGTTATTATTTTATCCTATTACTGACAGAAATAAAGTCTACTGTTAAATGCTCAAATATCAAAAGTATTTCACTACTGTTACACAACAATAAAGTAAGTGAGATACTGTGCAATGAATTAACTAACTTATACCGTACTACAATTTGAAACTTCATTAGGCATATTCTAATTAGTTGTAACTTATAGAAATGTAGTTTAAACTGTATTTATCTTACTACTGAAAACTCATTAGATGCTAAAATATCAAGCAACAGGATTACAAGGGGATTAAGCTTACACCCCAATAAAACATCAAGATACCGGTACTAGGCCTATATAATAAAATAACTACATTATAGTTCTATTCTGCACTTAGACATATCCTTATTACAATTTTGTGCTATTGCCCACAGAAAGTGGAGAGAGTGAAAATATTTTCAAGAATCCTGAGTTCATTGCAGAAGAACTTGGCACCATTGGGCACAGTGGATAAATTTAGATAATGAGTGATCATTTAGGTATTTTTACAAGTTAAAATGGATTCTCTCATAATCTGTAAGTATTGTGGTTTCCAAAACTTTGCATTTAATTTTCTTTACGTCACACTGACACAGTTAGGTCCTATTGGCGATGATGGGATGGGAAATGGCTAGGAGTGAGAAGGAAGTGGCTGTGGCCATAATTTAAATACAGCCCCAGCATTTGCTTGTGTAGAAAATGGGAAACCACGGAAAACAATCTTCAGGGCTGCTGAGAGTGGGATTCAAACCCACTATCTTTCGATTCAAGCTCACAGCTGCGCGCCCCTAACCGCATGCCCAACTTGCCCAGTAAACATTGCATCTAATGGGGTCTAAAATTCATTATGATGATCATCTTTCCTTTTTCTCATTTTGCAGCATAACCCAGTTTTAGGTACCTAGAACTGCTACTGTTGCTTTTCAAAGTGACAAATGATAAACTAAGGACTTACCAGAACGGAATGTCTTTGGTCTATGAAGATAAAACTTCTTGGAGTGAAGAAAGAGTGGACATATGGACTGGTGTGTAGTAGGATATAAGGAGTGGGTAGGTGAAGTGTGTACCTACTGAAAGAAAGAAAACATAAACTTCAGAAAAAATATATTTTACTAAGCCTCAGAATTAACAGGTATACAACTAGGATTTAACATATATGGTGAGGAGCATGATTCTGTCATATATATAAAATTGGTAATGTTGTTATAAAAGTGCTAAGTCAGGATGTATTAAGTCACCAAAGGCATATCTGAAAATAGTATTTTCTCTGATCACTTTCTTCTCTGCCAGTGAATCACATTTTAAGTATTGTGATGTAATGTTTCTGAAATAAGTCAATGTAACTTAGCTGGCAGCACACCTATCAACACCAAATATCTAGCATTTCTAAACTTGTGTTCACAGAAGACAGTTTATTATACAGTTACAGAGGAAAAAAGGATAACTGTTACAATATCAGTTTTCTCATTCAGTTTCCAAAACAAAAATATTGTAGTTACCATTTCACCCTTAATCAGATGCTAGATATAGTATAGCAAAAAAAAAAAAAACCAATTCATGATTATTGTCAACTGAAATTGCCTGAGTGACCAGAGTTACAGAATCTTATAAAACTGTCTGCAATACTTCACGTACATATTGCAAAGAAATATGGTGGAAATTAATATAAAAGCACGTGGTTTTGTTGGAGGAAAAAGTTTATTTATTTATATAACACACATTTTTTCCCGCACAGTAAAGCAAAAGTCACCAGGTTGCGTTCCTCTCAAATCATGGCTGAAGATAAGAATCTTGCATTCAAGAAACGGCTCCGTAAGCCATCTTTAAACAATGCTCAGAAGGTGGTTAGACTGAAGTTTGCTGAAGAACATATGTCATGGACCTTAGAATGGAACAAAGTAATATTCAGTGATGAGAAGAAGTTTAATATGGTTTTCAGTATTATTAGCATAATTTCCATAAAGAAGAAAAAGTTTGGATGAGTAGAAATGTTGGCAGTGGCAGCGTTATGATATGGGCAGCATTCTGTGCTCAAGTTACTTCTAAAATAGCATGGCTTACACCCCAAAATGAAATCCAGTGATTATAAAGAAATGCTGGAATTTGTTGGTTCATACAGTATGCATGAGGAATTTGACGATGGTAATTTAATTTTCCAACAAGATAATGCTGGGATTCACAGGTCTGCCAGGCCAGAGAAGTGGTTTCAAGATAAAGGAATTACACTTATGAGCTGGCCCTCAAGAAGTTCATATTTAAATCGAATAGAGAATTTATGGGGGGATCCTAGCAAGATGTGTTTATCATAATGGATGGCAGTTTTCGACTGTGGCTTACCTGAAAATTGCAATTCAAATGGAGTAGACCTCAATTTCAGAAGAAGTGATCACTGCTCTTATACAATCAATGCCCAGGAGGATTTTCACAGTTAAGAACAATGGATGTTCAACTAAATACTAGGTCATTGTTGTGATATGTTTACTGTTTACCTTAGTTTATTCTAACAAAAATACATAAGTGCCTTTATATCAATTTCCACATAGGTATAAGATAGGTATTTATACTTTTTTTTCAAATACAAATGCTAAACATAAAATGAGAACGTATTTTTTATGCTTTGATTGTAAACTGTCCGGGAAAAATGCGTGCAATACAAAATACGTAAATAAACTTCCCCCCCCACACACATACACAAAACCACGTGCATTTATACTGCCTCTATACTAATTACAACCACTGTACAAAAATACAATTTTAAAATTATTTTTTAAGTGGATGCTCAAGAAAATACTTTAATCAGATTGCTAAACTTGCATCTCGGAGACTCAATGTAAATAATTTCTCAGAGGCTGTCATAGGAACATGTTAAATTTGTATACTTCATATAATATTTTACATTTAATCCTACATGTATAGTGATCTAAGAAGGATCAAAAGGGATATTGAAGGTTCTCTGTACATTTTACAACAGTTCATACAGTGTGATTTACCAAAATGCTGTATCCCAATCCATTATCAGCGAACATTACTATTTAACAGTTAAATTAAATTTTGACATACACAACCTTGATAGCATAACAGATCTTCATTCTCTGTCTCTCTTGTAGCATCCTGAAACAAATTTATACTCCATAAGTTCCATAAAATTCTGGAAGTGGTTAAAAGTTTCAAGTACTTGGGAAGTGTGATCACAGAAGATGGAAAGATAACAGAGGAAACTGGGAAAAGAATACAAGCAAACAGCTTCTACCAGAGTGTAAGGGGTGTTTTGTGGAACCAAGATGTCCTGAAGAAATGTAAGAAAGTATTATATTCAACCTATTATGAACCCATACTAACCTATGCAGCTGGATCGTGGACTACAACAAAACGAGAGGAGAGTAGAATACAGGCAGCGGAGATAAAATTCCTAAGAGATATCGAGGGCAAGACCAGAGAGGATAGAATTAGAAATGAAGATATAAGGAAAAGGACAGGTATCTTCAAACTTCAAGACATGATAGAAACAACAAAACTAAAGTATGTATGGGCATATGATGAGAATGGGAGAAGAGGGAGTGCCAAAAAAAGCTTTTTTAGAGAAGTTAACAGGAAAGAGACTAGAAGAAAGACTCCCGAAAGAGGTGGACAGATTCAGTGTGGGAGTGCATAGAGAAAAGGGGACAACAAAATAAATTTCTTTGCAATCACTCAGTCACTACTGATCTGCATTTAGGGCAGTTGCCCAGGTGGCAGATTCCCAATCTGTTGTTTTCCTAGCCTTTTCTTAAATGATCACAAAGAAATTGGAAAATTATTGAACATTTCCCTTGGTAAGTTATTCCAATCCCTAACTCCCCTTCCTATAAACAAATATTTGCCCCAATTTGTCCTCTTGAATTCCAACTTTATCTTCATATTGTGATCTTTCCTACTTTTAAAAACACCATTCAAACTTATTCGTATATTGATGTCCTCCCATACCATCTCTCCACTGACAGCTCGGAACATACCACTTACATGTTACAAATTTCATTTCATTTTGGTAATATCTTAAACATACCACTTAATCGAGCAGCTCGTCTCTTTTCTCCCAAGTCTTCCCAGCCCAAACTATGCAACATTTTTGTAACGCTACTCTTTTGTCAGAAATCACCCAGAACAAATCGAGCTGCTTTTCTTTGGATTTTTTCCAGTCCTTGAATCAAGAAATCCTGGTGAGGGTCCCATACACTGGAACCATACTCTAGCTGGGGTCTTATTAGAGACTTATACGCCCTCTCCTTTACATCCTTACCACAACCTCTAAATACCCACATAACCATGTGCAGAGATCTGTACCTCTATTAAGAATCACATTTATGTGATTACCCCAATGAAGATCTTTTCTTATATTAACACCTAGGTACTTACAATGATCCCCAAAAGGAACTTTCACCCTATCAATGCAGTAATTAAAACTGAAAGGACTTTTCCTATTTGTGAAACTCACAACCTGACTTTTAACTCCGTTTATCTTCATACCATTGCCCACCGTCCATCTCACAACACTATCAAGGTCACCCTGCAGCCCCTCACAATCTTGTAACTTATTTATTACTCTGTACAGAATAACATCATCTGCAAACAGCCTTATCTCTGATTCCACTTCTTTACACATATCATTAATATATATAAGGAAACATAAAGGTACAATAATACTGCCTTGAAGAATTCCCCTCTTAATTATTACAAGGTCAGATAAAGCTTTGCCTACTCTAATTCTCTGAGTTCTATTTTCTAGAAATATAGCCACCCATTCAGTCACTCTTTTTTCTAGTCTAATAGCACTCATTTTTGCCAGTAGTCTTCCATGATCTACCCAATCAAATGCCTTAGATAGGTCAATTGCAATACAGTCCATTTGGCCTCCTGAATCCAGGATATCTGCAATATCTTGCTGAAATCCTACAAGCTGAGCTTTAGTGGAATAGCCTTTCCTAAACCCAAACTGCCTTCTGTCAAACCAGTTATTAATTTTGCAAACATGTCTAATATAATCAGAAAGAATGCTTTCCCAAAGCTTACATGCAATGCATGTCAAACTGACTGGCCTGTAATTTTCAACTTTATGTCTATCACCCTTTCCTTTATACGCAGGGGCTACTATAGCAACTGTCCATTCATTTGGTATAGCTCCAAATAATAATCAAATAAGTATTTCAGATATGGTACTATATCCCAACCTATTGCCTTTAGTATATCCCCAGAAATCTTACCAATTCTGGCTGCTTTTCTAGTTTTCAACATTTGTATCTTACTGTAAATGTCATTGTTATCATAGGTAAATTTTAATACTTCTTTAGTTTTACTCACCTCCTCTATTTAGACATTATCTTTGTAAACAACAATCTTTACATATTGCTGACTGAATACTTCTGCCTTTTGAAGTTCCTCGCATACACACTCCCCTTGTTCATTAATGATTCCTGGAATGTCCTTCTTTCAACCTGTTTCTGCCTTAAAGTACCTATAAATACCCTTCCATTTTTCACTAAAATTTGTATGACCACCAATTATGCTTGCCATCATGTTACCCTTTGCTGCCTTCTTTGCTAGATTCAATTTCCTAGTAAGTTCCTTCAATTTCTCCTTACTTCCATAACCATTTCTAAACCTATTTCGTTCCAACCTGCACCTCCTTCTTTGTCTCTTTACTTCTCTGTTATAATATAGTGGATCTTTACCATTCCTTACCACCTTTAAAGGTACAAACCTATTTTCACATTCTTCAACAATTGCTTTAAACCCATCCCAGAGTCTGTTTACATTTTTATTTACTGTTTTCCAGCGATCATATTTACTTTTTTTAAACTCCCTCATGCCTGTATAATCAGCCATATGGTACTGCCTAATAGTCCTAATTTTAATACCTTCCTTTCTTTCACATTTATTTTTAACTACAATAAAAACAGCTTCGTGATCACTAATACTGTCTGTACCGGGCGGTACACCTCCATGCCGCTAATTCAAATATTGCGCCAGTTGAAACTCCTCTACAGGAGAAAGCCTGAACATTAACAAACTGAATTAACTCAACGGTTTCTCGGAAGATGTCACTTTGGTAATTTTGAAGTGTTCTGAACTGTGTCTATTTCGATTTGTGTTTGTTTGCTCCGTATCATGAAGTTGGGACATTCTCTAACAGATGTCTCTACCAAAAACTATGATAACGCACTCTGGTGTAAAGGAATGTATTCTCCGGAAGAAATATTGTATTCCTAAGTTTTGTTTTTACTAAACTTTGTTCTGTGGTTTGTGGGTTGGCAATATAAATCCTTTCTTTCCGCTCGTTTTGAATGTAACCAATCAGGAATTTATGTAATTAATTACCGGGCGAGTTGGCCGTGCGCATAGAGGCGTGCGGCTGTGAGCTTGCATCCGGGAGATAGTAGGTTCGAATCCCACTATCGGCAGCCCTGAAAATGGTTTTCCGTGGTTTCCCATTTTCACACCAGGCAAATGCTGGGGCTGTACCTTAATTAAGGCCACGGCCGCTTCCTTCCAACTCCTAGGCCTTTCCTATCCCATCGTCGCCATAAGACCTATCTGTGTCGGCGCGACATAAAACCCCTAGCAAAAAAAAAATGTAATTAATTTTCCACCAATAAGGAGTTTCTTCCTCGTCTTGTGTATTAGTTTTTGCTGTTATCCAATAAAAACGAAAGGGTGTGTCTACTCATTCCTGAAAGGTCTCGAATGTTCCACGAGGGTATATAAACTGCTGATTTTCTTGTCTCGGGGCGGGAAGCGCCTCTTTCTTCAAGCAGCAGTTCTTCTACAAGGTAATGGCCTGTTAACACCTTCATTTCTTGCTAGCTCAGCAGTTTAACTCTCGGGGAGGGTTCGAGACCTTTAGTATGTAACCTACCGTTTTAAAATGTAAATTCTTTTCTGTCTATGTAAAATCTATAAATTATAAATCTATAAATTACTGTAAAGCGGGGATAGAGAGTGCTTTACCCTCTTGAACTCCCCTTCATTTGGAAATTGAGGTGACTACGTTTTCATAACTGTTTCTTCTCTTCCTTAAAATATTAAAGTTTCTCATATGGGTCACCTCCTTAGCTTGAGATTAGCCTCTGTGTTTCGGCCTAGAGCCACTTAGGTTTAAAAAGTGTATTTAAGAGTGCATGTTCCCGCCTCCAATCTCTTCTGTACTTTGGGCCAGTAACTTAACCTGATGTTTTGTTTTCTTCATGCGAAGGCCCCGTAGGTTGGGTATTAATTACCCCTGTTTCCTTGTGCCCCTTAAGGGCAGATAGAAATGAAGTTTGTTGTAGCCTTTGATAGGCTTGTAAAATTGAGAGCGGGTCTGCTCTTTTTCTTAACATTGTAATTAGGAGCAAGTGCTCCTCGTACTTAGGGGTTTTCTTTCCTTTAGCAATTGTGGTGGTGAGCTGAGAGCTCAGAAATTAATCTTGGGGCTCGAAGCCCAAATCTTGTAACGAATTGTAATTTCTTAACTTGTTCTCCTGCTACTTGGTACCTGTTACTCTGTTGTTGTTATTTGTTGATTTTGAAAAGAAAATATAACCTTTGTTAAAGTTTTCAATTAACTTTAATTTTGTAGTTGAGACCTATTCCAGCCCGCACCTTCTTTCACCTCTAACTACCACAGATAACTCCGTAACAAGTGGTAGCCGAGCGCGTTGAATGGGTCTCAGTTTAGCCCCTTTTGACAGCTAAATATGATTTTTGTTTGAACTCTAACAATTTTCTCAGTCGCTGGTTTTTTAAATTTTTTTACTAAATTTGTAAAGTTCTGCCATCATGCCCGGCCCTCGCGACGTCCTCCATCCCAGCTATTTGCGCAAGGAGAAATTGATCTATGAATTAACGATTAGGAATGTTCAATCTGGAGGCATGGTTGCGATAGATACTAACAAGCTTAAAGAGTCCCTTGATTTACCTATTTCCATCCCCACTTTGGGTGAGAAAGAGATTGACGACTCTCTCTCCACGATCACTGACAATACTACTGAGCTGGCATCCGTAGTTAGTTTTTTGAAGAAAATGATCCTTCTCCTAATCAACTTAAACATGTGCAAGCCAGGTTATTTCATTTTTCTAATAGAGTTAACGATCTGTTGTCTCTAAAGTTGAATGACATTAAAAGGAAGGAAGCTAGTGTTGTTCTCGATAACCTTTCTGATTTGTCCAGTAAGGTTAGCCTATTGTTAACCGGGGCAGTCCCTCCCAAAACTGACCAACCTGCTATGGTAAACGTAGTTAGTGAGGAAGACTCTTCTAAAGGAGAAGAAAATAGGAAATCAGTAGGAGTGCAACAATCCCATTCCCCATTAGACAATGAGTCTGAACGCCGTACCTCTTTGAATAATGTACGTTCTGAATTAGCTTCTTCGCTACTTAGGCCTCTACCTACTATGTCACCAGAGTTCAACAGTTTGCCCCATCCATTAGCAATGTTGCTCAGGGGTATTCTAAGTTTTCTGTTAACTCTACCAGTGACGTTATTTCATTCTTAAGGTTTTTAGTTGAGTTTCAGGATCATGCCCTTGTTTTTTCTCTTTCTCCGTCTCAAATTTTGCAGATCATTTATCCCTATGCAATTGTGGTTCTATCAGACAAAATAGTTAGAGCAATTGCTGAACAGTCATCCATAGAAGACTCCCATGCCCATCTGTTGGCAAATTTTATCCCCGCTCAAGCTAGGTCATCGCTCATTCAAAGGTACTACTACCGAGTACAACGGTTGGATGAAAACTTGGCAGACTTCATCCAAGATATTAAATTCTATACCAGGGTGTTTGCCCTTCACTTCCCTGAAGATCAGAATGTACAGGCCATTGTGGAAGGCATTTCTCCATCATACAGGTCATACTTGTGCTTTGCATCGCATCCGCAATTTTTTGCCGAGTTAGAGGCTATGGCTGTCTCAGCGGAAGGAGTTAGATATGCTGATACCTTGCGTGTCGTGAAAGAACCTCCTCCATCCTTTAGTAATTTTTGGCCTCCACCTCGCCGAACCTTCACTGCTCGCAAATGTTATGCGTGTGGGTCACCTGACCATCTTCGGAACAAGTGTCCGTTAATTAAATCTAGTGGGACAAGGAATGGAGCAGGGTCATCCCAAGGCTGTTTTAAATGCGGCGCATTTTCACATATTGCCAAGAACTCCCCTAATGCTAACAGCCCTCCCTCCTGCTCAACTTCGGGTGCAACTTCCACCAACAATCAAAAGTGACTAGTGGCTCCGGCTGAGTCGGTAGATTCATCCTTTCAAGGCTCAGCACAAGTTAAATCTGACGAAAATGCAGGAAAAAGTCAGAACTATTCTACATTCCCATTTGAATGTCCCAGAGAATGTCTTAGGATTGCAGCGGATTCACCCGCACCGGTTCCCTTCCTCAAAATTGAATTAAATAATGAACCTGTAACTGCTCTATTAGATTCTGGCAGTGTTTGTTCTATTATTTCGGCTGAATGGTACTCCAAATTGAAAACCGTTTGTAAATTTTCTGATTTTTGTTCGACTTCGGTTCATTATGTTTCGGCAAACTCATCCCCATTAGATATTTTAGGTTTTCTGTATGCCAAAATTCGTATATCTAAATTTACTTGGAAATTTAAACTGTTTGTGGCCAAGCACTTGTCTTGCCCCATTATACTGGGAGCTGATTTCATGTCTCACACTGGTCTAGTGCTTGACCTTCAGAGCAAGTCGTGCACTTTCAAATTTGATAGTAATTCCAAAATCCCTTTGTTAAAATGTAGTTCTGTATCATGTTCATCTATTTCGCCTACCCAGGATGAGATGTTGTTAGATCTTAGACATCTACCTGAGGAGCAGGCTGAGAGTATTCGTAAATTGTGTCAGTCGTTTCCAGAGGTTTTCTCGGATACTCTTAGTGTTACTGACCTTATTGAATATAAGATTGAGGTGACGATCCCGATTAGATTCCCGCCTTACAGGCTATCTCCGCCTAAAATGAAGGCCCTGAAGGAGATCATTGACCAGATGCTGAAGGATGGTATTATTCGGCCCTCTAAGTCGGCGTATTCTTCGGATATTTTTCTAGTCCCGAAACCCCAAGGTGGCCTCAGGCCTGTGATTGATTATAGGGCTCTCAATTGTAAGGTCGTGTTACAATCCATGCCCCTTCCAGACCTTCACTCTTGTTTTTCTTGGTTTCGTAAAGCTAAGTTCTTCACCATCTTAGATCTTAATCAGGCGTATAATCAGATACCGCTTGCAGAGGGATCTAAACACCTGACAGCTTTCGCCACAGATTGGAATTTGTATGATTACAACCGTGTGCCTTTCGGGCTCCCCACGGGGGCAGCCGTGCTTACGAGACTGCTAGACAGGGTCTTCTCCGACATCAAATTTGAGTACTTGTATCATTACCTGGATGATGTCGTTGTATTTTATGAGACCTTTGAAGAACACCTTGATCATCTGAAAGAGGTCATTAATCGTCTTCGTAAGGCAGGGTTAACAGTTAAGTTGTCCAAAGTCGCTTTTGCTAAGCCTTCTATGTCATTTTTAGGGCATATTGTGTCGCCCGATGGTGTCGCTGTAGATCATTCTAGAACACAGGCCATCCGTGATTCCAAACCTCACAAGGACATCAAAGGGATTGCTAGGTTCATTGGTATGGTGAATTTCTTCAGGAAATTTATTCCATATTTCGCCAATAGAGCGGCACCCTTGAACTTACTTCGTAGGAAAGGCGTCAAATTTGAGTGGGGACCTTCTCAACAAGCCGCTTTTGAAGACCTGAAATTAGCTCTGTGTAATGCCCCTGTTCTTGCCATGCCTGATTTCTCTAAGAAATTCATCGTCCAAACCGATGCGTCGTCGGCGGCGGTAGCTGCAGTCGTTCTTCAAGAGACTGAACTAGGGAGGCGACCCATTGTCTATGCCTCTAGGACATTATCGGCCCAAGAATCCAAGTATTCCATCTACGAACTTGAAGGTTTAGCAGTTTTGTTTGCTCTAGAAAAGTTCCGCCTTTATCTGGAACATGTCAAGTTCGACTTGGAGACAGACAACCAAGCCTTAAGTTGGGTCTTAGGTAGGCCGCGTCGTACTGGTCGTATAGCCCGGTGGGCCATCCGAATTTCTGCCTTCCAATTTGACGTTAGGCATATTAGAGGTACTGAAAATGTTGTGGCAGATGGACTAAGCCGTATGTTTTCTAATGATGTAGAGACCCATGAACTGGTTGATAGTTCTTCACCTCCCGAGTCCATACTACCTGAGGTCAATGCCATTCTGACTGATGCTCCCATGTTGTTTAGAAATCTTGAAAAGTATCAACATGAAGATACGATGCTGGCCCCTATCATGGAAACCCTTTCTTCGGAGGAACATGTAGTCCCTTATGTATTGAGGAACGGTGTTTTATGTTGCCCGTCGGGGCATGATAAGAAGATGAAAGTTGTGGTTCCAGCTGTTCTCATACCTATGATCTTCAAGTATTACCATGAGACCCCACTAGGGGGGCATTTAGGCATCTTCAAAACTAGAGAAAAGATCCGAGAAATGTTCATTTGGAAGGGTATGGACGGAGAAATCCGTGAATTAGTAAATGCTTGTAAATCTTGTTGGCTTAGTAAACCCACCATGTCCACTAAGCAAGGGCTTTTGTCTTCTCATCAAGCATTGCACCCCATGGAACGTCTTTACATCGACTACGTAGGACCCTTCCCCCAGTCAAAGGGGAATGTCAACAAGTTCATCCTTGTGTGTGTAGATGGCTTTACAAGATTTTCTTGGTTATTTCCGACTAAGCTGGCTACCGCTCAGTCCACTATTTCTTGTTTAAATTCTATTTTTGCTTCTTTTGGTCCATGTCAATATATTGTGTCCGATAATGCTAAAGCTTTCACATCCATTCTCTTTCGTAAATTCTGTTTTGATTTGTCCATCTCTCATGTGACTACTTCTGCTTATTATCCTCAAACATCTTTGGCTGAACGGGTCAATCGTAATCTCCAATCGGCACTAATTGCCTATCATCACGACGATCCTTCTAGGTGGGACACATCCCTTCATTGGTTAGCCTTCGCTTTGAATTCGGCGGTTCATGAATCTCATAAGTTTACTCCAGCTTCTTTGATGTTCAAGTTTGTACCCAACACGCCGCTCGCTAACCTTTGGTCTCTTAGTGATATTCTACCAGAGGCAATGGATCCAGATAATATTAGAGATCTTTGGAAGAAGGCCAAGGCCAATCTGAAAATTTCTCATGAAAAGGTTAGGGAAAGATATCATCGTGGATGGAGACCCATCAATCTGAAGGTAGGCGACCAGGTTATGGTAAAGAATTTTGTTCCCGCGGGCAAGCTTGCCCCCAGATTTCATGGGCCATGCATCATTTTAGATTTCCTTACCCCAGTGACGTTATTAATAAGCAATCCAGCCACTGAGAGGATATTTAGGGTTCACCTGTCGCAGGTGAAATCTGTATAATTTCCGTGCTAACTTTGTACTTATAATTTTGTAAGAATCCTGAAGGTTATATTTTTAGTTTCATTTTAAGGCCTTCTGCCTCTTACAGTTTTACATTTGGTTGAATCTGCTTTGTATTAATTTTGTGAAACCTTCCCTGAAGTTACTCTGCTGTCCCCTCCATATGGCCATTACCACGCTCCCGTCTCCTGCTAAACCACACCAGTGGCATTAAAATAAATGTAATGAAATGAAAGTTTCCACGCCGCTGGCCCCTCAGCCTCAACCACAAATACTTTACCCTAAAGACATTAATGTCCAACAAAAATTCTGCCGCCGAGATCTTACTGTTTCAGTGCCCCCGCAGCCGTGTGGCGCCGTACCGCCACTGAGGTGGGGTACGGGCATACTCCACTCCAGCGAGGTCAACCTGTGTACGGCGCGCCGGAGCCCTCCTTCCGGCCAAGGCTGATGTGCGGCGCACCACCCGCAAGCCACTTGTGGACTGTAAACAAACGTCGCATCTGCGGCGTGCAGCACGACTACCCCTCTCATAGTGCGGGAGAGCGGTATCTCAGGGTACTTGAGGGGTCCGAGCGGCCTCCTCTGGACATAAGCAGTGGCGGCAGGTCTTGCCGTCAAAAGTAATCGGCAACTAATGTACTCCTTCTGCTACATGGACTCTCTATTCGCAATTAAATACTCCTTCAAATCAACATTTGGTGGACTCAGAAAATTTGTTTCTTTCAAGAATTAAGTTTTTTTTTCTGAATTCAACTACTACAACATACAGACCTTTCATCAAAATCTACTACAAATGGTTTACAACGGCACTTAATCTAGTCGCACCCACCTATATCAAACAACTTCTGAGACCTCCGACTACTGAAAAGTTATATTTTTTCCTTCTAAATTCTTCAACTCCTCTGCAAAAACTTGGATTAAAAAAAAAAATGTTTTTCTTCTGTGTCACCCCTTGGAAGGACTTTGGGGGGGGGGGGGAGGTCTGTAAAGGGCGGTACACCTCCACGCCGCTAATTCAAATATTGCGCCAGTTGAAATTCCTCTACAGAAGAAAGCCTGAAATTTAACAAACTGAATTAACTCAATGGTTTCTCGGAAGATGTCACTTTGGTAATTTTGAAGTGTTCTGAACTGTGTCTATTTCGATTTGTGTTTGTTTGCTCCATATCATGAAGTTGGGATATTCTCTAACAGATGTCTCTACCAAAAACTATGATAACGCACTCTGGTGTAAAGGAATGTATTCTCCGGAAGAAATATTGTATTCCTAAGTTTTGATTTTACTAAATTTTGTTTTGTGGTTTCTGGGTTGGCAATATAAATCCTTTCTTTCCGCCCGTTTTGAATGTAACCAATCAGGAATTTATGTAATTAACTTTCCACGAATAAGGTGTTTCTTCCTCGTCTTGTGTATTAGTTTTTGCTGTTATCCAATAAAAACGAAAGGGTATGTCTACTCATTCCTGAAAGGTCTCGTATGTTCCACGAAGGTATATAAACTGCTGATTTTCTTGTCTCAGGGCCACTTCAGTAACATCTTTCTTAGTGTGTGAATATGTAGCAGGGGGCGGAAGCGCCTCTTTCTTCAAGCAGCAGTTCTTCTACAAGGTAATGGCCTGTTAACACCTTCATTTCTTGCTAGCTCAGCAGTTTAACTCTCGGGGAGGGTTCAAGACCTTTAGTATGTAACCTACCGTTTTAAAATGTAAATTCTTTTCTGTCTATGTAAAATCTATAAATTATAAATCTATAAATTACTGTAAAGCGGGTATAGAGAGTGCTTTACCCTCTCGAACTCCCCTTCATTTGGAAATTGAGGTGACTACGTTTTCATAACTGTTTCTTCTCTTCCTTAAAATATTAAAGTTTCTCATACGGGTCACCTCCTTAGCTTGGGATTAGCCCCAGTGTTTCGGCCTAGAGCCACTTAGGTTTAAAAAGTGTATTTAGGAGTGCAAGTTCACGCCTCCAATCTCTTCTGTACTTTGGGCCAGTAACTTAACCTGATGTTTTGTTTTCTTCATGCGAAGGCCCCGTAGGTTGGGTATTAATTACCCCTGTTTCCTTGTGCCCCTTAAGGGCAGATAGAAATGAAGTTTGTTGTAGCCTTTGATAGGCTTGTAAAATTGAGAGCGGGTCTGCTCTTTTTCTTAACATTGTAATTAGGAGCAAGTGCTCCTCGTACTTAGGGGTTTTCTGCCCTTTAGCAATTGTGGTGGTGAGCTGAGAGCTCAGAAATTAATCTTGGGGCTCGAAGCCCAAATCTTGTAACGAATTGTAATTTCTTAACTTGTTCTCCTGCTACTTGGTACCTGTTACTCTGTTGTTGTTATTTGTTGATTTTGAAAAGAAAATATAACCTTTGTTAAAGTTTTAAATTAACTTTAATTTTGTAGTTGAGACCTATTCCAGCCCGCACCTTCTTTCACCTCTAACTGCCACGGATAACTCCGTAACACCATCTATTACTTTGGTTTCTCTATAGAGCTCATCTGGTTTTATCAGCACCACATCCAAAGTATTCTTCCCTCTAGTTACTTCCATCACTTTCTGAATCATCTGCCCTTCCCATAGTAACTTATTTGCCATTTGTTGTTCATGCTTCCTGTCGTTCGCATTACCTTCCCAATTGACATTCAGTAAATTGAGATCACCTGCTACTATCACATTCCTTTCCATATCATTTCCAAAATAGCTGATTATCTTATCAAATAATTCTGAATCAGCATCAGCGCTACCCTTTCCTGATCTGTACACTCCAAAGTTATCAAGTTACCTATTATCTTTAGAGATAAGCTTTACACCCAGAATTTCATGTTTTTCATCCTTAACTTTTTCATAGCTTACAAATTCCTCTTTCACCAGAATGAATACTCCCCCTTCTACCATTCCCATCCTACCTCTATGATACACAGTCCAGTTCCGTGAGAATATTTCTTCATCCATTATATCATTTCTCAGCCATGATTCAACACCTATTACAATATCTGGTAAGTATATATCTATTAAATTACTTAATTCGATTCCTTTGTTTACAATGCTTCTACAGTTGAGCACTAACATTTTTGTGTCATCCCTACTTGATTTCCAGTTCTCCCTTCGCTTCACACCGCTCCCTAGGCCACCCCGTTTCCCTGAATGTACCTGCCTATAACCCTTCTAAACAAGTTTCCTAACTTATATGTACCACTGTGGTTTAAGTGAAGGCCATCTGAGAGCAGATCCCTGTCTCCTACCCACCCATTAGGATTTAGAAATCTCATTCCCAGTTTCCCACATACCCACTCCAAAGTCTCATTTAAATCCCCAATCACCTTCCAGTCAGTATCCCTACTACACAGTATTCCACTGATAACAATCTCTGCTTCCTTAAACTTCATCCTTGCTGCATTTACCAGATCCCACACATCCCCAACTATGTTGGTACTTATACCTGCTTGCCTTACGTTGTCAGTACCAATGTGGAACACTACCACCTTCTCCTTCCCCTCCTCCCTCTCTTCTACTTTCCTCAACATCTGCCTCAACCTAATTCCTGGATAACACTCTATCCTGGTTCCCTTTCCTCCACACACTTTCCCCACATGTCTAACGACGGAATCCCCCATGACCAGAGCCTCAATCCTACCTACCTCATTAGATCCCCTCCCATCCTTTCCAGCCCTATCTTCTCTCACTGCAGCAGAAGCTACTTCCTCCTCCCTTTTCTCCCTCCCATGACCCTGTTCCACCTGTCCTTTCCTTTCCACTATACTACATTTCCCTTTCCTACCTTTTCCCTTCCTTCTACTTCCACACATCTCAGCAACAGTTCCCTGTTCCTCATCTTCCCTCAGTTGTTCTACCTGCAGTGACTCGTACCGATTTCTCACAGACACCTGTCCTGAATTCTGATCCTGAACAGAGCCCTTAGCATGCAATCTCCTTCTTCTTAAAACATTAGACTACCTGTCTTCTACAACTCCCCCATTTGCTTCCCATCCCTCCTTTACCCCAACTGTATCCTGTACATTATGTGAGGGAGGCCTACTTTCCTTCCTGTCCTCTGAGAGAATCCTAATTATCTCCCTCAAACTCTCCAACTTCTCCCTCATACTCCTTAATGCCTGGCCACACCCACAGTTCCTACAATTGCACTGCTTATCCATTATTTACAGAATAATGGGAAGAGAGGGAAAAATAAAATAACTTATTCTGTGAAAATAAAAATGAAAGGAAAGAAATATTGCCTATAAAAATGAAAGGAAAGAAATATTGTCTAGGATAGTTCACAAAAATCACACAACAACAAGGTAATTAATATAAGCTACTACTACACTACAATACTATTTAGTTGTACGAATTTTTTTTCTGCAACACCCTAACAAAATGAAAATTGCTGTTAATTACTGAAAACCGAAAGTAATACACAAGAAGTAGGTCTATACAATTCTAAACTGCAGTTAAGTCTACCCTAATTACTGCAACAGAATTCTAGTAAGAGAGTTAATACAGATACTACAGATACTATACTACACAAATATTTCACAGTAACAGAATAAACACACTAATTTATAATAAGATACCTACCATAATACACTACAATGATTTTAAACTACGTACAGATGTATCCTAATTACAATAGGTTATTATTAAGCACAAATAGAAATGAAAATTGCAATTAGGCCTAAAGTTTGAAATTCGCAAGAACTACCGTACTCAAGGATTACCAACAAAGTTAAACGCATAGACAGAATATTATTTCTTTAGTATTACTTTATCCTACTATGCTCTAATAGAAATGAAACCTTGCGTTTGGTTAAATGCTTAAGTATCGAAAGGATTGTCGTACACAAAGAAAAACATTAATAACAGGCAAGATACTATCTAATATACCTTATTTTCACTACAATTCTCAACTGAAATGTGGTTATGTGATTATTACAGCTGGTGGATTACTATTATTTTCCCTACTCCATGGGACGGAGAATAAAAGTGTCTTTAATTAGGCCTACTGAAAAATACGAGGTTGTCTACAATATTTTCTCAAAAATATTTCAGTCAAAACTACTCCTACTACTCCAGGGACTTGAATTGCAATTAGTGGGATATATGAACTTTATTATTATTAGCTAACCACTCATAAATACTGAAAGATCGAGGGAGCAAAATATAAATTTTGGATTAACCACCTACTCAGAACTACAAATGATTGGAATACAACATCAGCTGATTTTTATTTGTATTTACTTGACTACACTACACCCTATGTTCACGACTGTAGCCAACAATGCAATATTTGAATATGAAGAGCGACAATAATCAATAACAATACAACGACGGTTAACTATTACCGTGTAATCTTTTTAACTTCTTTTAAATGGAAGTTTACAGGCATATCATGTTTTTTAATGTAGTAAATTATTATCTTTGTGATAGTTTGAATGGATATCTATACAAAATACTGGAGAAGTTGCGGCGGAAGTTACGGTACTATTCCTTACGATAATCTGCCTTTGTAAGTATTATACCAATGAACCTACAGATATTTACAAATATTTTAAAAGTTAATATTATTACCTAAAGTATTTCCTAAACATAAATTCGAAACAAGGTACACCTAGCTAGCCTACTTAACCTAGAAAATGTAATTTGCTGAAGACCAACTGAATTACTTGTTATAAAATTTAAATAAATATCACCACTCCCAATTTCTACCAACAAGCACTCAACACCACTATATAAATAGCACTAAATGAATCACAAATACACAAAATTAAGCTATTTCAATAGGTTTTAACTACTTTAACACTACAAAAATGCAAGAGCTCTCTCAACAGCCAACCATTCTCAAGCGCATCCAACAATGGAATCAAATAATTTTATGTAAATAATGTATATATATTTAATATTTTGTGTTTTTCAAATAGTCCTTCAAAAGAAAATACATTTTTTCAATTTCTGATTATGAGTTTTGTAATCTACCACATGATTTTAATGCTGATGAAGTCTCAAATAGAGACGAAACATGTCCCTAAATAATTTAATATGCTTTTTAATTAAATAGCTCACTTGTAAAGTGATGTGTATTAATTGGGTGGACTAAAACCTAAGATTGTTTCTTAGAGAACCGGGCAAGAAGTTGTGTATTCCGGATTATGGTGATTTGAGGAATATCATGTTGATCGTCGTGAGATATTTAACCAGTGGAATTTGATAGAAAGCCAGAGATAGGCCTAAAATTAGGAGGTACTCTGAAGAAAGAATGAATACGTACTTGCCTTGTTATGGAGATAGCGAGAGAAAATGCAGTCACGTCAAGAGAGTGTTGAAAGATAAATGTTTACTCTCAAGTATACGAGCCTCCTCGCGACCGTGTCTGACTGTGGAAGATCATGTCATGTTGAGATAGGGTCATTGAAGAATATTAAATACGTTATTTTCATAAACAGTTTCAATTGATTAAGTTGACTGAATACTTCTGCCTTTTGAAGATCCTCACATACACACTCCTCTTGTTCATTAATGATTGCTGGAATGTCCTTCTTGGAACCTGTTTCTGCCTGAAAGTACCTATAAATACCCTTCCATTTTTCACTAAAATTTGTATGACTGCCAATTATGCTTGCCATCATGTTATCCTTAGCTGACTCCTTTACTAGATTCAATTTTCTAGTAAGTTCCTTCAATTTCTCCTTATTTTCACAGCCATTTCTAACTATTTCTTCCCAACCTGGACCTCCTTCTTAGTCTCTTTACTTCTCTGTTGTAATATAGTGGGTCTTTACCATTCGTTACCACCTTTAAAGATATAAACCTCTTTTCACATTCCTCAACAATTGCTTTAAACCCATCCCAGAGTCTGTTTACATATTTATTTACCATATTCCACTGATCATAGTTATTTTTTAAAAACTCCCTGATGCCTATTTTATCAGCCATATGGTACTGCCTAATAGTCCTACTTTTAAAACCTCCCTTTCTATCACATTTACTTTTAACTATGACAAAAACAGCTTCTCTATAGAGCTCACCGAAGTAATAGATGTAGTGAGATGGACATCAGAATATGGTATGAATGTAGATGGGATGAAAGGTCAAGTTGTAAGTTTCACCAAGAGGAAAGTCCTCTCAGTTTTAATTGGGTGGATGGGCTGAAAGTACCTCATGGGGAACAATGTAAGCACCTAGGTGTTAATATAAGGAATGATCTTCATTGGGGTAATCATATTAAGAAAGTAGTTAAGGGTTACAGGTCTCTTCACATGGTTATGGGAGTATTTAGGTGTTGTAGTAAGGATGTAAAGGAGAGGGTGTATAAGTCTCTGGTAAGACCGCAGTTAAGAGTATGGCTCCAATGTATCGGACTACTTGATACGAGAACTGGAAAAAATTCAACGGAAAGCAGCACGATATGTTCTGGGTGATTTCCAACAAAGGAGTAATGTTACTAAAACGTTGCAAACTTTGGGCTGGGAAGACTTGGGAGTAAGGAGATGAGATGCTTGGCTATGTGGTATGTTTTGAGCTGTCAGTGGATCTTAGTATGAAGATAAGTTTGGAATTCAAGAGGAATGACTGGAGAAAATATTCATTTACAGGGTGAGTAGTAAGGGACTGGAATAAATTATCAACAGAAATGTTTGATAAATTTCCAAATTCATTGAAAATATTTAAGAAAATGCTAGGTAAACAATTATAAATAAATGTAAATACTGTATGAGGTAAACAGTTGATAGGGAATCTGCCACTTGGGCAACCACTCTAAATGCAGATCATTGATTGATAGCTCTGCCTGGACATTACGGCATTAAAAAATTATAATTTGAGGATAGCACTATAAAATGATTGAATAAATGCATGTAAACATCACACGTACTCCATCTCCTTAAGGTCAATATTGATAATAATAATAATAATCGTATGGCCTCAGCTACCGTGTGCAGACATTTCAATCTGACGCCATCTGGCTGTCTGCTCGTCAATTTCGACGTTCTGTTTTACTCTAGGCCACCACTAGATGGCAGACCGAGTAAACCAAAACTCTCTTGGGCGTCTATGGCTGAGATTTTTAATGAATTTTGTCGGGTAAACACCAAATGTGTCACCAGAGATCTTTTACATGCCGACATCGTACGACATGGAGTGTCGAATGGACTTTTTTCCGCCCTTCAAAAATCCGACTACCTCTGCTGGGTTTGAACCCGCTATCTTGGGATCCGGAGGCCGACACTCTACCGCTGATCCACAGAGGCAGCAGTCAATATTGATGAACATGCCTGTAAGTGGTTCTCGTATTACCCACCCACAGCAGCAAATTGCCATATGCATATTGATGAACATGCCTGTAAGTGGTTCTCGTATTACCCACCCACAGCAGCAAATTGCCATATGCACGGAGCCTATATTATCATGGTAACTGAAGTCTATTTTTTTGTATTGCATAGCCAGAACCTGGAACTTAACAAGGTACGTATGTTTACTCTTTTACAGAACTAACTCAAGTTTTCCAGTTGAAGTTCTTACATATTAACTTGTATATACTGACCTCACATCCTGGTACTCATGCTGGTGTCCTATTTAGGGCAGGAAAGACCTCACATCGATGTGTAGGATTCATCTTAGAATCTGCTGGGCAATTGAAAACTTCTGAGAAATCCTTGGACTGAGATAGGAAATGGTTTACCCTGTGAAAAGGAAAGGTCTCTTTAAATTTCATAAAGGCTGTTAGAAACTTTGATATATACACTGCTGGAAAAAAATTGCAAGACCCTAAAGAGTGATGTCCTACTGAATATGGTTAACACACCACTGGTCGATGTGTGAGCATAGGGCTCACTCACAGATTTGTTTCTTCCTCCTTTGTGAACAAATTAAGTGTACGCTTTGGGCATCCCTTTAGCTTCCTAAAATAATGTTATTAGTGGGATGGACACAGTGATAAACTGCAGCATGACCTTCAATTGTACTTGCGACACCACTGTATCTACAGTCGACTGGAGGCGTAACTAAGGTTCTCATTCATAGTGGTATTTTATTTCAATTTGTAACATTTTTATGCCAAAAGTAAATTTCAGTCATAAATAGAGACAATGTTATCGGGGAGTTGTTTGAAGAGAGTGACAACAAAGTCAAATTTGTGTATCCGCACAATTAAAGGTAGCCTTATACGCAGATCCTGATATTGATAAGCCATCAGGACAGTAATCGGACAACTTCGGGAGACAACCTTCTTCCTGCCGAATCTGATCCTCTTTTCCCTAATGCTCCTATTATTGGAAATATTCCCAATCCTCAGTAGGCTTACATAAAGCTAGATAACATTACTTTTACTGTTATAAGGTGGATAAGATGAAATGTACAGGTGAAATTGCTCTCTACTGTTGCCAGAGTATGTTTACAGATGACCTCTCAGTATCTTTTTTCACTACGCCTGGTACTGGTAACATTAATGCTCAAGTCACTTCCGATGCAACACCATGGAATGAATGATCCGCAGGAAGTTCCTGTATTATTTGGCAATGCAGATTATGAAGCCCTATAAAATTGCAAGGGTGTCATTACACGGCATTCATGTTAATTTACAGATCAACATAACAAAGTGCCTCGGAATTGAACATGAACGAACTACTTTGCAGCTAGTTCAAACCAGAGACAAATTGGAATGTGTATTCCTGCCTAAAAGAAAGAACCAAAAAACTACCTTCAAAGTGTGAAAAATGTGAGGTGCCAATCTCCGGTGAACACTTTGTCTTCCCTGCCAAGAAAAAGTCTGAAAACGAGTCTCCATGGTAGTTACAGTCCTATTTCAGCCTTGTTTTGTAGTGTGACCAATGTAGAGACTGGATCACAAATAGTGATAGTTCCTTCATATAAGCTAATGTATTTGGAATTTTCTTACTTATGTAATTTTTTATAAGTAATTGGTATATTTCCTTGTATGCAAGAAGAAATCATTGTATTCTATGATACGAGAGTAATCCCAAAAATAAGGGCTCCTATTTTTTTATAAATACAGAACTCTGTTCGTGTGGCTGTTGGTCACAATATTGTGAAGTGTGTTTCCCGCGCTCGCATATAAACATGCACACGCCATGCTGAGGCGCTCAGTCTTGGCTTGGCAGCCGTTGAGAATGGAGCTCCCGTTGGATGTTACTGCCAAGTGTGAAGTATGTGCAGTTATTCGGTTTTTGAATGCAAAAGGTACTGAACCGATTGAAATCCATCGCCAATTGACGAACAAAGGAGCAGGAGACTGTCAATTTCCATCGAGATAGTCATGAAGGTTGAGAAAATCAGATCGGTGGATCACCCTGGATGATCTCTGCGCTTTGGTTCCTGAGGTTTCCCAAAGCACCGCTCACAGAATGTTAACCTCAATGCACCCGTAAGCGGGCTGGTACGTGCTCGAGCGGCTGGGCCAGGACTCCACAAGCGGACTGGTACGCCAGGATGCAAGGTCGCATATTGGAGACATTTGTGACATCTGTTGGCTTTTTCTGGAAACATTTCTAATTGAAATCTATTTTGGTGTCTCAGGGTATCACCAGAGTGCTCTGGTATGCTTCTTTGGCAAAGAGAATTGATTAAAATATCGATCGGGAAATCTGTATTCTGTTGTTGACAAGATGGCTGAGAAGGAAGATGCTCGCGCCAAATGCTCAGTAATAGCGAAATTCAAATCATATTTGATGTTTTAGGCTCTGATTTCAGCAGTGTTAGTGAGGTAGGAGGTATTAGTAATCCTGTGCATGAATGAAAACGAAATATATCACCAGAGATCTTTCGCGTACTAATATCGTACAACATGGAATGCCGAATGAACGTTCTCCCGCCCCTCAAGATCTGATTGCAACTGCCGGATTTGAACCTGCGATCTTGGTACCTGAATGTGAACACTTTACCACTGATCCTCAGACTGAATAATAATAATAATAATAATAATAATAATAATAATAATACACCGAGTGAGATATACGGCTGTAAGTTCGTATTTGGGATATAGGTTCGAATCTCATCATTCGCTTACTCGTGACTTGTTTCCCATTAGTTCCTTATTTCCAAATCAGGCAAATGTTAGGCTCATGTCGTATTGGTTTCCTATTATTTCCTTATTTAAAAATCAGGCAAATGTTAGGCTTGTGTCGTACAATTAAGGCCATAGCACACATTAAAGAACTTCCGAGGTGAGATAAGTTAATGAAAAATTTAAGATTTAAAAGGGAATTTTATGTGTTATATTTCTGTATTGTTCTGTTTTTTTGTTTTTTTTTTCATGAGCAATAGTGTGGAATTTCTTAATAATATAAAGTAGGTCCCGTGATAATACAGGCAGTCGATCACCCACTATACTGTTTTAACCAAAAGCTTGCAACACCCAGGTTACATACTAAAAAGTTGGCGGATTCCTAGCAATGTCAGAGCAAAGGGCGGGTGGGTGCATGTGGGTTAACGGAAAAGTTGAAATACTGGAAGGTGTGCACAAGATGGGTGCCACGTATGCTGACTGAAGACCACACTTCCTGAACAGCATGGCGGTGAGCCGGTATGACATGGGAGTACAAAAACTGTCACAGCATCTACAAAAATGCATCGACCAAAATGGTGATTATGTAGAAAAATAGCTAAATGTCTAAGCTATAAAATGATGTAAACCATTTTAGAAATAAACAGGTCTATGTATTTATGAAAAAAAAAGGAGACCTTATTTTTGGTATTACCTTCATATTTTATTAATTTTATGAATGAATAAGAATGATGAATTTTGGACCGTTAAGTTCTATGTATACAATAGTTATGCTCATAAATATAAGAGTGTAATATAATTGTGTTCAAATGAATAACAATAACAAGAAAAAAAGTATTTCTTACATGTGATAATAGTTTATAAACCCTGCATATGCATAAAAGATATATTCATTTCAATTTTGCAAAGAAACTTGATGTGATAAAGGAAAACTGAATTCTGTTCCAGATTTAGCATGCCTGAAATATATAAGATCACTATATGAACATTATGCAATGATCAGAAGGTTTAAATTTGCAGGCTAGTGTAATTTTTTACTATGCTTTCACAACCATATTAAAACATTTAAACCTCACCTTGATTGTGTAAGCAATAATACGCTCATGTGGAACTCATAAACAAAAATTAACATGAAGTGTTGGAAAGAGAAACAACGGCTTTGTCAGGTTTAGAGAACGAGGCAAGTGTACTGAGGGAATATGTGCGCATGTGCGATTCTGGGGAGCGAAGCTGCTGAGTTGGAAACAGAACCAATTCCTTGGCAGCATGGCAAACAGTTTTGGATAGTGTTGAGAGTAACTACACCAGAACTGGCCAAGCTCTTACACGCGAAGTAAGAGCTCGGCGACTGCCAGTTGCTCTAAAGCTCTCAACATAAGTTAACATCTCAACGGTCGAAGGGAATTTCATCACACACTTGGCTACCCACCAATTGACAATGTTCCCTTTTGACTAGTACGCTCACCTAACACGTCCAACAATAAAGAGCCACACCTATCACAAACTCTTCGCACAAATACTACATCAAAGAAGATGGCCTAATGACGTCTACACAAACTTCAATATAGCCTATGGCACCAGCATTCTAATTAATATTATCTCAAAAAGAACCTCGCCATATGAAAATTCTTCAAACTTTATAAGCATATACATGATAATCAATACTTTACAACAGAAAATCCTCCTATCAATACAAGTCAAGTCATCTGTTAGATGAAGCAAAGTCTATACATGTTTCAGCCTAATCTCAAGGCCATCTTCAGTAGTAAAACAATGATTACATAATATACAAACAAATTAAAAATCGTAATGATGTGAAGTTAAGGTAGCAGGTAGGGACCCTCTTCGGAGGCAGCCCTACCCAGGGAGTGGCGCCCCTGCCTATGTGAGTCCCAGAGCACACTGACCTGGTGTGTAACATCTGGTATGGGTCCCAGCTCAGGGTTACGAGTGAAGACCTCAACGGCATCTACGGCGGAGAAGGTGGACTTTGGGATGGCGGAGATGGCGGAAGGGGCATACCCGTAGTGTCTGTACTCCAGAGGAGCGGCTACGAAAGGCGTCTGTCTCCATGTTAGGGGCGGTCTAATTTTGAACCTGGCAGTAGGTATAAAATGCCTTTGGGTGTGGTGAGCCCATCGTAACAATAGCCTATATGGACAAAGCAGATATGGTGCCTCGGAAAAGGTTAGGGCGTCCCCTGCTAAAAGTGACGCGCAGCTCTTCAGGTGCTGGGGGAACTGTGAAAAATGGGCAACCAGCACCAAACTACATCAAAATTGCAACAGTTAATGTACTGACACTGACGGGAAAGACAGAAGAACTGGTTGACTTCATGATAGAAAAAGATATAGCCATACTTGGACTGTGCGAGACCAAGAAGAGGGGTACAGGTGAGATCCCTCTGAGAGAAGGATACAGGCTGTATTACAGCGGAGGACCTGAAGCAAAAAATGGAGTGGCCATCATACTTAGAAGAGAAATCCAAGAATATCTGGAATATACAAAGTACGTCAGTGATAGGATGATGATGATGAGACTCCAGTTTGAAAATGGCGTGAAAGATCTATTTCAGTTGTATGCCCCACAAACTGGTTGCATAGATGAACATCTAGAGGACTTCTTAGAGGAAGTGGAGAGAGAGATAGAAGATAAGGAAGTACTATTGATGGGAGATCTAAATGCACAAGTTGGAATGGAAAGACAAGGAAAGGAAGATGTTGTAGGGCCCTTTGGATATGGAAATGTAAATCCAGAAGGCGAGTTGTTGGTGGATTTTTGCAAGAGGAATCAAATGATTGTTGGAAACACCTGGTTTAGGAAGAAGAACAGTCAGAAGATTACAAGGTATGGCTGGGGAGACAGACGAACAAAGACCATGATTGATTATATAATCATAGAGAAAGAACACCGGAAGAACCTTGTAGATGTAACAGCCATGCCTGAAGAAGCCTTTGGTGGAGATCATAGAGTTGTGATAGGAAAATTGAAAGTTGGAAAGATTGAAAAACCCCAGTTAAGAAGAGAGAAAAGAATTAAAGTATGGAAGTTGAAGGAGAAAAGCATACAAGAAGAATTTCAAAGGGAAATAATACCCTTGGTACCCAGGACAGAGGTGAAGAATGTTGAAGAGGAATGGAAAAGATTTAAGGAAGCACTGGTTGGATGTGCAGAAAAGGTGTGTGGTAGAACATCAGGAAATGTGAAAGACAAAGAAACACACTGGTGGAATGATAGGGTAAAGATTAAAGTGAAGGAAAAGAAAATGGCATGGAAAGCATGGAAAACATCTAAGACTGAAGAAAGTAGAAGAAAATATGTGGAGGCAAAGAATTTGGCCAAGAAAGTAGTGGAGGAAGAAAAGAGGAAAAGCTGGGCCTTATTTACACAGACATTGAGAGATGATACGCAGGGCAGCAAGAAATTACTGTATGGTATCTTAAGAAACAAAAAGAGAGATCAAGTAAACACCAGATTTGTGAAGGATGAAGGTGGCATAATTTTAACAAAGCCAGAAGAAATAAGAAATAGATGGAGAGAATATTTTCAGAAGCTACTGAACATAAGAACAGATGACAGTCATTCAATGGACGACCAGGAAAGGCAATTAGTTGACGAAGAAATGGATAAAGAAATTACAATGAATGAAATTGAAATGGCAGTAAGAAAGATGAAGAATGGAAAAACTGCTGGAATAGATGAAATTTCAGTGGAGATGATAAAGGCAGCTGGAGCTGTAGGCCTGCAGTGGACATATCGGGTTCTCAGGAAGGTCTGGGAGAATAAGGAGGTCCCTGAGGATTGGCAAAAAGGAATAATCATCCCAATTTTCAAGAAAGGTGATAAGAAAGTTTTGAATAACTACAGGGGAATTACTCTAATATCCCATGTTGCTAAGATAATGGAAAGGATACTGGAAAGTAGAATAAGGTTGAGGGTTGAGAAGCAGATACAGGAAAATCAGTTTGGTTTCAGAAGTGGAAGGTCAACAATAGAACCCATTTTCATTATGAGACAACTAATGGAAAAGCATTGGGAGTACGGGAATGATATGGTGATGACATTCATTGATATTGAAAAGGCATATGACAGTGTCCCTAGGACGAAAGTTTGGGACAGTCTGGTGCAAAAAGGAATTGGACAGGGATTAATAAAAATGATCATGGCATTGTATAAGGAATGTTGTAGTTGCGTGCAAACACAAGTTGGCAGGACAAGTTGGTTCAAAATAACTAGTGGGCTGAGACAGGGAAGTGTTCTATCACCAATCCTGTTTACATTAGTCATGGATGACATCATGAGAACAGCAAAAGCAGCATATGGAGGAAGAGAAATGAACATGATGTTATTTGCAGATGGTATTGTGATTTGGGGAGAAGACGACAGGAAGGTTCAAGACAGTTGAACGTGGTGAATGGGAAGATTGAAGAATGTAGATTGAAAATAAGTGTAGAAAAGAGTAAAACTCTTGTTATGACTAGAGGGGAGAAAGAAGGGAAAGGTCAGATTAGACTTGCAGACAAGCACCTGGAAGTAGTGGAAACGTTTAAATACCTGGGGAGTGAATTAATGGAGAATGCTCAACTGGATGCTGAGATTAGTAAAAGGATTCAAGCTGGAAGTTGTTTCTATCATAGTGTAAGAAATATGTTATGGGACAAAGATGTGCCAATGGAAGCAAAGGATACTATGTACAAGATGTATTACGTACCCATAACAACTTACGGAGCGGAAACTTGGACAATGACAAAGAAGGATGAGAATCGAATACAGGCGGCTGAAATGAAATTCTTGAGGAGTATGATACAGAAGAGTAGAAGAGACAAAATAAGGAATGAGAAAATCCGGGAAGAAATTGGAGTGGAAAAAATGAATGATAGAATAGAGAAGAGCCGACTAAGAAGGTTTGGGCACATAAAGCGAATGAGCGGCGAAAGAATGCCAAAAAAGGTGATGGAAATGCAAATCCAAGGAAGGAGAGGCCGTGGACGACCACGATTGAGATGGAAGGATACCATCCAACGTAGCATTATAGAATGAAACCTGGACTGGGACACAGTGTTGGAGGAGGAGTGGTGGAAAGACTGAAGAAAGTGGAGAGGAACCATATTTGCCCCTACCCGGCTACAACTGGATAAAGGGAAATGATGATGATGATGATGATGAATGATGTGAAGTGACAGTGACTGTCAACATAAGTTAACATCTCAACGGTCGAAGGGAATTTCATCACACACTTGGCTACCCACCAATTGACAACAGTGACTGTCACTTCACATCATTACGATTTTTAATTTGTTTGTATATTATGTAATCATTGTTTTACTACTGAAGATGGCCTTGAGATTAGGCTGAAACATGTATAGACTTTGCTTCATCTAACAGATGACTTGACTTGTATTGATAGGAGGATTTTATAAATATTTTCTTTTGTAAAGTGATAACCGTCAATACAGAATGAGATTCATAACTTGCAATAATCAATACTTATCAAGTTCAAGAACCAATGACCATTACCAATGCTCAACTTTCCTCGAGTTTTTAACAACACGCCATTTGACAATTAAATGGAATGTGCTTTCTGATTTTTATCTTTATTGTAATATCTTTTAATGTCAAGAATCAACCACCTATGTCATAATCCTCAAATAATTGTCATGTTTTTAGACTCAATTCCTCCCGATGGTATCACCACCTTGACGAAGGCAAAATACATTTTGCTGGGTGTTTTGGAGGCTTGCGTGTTCAAATGATCCTTAGAGCTATGCCAGCGGGAGCATATGCTCCTGGTAGGGCCACCCAAGCCGGACAGGTCTAAGGTGATCCAGACTAAGAGTGATACCCTGGTCCTCCAGGTTGGGGGTTGGTACGTGGGGCTAACAACTCCACTACCACAAAACTACATATTGTTCAGAAACCAAATCAAGATAACCGGACGGTCCCAAACTTACGACGACTAAAGCGCGCTAAATGGCAACGATATGGATATATTGGAACATGGAATGTGAAAAGTATCTTTCAGGCTGGAGCTGGTAGAAAATTGGAGGAGGAATTACTTAAATATCAGATAGATGTGGCAGCATTACAGGAGATAAGATGGAAGACAATCGAGGTGACAGATCTACGGCACTACATTTTGTTCAATAGTGGGGAGGAAGAAAATAGAATAGGAACAGGGTTTATGGTCAAGAAATCAGTCAGTCATAATGTGATTGAATATGAAGCAATAAGCCCCAAACTATGCCGGTTAAGATTGAGAGGGAGATTCGCCAACATATCACTAATTAGTGTCCATGCACCAACAGAGGATGCCGATGAGGAAGAGAAAGAACATTTCTATGAAAAAATGGAGCAAGTATATGACAAGTTGCCCAAGTATGATGTTAAAGTTGTCCTAGGGGATTATAATGCCAAAGTAGGCAAAGAGAAAGAAAACCACCCAGTGGCAGGATATCATAGTAAACACCAAGAATCAAATGAAAACGGGTGGAAATTGATTGACTTTGCCTTTAGCAAGGAGCTGGTGATTAAGAGCACATGTTTTCCCCATAAGGAGATCCATAAAGAGACATGGATATCACCGGATGGTCTGACAAAGAACCAGATAGACCATGTGCTGATAGATGCGCGACATGCATCCAATATAATGGATGTGAGAAGCATGCGTGGTGCAGACAGTGATTCAGATCACATACTGGTGAGGATCAAGTTCCGAGAAAGACTGGCAATTAAACCCAGGGACAGAGCTGAGCAGAGCAAGATCTATAATGTAGAACTGTTAAGGGATGAGAAGAAGGAGGAAGAGTATAGAGACCGGCTGCAAAGAAAGCTACAGATGGGCAGAAACGGAGATGTGGACATCAACACAATGTGGGAGGAAACCAAGCTAGCAATAAATACAACGGCGCAGGAAGTACTTGGAGAGAGATGGAAACAGAGTAGAAATAAATGGTATGACGAAGAAGTGGATAAGGTTCTGGAAGAGAGAAATCTTGCCCGACAAAGAATGCTACAGAGACCCACTCGAAATAATATTGCAGTTTTTAAAGAGAAACGGAGAATAGCAAAGACATTGATAAGGAACAAGAAAAGGAGAGAGTGGATGAAATGCAGAAGAATTTTGAAAACAAACAAGGCAGAAAATTCTTCCATGGGGTTGGACAAGTAAAGAAGGGATATCAACCCAGAGTGAATATGCTTAAGGATGAGACTGATAGACTCATTGTTGGGAAAGGACGAATTCTGGAAAAATGGGCAAAACATTTTGAAACATTACTTTCTGTCAGACCAATAAATGAAGAAAAACAAGGATCAGACCATATGGAAACTTCAGAGAGAGATGAGGAGGGTGAATATGGAGATGAGAGTGAGGAGGAAGAGATGGATGAGGAGAATGGAGATGAGGATGCAGACGATATGATATCACCATTGATTGAAGAAATAAGAGATATTATAAAACAATTGAAGAACAGTAAAGCCCCAGGGAATGACCTCATAACAGCAGAAATGGTAAAACATGGAGGAGAAGTGTTGGTGAAGAAAATACACGAGATAATAAAAAAGGTATGGGAAACAGGTACAATGCCGGAGGACTGGACACTAGCAAATATATGTCCTATACATAAGAATGGGTCACGCATGCAATGCAAGAATTATCGAGGTATATCCTTACTGAGTATAGTATACAAAATCCTCTCTACAGCCATAACAAAGAGAGTTAGTAGTAGAGCAGAAAGAATTA
The DNA here is from genome assembly GCF_040414725.1 of Anabrus simplex. Lineage (NCBI taxonomy): Eukaryota > Metazoa > Arthropoda > Insecta > Orthoptera > Tettigoniidae > Anabrus > Anabrus simplex. The sequence goes on along the minus strand of NC_090268.1, from coordinate 431,659,149 downwards.
TAGGGGAGTACCAAGCTGGTTTCAGACCTGGAAGATCGACGATGGACCATATTTTCACCATGAGAATGACTCTGGAAAAGACATATGAATACAACGTTCGACTAGGGCATCTTTTTATAGATTTTAAACAAGCCTATGACAAAGTTAAGAGATCAACATTGTGGGAAACAATGAAGGAGTTTAAATTCCCACAGAAGTTAATAAAATTGACTAAGATGACCCTGGAGAACAGCAGAAGTCAGGTAAAAGTGCAGGGAAGTCTGTCAAGATCTTTCAGAACCGAAGAAGGCCTAAGGCAGGGAGACCCCTTATCACCAGTGTTATTTAATCTAGTATTGGAGAAAGCTGTAAGATCAGTAACTACTAATCCAGGTGGTAATATTTACAATAGACTGATCCAAATTTTGGCTTATGCAGATGATGTGGTGATATCTGCTAGAAGTAACGAGGCACTTACAACTGCCTTGAGGGAGCTGAAAGATGCGGCTGGGTCCTTGGGCTTGGAGATAAGTGAGGCTAAATCTAAATATATGGTAACAGAGAGAAATGGAAGGAACACTGAAAAACTCCAAGTGGATGGTTACACCTTTGAAGCAGTAGATAGCTTCACATATCTTTGGCTCAGTAATAACATCAGAAAATAAAGTTGAGACAGATATTGTAAATCGAATTAAGGCTGCCAACAGATCCTACAGGGCACTGAATCCCCTTCTGAGAAGTAAAAACTTAAGCAGGAAATTAAAACTGACTCTCTACAAAACAATAATTAAACCAGTGCTTATGTATGGGAGTGAGGCATGGGTATTGACTGAGGCCACAGAGAGGAGATTAAATGTGTGGGAAAGGAAAGTACTGAGGAAGATATTTGGACCGGTGAAGGAGGGAGATTTATGGAGAATCAGAACAAATGAAGAAATAAGATTATTGTATAAGGAGCCGGACTTGGTGACATCAACCAAAATGAGACGAATTGGATGGCTGGGGCATGTACAACGGATGGAGGAGGGAAGACTTCCAAGGAAAGCACTGACAGGACACCCTGGGGGCAGGAGAAGGAGAGGTCGGCCCCGGATGAGATGGCTGGAGGATGTGGAGACTGATCTGAGGGCCGTTGGAGTCAGGAGGTGGCGTAGGCAGGCTGAAGATCGGGACGACTGGAGACCTGTGGTCAAGAAGGCCAAGGTCCTTAAGGGACCGTAGAGCCATGGAGTAAGTAAGTTAGACTCAATTATTAACATAAATACTGTTAAGTAATAGTATACTACATTTTATATTGTAATAGTTCTTTGATGATCTCTAATCCATTTTACAAGATATAGTTTTTAACAGTATTCATAAGTCATTTCCAGTCAGGTACCTGATCTATTCCTAAGGTAAAAAATAAGGCTGATGATGCCTACTATTCATAGGTGAAACATGTATAGTACACGCACTTTTTAGTGATAGATTTTTGCACTCGGTTGAGGAGTAAGAAGGGAGCACTGTCGGTTCCGGTAGTACTGCCAACTGAATGAAAATGAAATCTGAATTGAATCGATAATATGATCGATCGATATGAATTTTCTAAACCTTTATTATCTTAACGCCAACAACTGTATCACACACACAATATATAATACTATATAACATTTCCCGATGTGAAATGTGTTCCTAGCATGAATTCTATAGTTTGGCTTTGCTGTGTAAACAACAACAGTACGAGTACTTACAGCGTACGCCAGATGTCGCACAGCGATGATAAGCGATTCTTAGTTTGTGTTTCAAAGGTTGCCAATACGAATCTCGAAGATAACCGAAGTCGACCGATGCAGCACTAGAGTTTAAATCTATCGCTACAAAGTGCGCAGATAGTACCATCCAATGTATTAATTTTATGTTAACAACTTTGAAAAGGACAAAGTCCTAATTTTTAAGATTGTATTGTATTGAATAGGTGGGTGAACAATAAAAACATACTAGTGTTATTTAATACAAATACTTTTAATGCGGACCCAAAAATGAATTTCATCACATGTAAATGCCAATGTATGTGGAAAGGATGGCCCTCTTATATACGGCGAAGGACAAGTGTGAGCAGTCACTTCAGCTCGATGTGAGCTGAGCCAGAGAGCGAAGGAAAGTGGAAAGTGCCGCAGTCATGGGAATTCAGTAAGTCCATATAACTGGAGTCGAGCTCAGTGCGAGTGACAACCTCAGCTGAGTGGGGCAAACTTTGGAGTGTCAGTCTGTCAAACTAAGGACTAGTTCTCTGCCTGTCGCCATGAGTCATGTTTCTTGGGGCCAGCTGCTGGAAGAAGGACTTTGCACGTGTTTTTGTGCAGTATGGAAGAGAACATCGGATTTTGGCATGGGGCTGTGAGTGGAATCTGACCGGAGTGTGTGAACGGTGGATACCATCTTGAACTTTGAGATGGATGTGTGCATGCTGTGAACTGTGGACTGTTACAGCGGCAACAAAGTAACTGTGTGGCTGAGTGAAATTGTAGTGTTAGAGATCACAGTCTGTGTGTATAAGTGTGAATAAACAGTGAGGACAAGAGGGAGAGCTCGAACTATGTAACTGTGTGTAATGTACTGTGAGTGTAAGTTGTGATTTTGGTGTGCCTGTGAGCGTTATTGTTAGGGTTGCCAGAATTCTGGACACAGAAGTATAGATATTTTTATTTTTCCCGAATTTAGGCAAATTTTTTTTTAGGAAACTCATAAAAAAATATTACTATCTAACTAATGTTGTAACAACACTAAACATGAAAAGACAACCAGTGAAATTTAAACTAATTTCACAACAACAATAATATATTTTAAATTGGTAGATTAATCTGATAAACTTATTTTACCACATATGGTAACAATTTAGATTCAAAATGAAATGGCGTATGGCTTTTAGTGCCAGGAGTGTCCGAGGATATGTTCAGCTCGCCAGGTGTAGATCTTTTGATTTGATTCCCGTAGGGGACCTGCACATCGTGATGAAGATGAAATTATGAAGAAGACAACACATACACCCAGCCCCCATGCCAGAGAAATTAACCAATGGTGGTTAAAATTTCCGACCCTGCCAGGAATCGAACCCGGGACGCCTATGACCAAAGGCCAGCATGCTAACCATTTAGCCATGGAGTCGGACAATTACGATTCAAGTTTTACTATTACATGTTCAACATATTTATCTGATCAATGTAACTGCTTTAAAGAAAGAAGTGTTTTATTTGATGAAATTATAGAAATCTGCACATGAGTTTTCTGAATTCACCTTAATTTGAAGCAAAGCTGGAATGTATTTCTCTCAAGTGTCCAAATATTTTGCAGCAAAGAAAACACTCTCTCTACAGGGGCAGAAATGTTTGGACGACAGTAAATAAATTTCAAAATTCTCTCAAAATTAATTATGTTCACAGCTACTTGCTTTCAGTTTGTTTGTTTGTTTGTTTTTTTTCCTCGAAAGTTTAATCGACTGACTTATATCCTTCAGTTTTGTGTCCTCCACATTTTCTTTCATTTTTAAATACAAGATTCACGGTTACTACTTCAGTGATCTTTCTTCTTCCTAAACTGAATTTTATAATTGAATCCAAATTATTCAGTATATTTTTTTAAATTTTACTATCGGTGAGTCTGTTATCTATTATAGAAAAATCACTGAATTTTCTAGATGTAGTCACAACGAGGGAAGAAAAAGGATATAATTTCAGAATACACTTTCACACCGACCACTATCAGGAACAACTCGTTACACCCTGAGGCACAGAAAAGATCTTTCTTTAAAGCAGTTACATTCATCACTCATTGATCTCAGGGTGTAACGAGTTGTTCCTGATAGTTACGTTAACAGAGCGTTTAGTATACCATTATCTAAATCTGCAAAGAGTAAAGAACTATTGTTTATCTGACAACAAACCCTCTTGAATGGTTTCAACAATAACATGATGGATAAAATAATTAATAAATTTTCAGAAAGCGAGAATTTAAATTAGTAACTTAACTGAACTTAGTAAAACTGAGAAATACATCAAATTCATATATAATAATCTAAACATACTGGTAATAACAAATTTATTTAAGAGAAATTTCAAAATTGCATTTTCCACCAATAGAAACATGAAAAAGTATTTTCAACCATGATACAGTAAATCTCTCTGAAAAAAGATAATTTTTTTTTTATTTGGGAATATATAAACTTACATGCTTTGAGTGCAAGAATACATACATAGGACAATCTGGCTGCAATTTTAAAGTAAGATTTTTAGAACATGTGAATGCTGAAAAACATAGAAGATTCTCAGCTAAGGGAACACACATGACTACCACAGTTCATAAATTTACCATCATAGAACAAGACCTCACCATCATAAAAAAAATTTAAAAAGGGCAGCTTAATGAACACGTATGAAGATCTATACATTTATCTAGACCAACTTGTAAAGAAAAATGATAATCTTAATGAGGCTATAGAATATAAGAACCCGTTATATAATCAAATCCTGGTGTATTTAAAAATACAGTACTTGAAAAAGATCACGGAAAATTAATTAGAATTTCTCCAACTCCAGATAGCCCTACGGCATGTTCCTCCTCCTTTGAAGCAGAAGGTAACAACAAGGAAGTTAATGACGCACCAATACCCCCGCTCCACCTCCTCAAGAATGTGAACAAGAAAGAACACATCACAACTACACCAGACACGGCTGTAAAAAAGACAGGAGATACTGTTCCAGAGGAAAGCAGGTTTAAAAAGGTATTAACAACTAGGAATTAGTGATATTTTCATCTGCAATAGTAATAGGAGCCACATTATGAAACCTAGATTTCTTCATTTTGACAATTACTAATTTTTTTTGTTTGTTTTTTACATGAACATTTTAAGAAAAGACATCAGGACATAAATTCTCTATAGACTATTGTACAAGTGCTTCCTTGATGACTGCTTTCAATTGTAGAAAGAATTTTTATATATTCTTTTGAGTATTTTGTTTTTAATGTTGTCATTTAATCTTCTTATGCTAATTTAAGGACACTTTCTCTCAAAGCATTGTTACTTTGTCAATGTATGAATTTTTCATCTAAACAGTGTTATGTGGCTGAAAATGTTTATAATATACGAAACATGTACCACTTTTAACCAATAAGTTGCCTTAAGCAACTAATGTATCAACAAGGTGAAAAATAAAAAATACTTCGTTGTGAATCTGTTAAAGTGCGATATGGAACAAGAAGCTAATTTTATGTAATCCCCTGAATAGGTAAACAAATGTCCCTGTATTAGCCTCTACAAAAAGTTTCTCAAATTCACAGAATGGTATCGAAACATGCGAACCTTAGAATTCTTGGAAAGGCCATGGCTACTCAGTGGCAGAGTTGATGATGATGATGCTTGTTGTTTTAAGGGGCTTAACATCGAAGGTCATTGGCCCCTAATGCAACGAGATGGACGACACAATATATGATAGTTAAAATTTTAAAATGTATCCACCGACTAGAGTTTAAAAAAATGGTGATGAAGAGAAATGAGTATGAGATTAAATCAATCAGTGGATCTAATTCGCAATGCCTTATTGCTAATATAATAAGAGAAAATACATTAAACAAAGGAATAAGGCATTGCCTGGTAGTACAGATATATATACATAATTTACATTAGACATTAAAATAACACACCAAAATACGCAACACAAACTAAAATGAAGTCAATGGGTTAAAAGCACAATTAACACAAATACACTAGGAAAAAGGACATCATTACACATGATAAAACAGACCACTATCCCTCATAAAGCAGATGACAAGGTCTGCTCACTGCTCGTCATCTCGCAAGATAAGGGAGATTGTACTCGGGAGGTTAAGACTACGGCGCAGATCGACCTGGTCCACACACTCCGTAAGGTAAGATGATCACCGCAAGTACACACCAGATGGGGTTCTCCTTTCAATAGATGGGAGTGAGTCAGGATAGCGTGGCCGGTCCAAAGACATAATACCATTGCTTCCTTCTGCGAAGCCCAAAGGGAAGTCCTCCATACCTTCGTTGTTCCTTTTATCGCTCTCAGCTTATTTGGAAGTGGAATGGCCTGCCACTCCATCTCCCAATGGGACATAACCAGATGTCTCATCGAGTACGAATATCAATTGCTGGAACCTTGAAAGGCAGCCTTATCTGCTAATTCATATCCCTCTATACCCATGTGGCTTGGGAGCCACATAAACGTGATTCTGATGCCGGCATCCAAACACCCGGCCAACAGGTCCTGGACCCGCTGTACCAGAGGGTGCTGAGGGAAACAAGTATCAATAGACTGTAGCGACCTCAAGGAGTCAGTACACAGAAGAAAGTGTCGGCGCTCATCAGACAGTACGTACCACAGAGCTTCACAGATGGCATAGAGCTCTGCTGTATACACACTACAGGTTTCCAGGAGAGCAAAGAGAAACCTATCATTGTCGACAATGAACGCACAGCCCACCTTTGTTTCTGTCCTTGAACCATCTGTGTAGACAACGACTGAACCTGGATATTGGCCAACAATGGACAGGAAGAGCCTCCGATAAATCGAACGGTCTGTGTTTCCTTTCGGGCCAGTGTGCAGATGCAGGATTATTTCAGGTCATCATACTACCCACGGAGGTACCCCACTTGGTTGTCTGACTAAGCAAGGAACCAAAGGTATGTGAAACAATCTGTAACTGCTATCCAAGCGTATTCCAACCAGCCGCGTTGCTTGAGGACAAGCAGCGTACAGCAAATGGTTGCCATGGTTGAACACACAAGGATAGCTTGGATGAAGTGGGATCTGTCGCAAATTTAATCAATCAATCAATACTGATCTGCATTTAGGGCAGTCGCCCAGGTGGCAGATTCCCTATTTGTTGTTTTCCTAGCCTTTTCCTAAATGATTTCAAAGAAATTGGAAATTTATTGAACATCTCTCTTGGTAAGTTATTCCAATCCCTAACTCCCCTTCCTATAAATGAATATTTGCCCCAGTTTGTCCTCTTGAATTCCAACTTTATCTTCATATTGTGATCTTTCCTACTTTTATAAACGCCATTCAAACTTATTCGTCTACTAATGTCATTCCACGCCATCTCTCCGCTGACAGCCCGGAACATACCACTTAGTCGAGCAGCTCTTCTTCTTTCTCTCAATTCTTCCCAACCCAAACATTGCAACATTTTTGTAACGCTACTCTTTTGTCGGAAATCGCCCAGAACAAATCGAGCTGCTTTTCTTTAGATTTTTTCCAGTTCTTGAATCAGGTAATCCTGGTGAGGGTCCCATACACTGGAACCATACTCTAGTTGGGGTCTTACCAGAGACTTACATGCCCTCTCCTTTACATCCTTACTACAACCCCTAAACACCCTCATAACCATGTGCAGAGATCTGTACCCTTTATTTACAATCCCATTTATGTGATTACCCCAATGAAGATCTTTCCTTATATTAACACCTAGATACTTACAATGATCCCCAAAAGGAACTTTCACCCCATCAACGCAGTAATTAAAACTGAGAGGACTTTTCCTACTTGTAAAACTCACAACCTGACTTTTAACCCCGTTTATCAACATACCATTGCCTGCTGTCCATCTCACAACATTTTCGAGGTCACGTTGCAGTTGCTCACAATCTTGTAACTTATTTATCACTCTATAGAGAATAACATCATCCGCAAAAAGCCTTACCTCCGATTCCACTCCTTTACTCATATCATTTATATATATAAGAAAACATAAAGGAATGATAATACTGCCTTGAGGAATTCCCCTCTTAATTATTACAGGGTCAGATAAAGCTTCACCTACTCTAATTCTCTGAGATCTATTTTCTAGAAATATAGCAACCCATTCAGTCACTCTTTTGTCTAGTCCAATTGCACTCATTTTTGCCAGTAGTCTCCCATGATCCACCCTATCAAATGCTTTAGACAGGTCAATCGCGATACAGTCCATTTGACCTCCTGAATCCAGGATATCTGCTATATCTTGCTGGAATCCTACAAGTTGAGCTTCAGTGGAATAACCTTTCCTAAAACCGAACTGCCTTCTATCGAACCAGTTATTAATTTCACAAACATGTCTAATATAATCAGAAAGAATGCCTTCCCACAGCTTACATACAATGCATGTCAAACTTACTGGCCTGTAATTTTCAGCTTTATGTCTATCACCCTTTCCTTTATACACAGGGGCTACTATAGCAACTCTCCATTCATCTGGTATAGCTCCTCCGACCAAACAATAATCAAATATGTACTTCGGATATGGTACTACATCCCAACCCATTGTCTTTAGTATATCCCCAGAAATCTGATCAATTCCAGTCGCTTTTCTAGTTTTTAACTTTTGTATCTTATTGTAAATGTCATTGTTATCATATGTAAATTTTATTACTTCTTTGGCCTTAGTTTCCTCCTCTATCTCAACATTATCCTTGTAACCAACAATCTTTACATACTGCTGACTGAATACTTCTGCCTTTTGAAGATCCTCACATACACACTCCCCTTGTTCATTAATTATTCCTGGAATGTCCTTCTTGGAACCTGTTTCTGCCTTAAAATACTTATACATATCCTTCCATTTTTCACTAAAATTCGTATGACTGCCAATTATGCTTGCCATCATATTATCCTTAGCTGCCTTCTTTGCTAGATTCAATTTTCTAGTAAGTTCCTTCAATTTCTCCTTACTTCCACAGCCATTTCTAACTCTATTTCTTTCCAGTCTGCAACTCCTTCTTAGTCTCTTTATTTCTCTATTATAATAAGGTGGGTCTTTACGATTCCTTACCACCCTTAATGGTACAAACCTGTTTTCGCATTCCTCAACAATTTCTTTAAACCCATCCCAGAGTCTGTTTACATTTATATTTACCGTTTTCCACCGATCATAGCTACTTTTTAGAAACTGCCTCATGGCTGCTTTATCAGCCATGTGGTACTGCCTAACAGTCCTACTTTTAAGACCTTCCTTTCTATCACATTTATTTTTAACTACCACAAAAACAGCTTCATGATCACTAATGCCAGCTATTACTTCAGTTTCCCTATAGAGCTTATCTGGTTTTATCAGCACGACATCCAGGATATTTTTCCCTCTGGTTGGTTCCATCACTTTCTGAATCAGCTGTCCTTCCCATATTAACTTATTTGCCATTTGTTGGTCATGCTTTCTGTCGTTCGCATTTCCTTCCCAATTGACATCTGGCAAATTCAGATCTCCCGCTACAATCACATTCTTTCCATGTCGTTTCCCACATAGCTGACTATCCTATCAAATAATTCTGAATCCGCGTCAGTGCTACCCTTTCCCGATCTGTACACTCCAAATATATCAAGTTGCCTATTATCTTTAGAAATGAGCCTTACACCTAGAATTTCATGTGTCTCATCTTTAACTTTTTCGTAGCTTACAAATTCTTCTTTCACCAGAATGAACACTCCGCCTCCCACCCTTCCTATCCTATCTCTACGATACACACTCCAGTGCCGTGAGAAAATTTCTGCATCCATTATATCATTTCTCAGCCATGATTCAACTCCTATTACAATATCTGGTGAATATATATCTATTAAATTACTTAATTCTATTCCTTTCCTTACAATACTTCTACAGTTCAACACTAACAATTTTATGTCATCCCTACTTGATTTCCAGTTCCCTGTTCCCTTATCACCGCTCCCTAGGCCATCCCGTTTCCCTGAATGTACCTCCCTATTACCCTTCCAAACAAATTTCCTAACTTATACGTACCACTGCGGTTTAAATTTACAGCATACGAAAGTAGGAGCTGCTGGCGCCTCAATTGTAAAGGCGGCACACCAGACTCAGCGAGCAGGCTGTCAATGGGGCTTGTACGAAAAGCTCCCATCACCAACCTAACCCCGCTGTGGTGGATGCTTTTCAGCTTCGCAAGGACGCTTGGTCTTGCTGAGCCATATGCTGTGCTGCTGTAGTCTAGCCGGGATAAAATATGCGCCCTATAGAATCGTAGGAGCACCATGCGGTCAGCACCCCAATTAGTGCTGCTAAGAAACTTCATGATATTCAGCTTCTTAGTGAATTGCACTTTTAACTGATGCACTTGTGGCTCCCATGATAATTTGCTATTGAAAAGGAGCCCAAGAAATCAGTGTCAACAACTGGAAGAATGACATTTCCTAAACAAAGCCCAGGTTGCGAATGAAGAGTGCGAAGCCGACAAAAGTGGACAACAGAGGACTTTGCGGTGGAAGTCCTCTGTTGTCCAGTGGCAGAGTTATAATGCATCTATTATAGCTGACACTTAGTAAAATTAACAGTTTTACAGACAGCAGGAATATTTTCGTGATGGATCGTCATATTGTAAAGACACATGGAACAGGTATTGCCAGCAAATTATCAATGGGTTCTAGTCAATATTATGATGCCAATTTTAAGTTAATGGTTATAAAATACATGTATATGAAGAATAATGGTGCAGACGCAAGAAAATACGGCATAACTGAATCTAATATTCCACATTAGCGTGAAGACATAGATAGATTAAAAATGCGTAAAGTACAAGAATTGCATTCAGTAGCCTGCAACAAGGATGCTTTAAAAAAGTCAAAAATTAAATTGTGAAGTCTGTGCGTGAAGAACACAAGGACAGAATGGCCATACTATGGCGCAAGAAATTCGTTGACCTTCAATGTTTGTGTTTTCATTACAAATCACTAGCCTCTGAAGTTGGCCAAACCCAGCAAGCAAAACATGTGTATAGTGGCACGCTTAGTAAAAGTAACGGTTACTTTCATAGACATCAGGAATATTTTCCAGGTATTGCCAGCAAATTTTCAATGGGTTCTCTTCGATATTAGAAAGGTATTCCCAAAAATAAGGTCTCCAATTTTTTTAATAATACATAGACCTGTTTATTTCTACAATGGTTTACATCATTTTATTGCTTGGAAATTTAGCTATTTTTATACATAATCACCATTTTGGTCGATGCATTTTTGTAGATGCTGTGACAGCTTTTGTACACCCATGTCATACTGGCTCACCGCCGTGCTGTTCAGGAAGTGTGGTCTTCAGTCAGCATGCGTGGCACCCATCTTGTGCACACCTTCCAGTATTTCAACTTTTCCGTTAAAATTCTGTGAGCGGCGCTTCGGGAAACCTCAGGAACCAAACTGCAGAGATCATCCAGGGTGATCCGCCGATCTTCACATGTGATTTGCTAAACCTTCACGACTGTCTCGATGGAAATTAATGGTCTCCCGCTCCTTTGTTCATCAATTGGCAATGGATTTCAATTGGTTCAGTACCTTTTGCGTTCAAAAACCGAATAACTGCACGCACTTCGCACTTGGAGGTAACATCCAATGGAAGCTCCATTCTCAACGGCTGCCAAGCCAAGACTGAGTGTCTCAGCATGGCATGCACATGTTTATATGCGAGTGCAGAAAATACTCTTCACAATATTGTGACCAACAGCCACACGAACAGAGTTCTGTATTTATAAAATATATGAAACCATATGTTTGGGATTACCCTCGTATGATGCCAATATTAATTTAATGGTTATGAAACTCATGGAAATAATAATTGTGCAGCCACAAGACAATACGACATAACTAAAGCCAATATTTGGCAAAGATAATCTAAAAATGCATACTGTACAATAAAAGCATTCATATGATTTCACAAAGCACTTTTTAAATGTGATATAATTTTTTGAAGAAAAATGCGGGGGTCATCTTGCATTCAGAGTCGTCTTGGATTCAGAGAAATAAGGTATTTGGCTTTCCTGAAATTGAGATCAGGCCCGTACTTATGACTCATGCGGCACATTCATACAACAACAACAATGTTTAAAAAATGTATGTACAATTGAACAAACTACAATCTGAAAGAAACTCTTAAACTAAGAGTTATTTCAAATATAGGAAAATTTAATTTGAACTACCAGCATTTATTTACAGCTTACCTCAGTAGTGATGGAAGATGCTCATTCTCAAAGAGACTCACTATCCCAGATTGCAGAGTATCTTTGGTGCAGAAAGACTGTAATAGAACAAAATTATATAAGACTCAAACCCTATGCATTACTCTAGCCTGTCTTCATACAATGAACTTGTAAGATTCTAAATCCTCTTAGGCAGTCATCTAAAATTTTTCTTATCAAAGTTTGTAAAATGAAAAAGCAGGAAATCAGCCCTGACCAACTGGGTATTGTCTTTTCCATTTAGATATCTGTATTGTCCTTTACATGGACTTCTACTTATCCCTGTTGTAAATTTTGATTCTCAGCATATATAATTTAAAGCAAATATTTATAGACTTATTGTCAATCAATCAATCAATCAATACTGATCTTTATCTGATCCTGTAATAATTTAAGAGGGGAATTCCTCAAGGCAGTATTATTGGACCTTTATGTTTTCTTAAAAACATAAATGATATGAGTAGAGAACTGGTATCAGAGGTAAGGCTTTTTTCAGATGATGTTATGCTGTACAGAGTAATAAATAAGTTACAAGATTGTCAGCAACTGAAAAAAGACCTCAACAATGTTGTGAGATGGACAGCAGGCAATGGTATGATGATGAACAGGGTTAAAAGTCGGTTGTGAGTTTCACAAATAGGAAAAGTCCACTCAGTTTTAATTACTGCGTTGATGGGGTGAAAGTTTCTTTTGGGGATCATTGTAAGTACCTAGCTGTTATTATAAGGAAAGATCTTCATTGGGGTAATCACATAAATGGAATTGTAAATAAAGAGTACAGATCTCTGCACATGGTTATGAGGGTATTTAGGGGTTGTAGTAAGGATATAAAGGAGAGGGCATATAAGTCTCTAGTAAAACCCCCAACTAGAGTATGGTTCCAGTGTATGGGACCCTCACCAGGATTACTTGATTCCAGAACTGAAAAAAAATCCAAAGAAAAGCAGCTCAGTTTGTTCTGGGTAATTTCCAACAAAAGACTAGGGCTACGAAAATGTTGCAAAATTTGGAATGGGAATAATTGGGAGAAAGGAGATAAGCTACTTGACTAAGTGGTATGTTACAAATTCAAAATTTCATCATTGTTCCTTATTTACTCTGAAATTTAAAATGATAATGGTTGGGGAGATTTACCAAATCAATACAGCCTTACAATCACTCTTAGTGATCAATTATATTTACAAAAAACACAGTGCATGTTTCGGTTCCTAAGAGCAATCTTCAGCTTTTACAAATAGTCTAAATAAAAATAGCCATAAGGAAGATATTGTCCACATGATGGTGTGCACAAACATAATAAACATTTAACATTAACCTTAAAAAAATTACGGTGACTGGACTTTTCTTTGGCGCGAGGGGAACAATTCCCAAATCTTTCGTCACATGGCGACAAAAATATAAACTAGCGAGAAGTCTACAAGATGAGATAGTCATCTCACTCATCAAATACTCTGTTTCGATTCTTCGTCACCATTTATATGGAGTTCATGCCATTTAACATGGTTAATTGTAACCTATCATTTTTTTAAAACATTAATCTTTTTTATCTTCCCTCAAAATTGTAATTGTGTATTATTCTGTGTCTTATGGCGAATCTAGGATGTTCTGGATCAGGCTAAATAAATAAATAATAATAAATAAATAAATACACAGTATGTATCAAGTATTCAACTTGAATCTCAAAATAAGTTCATAGGCCAAATTAAAATCTAAAATTGAGAGACGCTCTTTCTTCAAATTACAACAGTACTATTTTTTAAATCCTTCTTAAAGTTAAAACATATGCCTCTCCTGCAATATTCATTAAAAAAACTTCTGTTGCCAACACGTGTTAATGGAAGAGGAAAATAGTCCTCAAGGTTGAATCCCATGGCTGTATTGAATTGTGCAGAACTTTTTCATTTGTAATAATCTTGTACAAATATATATCCTTTAGACCTGACTCCCTTTCTAAGAAACATGGCCAGTTTTGGCAGCTGGTGCATTTAGGGCTCTCTAAAGACTAGGTATGCTCGCCCGCCATTATGGTTCATTCCTGCACTACGTTGGTAAGGCAATTGGCCGCCTAGTCTTGTATATCCCTCTTTCGTACTGTTCTTGACGCTAGAAAGTAATGCTAAACTAACATACTGTAAAAATACTCATTCTCAGTATTACTCAAACGATTACTCAACATAAATATTAGTATATTTCGTACCTTATTGAGTAATTTTACTCGAGACCGTGATTGTAAAAGCAACGCCGTTGGTAATTTTCCTTTTAATAAACAAACAAACTAGGGATGTACTCTCACCGGAGAAATATTAGAAAAAGTAGCTTAACAATAAATCGTTTTTTAAATTATGATATTATTCATAAGTAGATAGGTTGTTCGTAAGCTATGCGCCACGGTACCGTCTAATCAAATGAGGGACATCTTAAATCGTGGAATTTGACGTGGTAATTGGTCAGTGTTGAAGATATATAAATTGTGATAGAAGATTTGGTACCACATGATCACAGTCGGTATTTCATACTTGCGTAAAATTGATTCAGCGCTATTTTCAATGTTGTCGAAATAATAAGAAAAATATTCTTCGAACAAAAATAACGCAGAAATGTGATGTATGAAGACGAACACCCCCAAGTACCTGGGATTCTTTGAGTTTATTTCTTTCTTCTAAAATTCAGTCCCTTTTCTTATTTACCAGTATTTAAAAACATTCTGTGCAAAATAAATTTAATTTTTGGTGAGTGTTTTTTTTTACAAGTTGCTTTACGTCGCACCGACACAGATAGGTCTTATGGCGACGATGGGACAGGGAAGGGCTAGGAGTGGGAAAGTGGGAAAGAAGCAGCCGTGGACTAATTAAAGTACAGCCCCAGCATTTGCCTGGTGTGAAAATGGGAAACCACGGAAGAATATCTTCAGGGCTGCCGATAGTGGGGTTCGAACTCACTATCTCCCGAATATAGGATACTGGCCGCACTTAAGCGACTGCAACTATCGAGCTCGGTTTTGGTGAGTGTTATTAATCTCATCAGCTTATGCAGTTGTGATGAACAGAGGATTTTTGTTTGTTTAACCGAACATGCATGAAACAAATAATTACATTCGGGAAGAAAATAGGAATAGCTGAAGTATTGCACTGATAATCAATTACCAGTGACTTGTAAGGGGAGTGACCTACGAGCTGTGGAGAATATTGAACATTTTTGACTTTGGCAAAGTTAACAGTACTTCTTTTTTTTACAGAGATCCCTCTGCTTTGAGGAATAGTAGTATGATTTTTCAACACGACTCACTTTATTAAATTTCAAAGGGTTGCAACAGTCCGCCTCTGTAGTGCAGTGATTAGTGTGATTTGCTGCCATCCCCGGAGGCCCGGGTTCGATTCCCGGCTCTGCCATGAAATTTGAAAAGTGGTACGAGGGCTGGAACGGGGTCCACTCAGCCTCGGTAGAGGTGGGTTAGATTCCTACCTCAGCCATCCTGGAAGTGGTCTTCCGTGGTTTCCCACTTCTCCTCCAGGCAAATGCCAGGATGGTACCTAACATAAGGGCACGGCCGCTTCCTTCCCTCTTCCTTGTCTATCCCTTCCAATCTTCCCATCCCCCACCCAGGCCCCTGTTCAGCACAGCAGGTGAGGCCGCCTTGCGAGGTACTGGTCATCCTCCCCAGTAGTATCCCCCGACCTAATGTCTCACGCTCCAGGACACTGCCCTTGAGACGGTAGAGGTGTGATCCCTCGCTGAGTCCGAGGGAAAAACCAACCCTGGAGGGTAAGCAAATTAAAAAAAGAAAGAAAGAAAGAAAGAAAGAAAGAAAGAAAGGGTTGCAACATTGGTTAACGTGCTCAGGCAGCACACAGAAAAAATATATTTAAGTAATATTTTAGAAATTTACTGTCTTCTTTTTATTACAGTATTTACAAAACAATAACACTCAGTTCCTTGCTTATATTTTTCTCTTCTTTTCCGAAGCAGTTCCATACATTTTACCTCGTTTCCATTTTTTTAAGTCCACAACAATATAGGATATAATTTTGAAGAAGTGTCTAACATTTTTTCTTTAAAATTACAGCATCTTGGAGAATATGTACTGCTACATTTATCATTCAAATTTTTCTCCGTTACAAGATTTCCACCATTTTGCATTATATAATGCTTATAGTCCCTATAGTAGACCTCACAGTTACAAATTAATTTCATAACTTCACAATTTGGTTTCTTGAGACCACCCCAATGTTAATAAATACGAATATTTCAGAGCTTGAGTCAGAAAGCTTATAGTTTAAAACCTGTCTGCATATAGGCCTACCACAGATCTTGGTTTACAAAAATCCATTTATTGTATTACCTCCAACGTTAAACAACGAAGTTAGTTTTGACAAATATTGTAACTGTGGTGTTTGGATGTTGAATTCCTGTTGCCAGACTTTGGGGCAGAACTGAATATTGAATGATCAATGTGTCTGAATTAAGGGATGTAGTAACGTCAGCGGGAGCTGGAAGCAGGATTAAGAAAGTAACTTAGTTGAAGTAGAAGGTGTAGAAGAGGCAGTGGAGGCATAATGCAGACCAGAATTGAATCTAAACAACCTGTATACCGCAGTAGAGACATAACTACAAATAGCTGCAGAACAACCCACCATTATGTAGTAAACATCCACACAAATATGGCACTATTCTGTCCATGCACGCGGTGATTACAGCAATACGTTCAACGTGACGAAGCGAGCGCTCGTAGGAGAAACTAGAGTTTGATCACATGGCCAATTGCTCATGTATGAACCAAAATGGCAGCTAAGCATACCCATCTTATAGAGCCTTAGGTGCATTTACATATAGGTATATTCATGTAGCTGCTATTATCATTGACAATATGAGTAGTGATACATGCTTCTTGTAGTTGAAAATTGGGATTATGAACAGCTTTCTTGTGTGTCAGTTTCTTTGTATTTCTCAAAGTTACAGTTAATTGGACCATCAACATAATTTTCTTCACCTTTGTGTTTCACATTCTCAAACACTTTATTATTGCTACCAGTACTAATTACTTCAGAATTCAGAAATTCTGCCATAGATGTTGGTTCACTCATGAAACAACATGTGGGTTAGATGGTAAGTAATTCAGACAATGATGAAGAGTGAGAATTTGTGTTTTGAATTCCTGTTGCCAGACTGTTGGTGATCTCACAGCCTCTTTCCTCACATTAATCAAAATTTTGGATGCTCCTGAAGAAAATCATTCATCCTAAATGGCTATGATTTTCTCAAGTTTATGTTCAGTTCAGGCAAATATTAGTAAAATTTAGGGCCATTTACCTGAAAGTTCTATCTGATTATTACATAAGCTCACGGACGATTCAGCTGGGGCTCTGTAACTATTTTCAACAATGTCTGTAAAAAATTATTATCTGTCAGTATACAGCATACCATGATACAGGCTAACAACATGCCTCTTTGGTATAAGATGAAACTGGCCTTCTGACCCCAACTTGGCAAGATCGATCCTGGCTCAGTCAGGTGCTCAAATACGTCAGCCTCATGTCAGTAGATTTACTGGCATGTAAAAGAACTCCAGTGGGACTGAATTGTGGCACCTTGGCATCTCTGAAAACTGTAAAAGCAGGTATAGTAGGACGTAAGGTAAATAACTTTTTCTTTTAAATTTCTTTTATTTGCAAATTGACCACTTAGGATGACAAAAAAATGTCATTGTTTCTTTGTCTGAAGTTTCCTCTTCCTCCAGTACTCCTTCATATGGGCGCTGTGTGTTTCTTCTGTTCATCCGCCTGGGATCTTCCAGTCTTTGCAGTTCTTTCGACTTGAAACCCTTCCAAATTTTGAATTATGAACCAAAATATTTTCCTGTCTGAACACCTGAACTTCCTGGATGTTGGACTTCTCTAGATCTCTATGAATTATTATTATTATTATTATTATTATTATTATTATTATTATTATTATTATTATTATTATTATTATTATTATTATTATTATTATTATTATTATTATTATTATTATTATTATTATTATTATTATTATATGAAAAGCCCTACCTACAAGGGGATTCAAACTTCCAATTTCATCACTTTTCTTAATGCTACATGTAAGTATGAATGATATTAAAAATTACGTGCAAGAACTACTGAAAATTAGAAATACAGTACTCGCTTAATATAGCATGCATATCTACATTCAAAAATGTAAAAACTTAAGAAATGAAAGTGTAATGTGTTTCTTGCAATAACTAAGCACGTAAATAATAAAAGAATGCCAGAATCAATTTACCACTCACAAAGAATCATCACTACTGTGTACCACGAATATATGACTTACGAGGTTTAAACAAACGATTCTCACAAGTAAGCCATTGTGTCTTCTGTGGGAGCTCATTATGTCAAGTGCACCAGTAGTAAATTGACATACGAGGTTTCATCTGCAGAATTAAAGCAAGTGACATAAGAGTTAAGAACAGTTCTATGGATTCTGATTGGTTATGATGCAAGGTTTTGTCAGCAGGTCCAGTAATGTATTTGCTACCTAAATCTACCATAATCCAAAAATGGCAAATTTTAACATACGAAGTGTGGAATCATCACTGACGATATACTATACTCTACCTGTCCCACTATGGATATTCTCGTGCATCTAAGCTTACTTTGAATGACATATACAATATACAGTATATGTATGAATAATTATTGTGTGTGCACACTCATACACTAACACCAGCTAATCTTCCCAATCCCTGTTATAGCATAGCAAGATTTTGCTTAAATGCCTGAATGACAGCAGTGAGGCAAGACACAGCATACTTGGTTTAAAATGTTTTCCATATAATATGACTAGGCACTGCGTAAGATGAAATACTTCACATGTACTTTTCAGGAAAACCATAATTAATTGTTTGCACTGCTGAAACAAAATGTCCAGTTAACTAACAAACTATACTTTGGATGTGCATGAAAATAATAAAGAATTTTAGCTAATTGGCTCAATTTTTGCCTCATGCTTTACAAATGCTTTTGTTTACAACTAACATGAGGTAAGGCGAAAAACAATTTAGTTACTTTTAAAGATACTCAATCTAACGTGACATTAGAGTATGGTTCCAGTATATGGGACCTTTTTTTTTTTTTTTTTTTTTAATTTGCTTGACATTGCCTGGACACAAACAGGTCTTATGTCGATGTTGGAATAGGAAAAATCTAAGAATGGGAAGGAAGTGCATCCAGGGCTCTAATTAAGGTACAGCCCCAGCATTTGCCTGGTGTGAAAATGATAAACCAATTTCAAGGATGCCAACAATGGGATTTTAACCCACAATCCCCCAGATGCAAGCTCATAGCTGCATATCCCTAACCGCACTGCCAACTCACACGGTGTGTATGGGACCCAGGCCAGGATTACTTGATACGAGAACTGGAGAAGATCTAAAGGAAGCACCATGATTTATTCTGTATGGTTTCTGACAAAAGAAGTGTTATGAAAATGTTCCAAACTTTTGGCTGGGAAGACTTGGGAATAAAGAGATGAGCTGCTCGACTAAGTGGTATCTTCTGAGTTGTCAGTAGGGAGAAGGTGTGGAATAACTTTTAAATAAACTTGAGTGTAGCTTTCAAATAAAGGAAAGATCATAATATGAAGATAAATTTGAATTCAAGAAGTCAAATTGGGTCAAATATTCATTTGTAGGAAGTGGAATAAGGGATTGGGTTAATTTATCACAGGAAATGTTTGATATATTTCCACGTTCTTTGTAATCATTTAAGAAAAGACTGGGTGAACAATTGATAGGGATAGACCTAAATTCAGATCAATGATACTGATTGTTTTTTTTCTTTTTACAAGTTGCTTCATGTCGCACTAACACAGATAGGTCTTATGGCAACGATGGAACAGGAAAAGACTAAGAATGGAAAGGAAGTGGCCTGGCGTTAATTAAGGTACAGCCCCTGCATATGCCTGGCGTGAAAATGGGAAATCAAGGAAAACCATCTTCAGGACTGCCGACAATGGGCCTCGAACCCGCTATCTCCCAAATACTCGATACTGGCCACACTTAAGCGACTGCAGCTATCGAACTCGGTAATGACTGATTGAACATGGCTACAGCTCTGTAGGTATGACGCAGGCTTTTCTCACCTGAGCAAGATGCAGGAAAAATACTTGATCATTGTTCATCTCCAGAAAAGGAAGCTGTTCTGCATACAGATCATAGCTTCGGTTCTTGAAAAGAGAATACAGCAGAAGAGTGGCGATATCGTCAGCCAGCTGTTCTTCCCTGTGAAGCTCGGGATTGAGCTGCAACAGCAAGATGCAAGTACATTGTCAGATAATACCAAAAACAGTCAAATACAGTATATAAGGACAGGAATATAAAAAGTACTACATAATAGGATAAACATAATGGCAGGTGAGAATATCAGAAGATGGCTCCAACAGAAAGAGGAGAGTAGTTCATATGCCAGGCTGAATAGCTGGTTTTCTGTATCCAAGTTGGCAGGTTCGATCCTGGCTCAGCACGGCAGTATTTGAAAGTTCTCAAATATGCCAGCCCCGTGTCAGTAGATTTACAGGCACATAAAGAACTCCTATGAGACAAAAATCTGGCACATCGGTGTATCCAAAAATTGCTAAAGCGGTTAGTGGAACATTAAACCAATAACATTACTATTATTGTATCGGCACAGGAGATAAATAAGCACAGAAACTGGTATCGTTCTACTTTTAAAATTTACTATCACTTATTCTCCACATTAAAACACACAGGCATACCAAGAACACAGTACAGGACACACAATCTCAGGCTTTCTATCTTATTCTCGCTGGTTCAGTCATACCACTTAACTCAGTCTTCATTCACTAGCACTACGGTTTCACTCAGTCACAGTTACTTTGTTGCCGCTGTCACAGTCCTCAGTTCACAGCTTGCTTGCATCAGACTCACAGTCCAGGGTGATATTCGCTGTCCACTTACTCCCGTACAACTCCGTTCACAGCACCACTCCGCAAAACCACACACGTTAAGCTACACAGCGGCTGAGAGAAAGACACACACACACACACACATGCACGCTGCTCCCGCTGCTCCCACCCAAAGTTGGAGGTTGATACGGTGGATGTAGTGGCCATCTGCGCAGCATTGCTCCTCCCTTAGAGCAAAGCATCCCCACTTGCCAAATGATACGGTGCCGGATGATCTGTTTGGGTGGTCATCGTCTTTGAATAGTGGATCTGCTGTGTCCAGTCAGTGGTGTCCTCATTCCTGGTGACAATCCACAGGTCCTCGTATGGCAGTCGAAGCTGCGCTGGCTTTCCCTTGTTCCCACCACTGTCGACTTCCAGGACCTGAGCGCCTTCGTAGTCCACCAGTGTGATGCACGTGACTGGCTCATATGTCTCAGACTTGGCCCCCCTGAATCTCTTCTTCTTTAAAGGTCCTGAACTCAGTGTTCATACCGGCATGCAGCTATGTTTCAAGATGAATGTCCTGGTCAGGTGACACCCTCCTTGGTTGGTTGTTTGTTCAGACTTCTTTGGTGCTCTGTCACTTAGTGAGAGTCCCTTTATTTGTGTCATTGCAATTACTGTCTTTATCTCTGCGGATATCAAGACAGCCTCCTCAAGGTTCTGCTTCCAGCAGAGCATCTTCCCTGAATGGATCTCAGTGCCACAGAGCTTACCACAGGTGTCAGCCGCCTTGCACTGTGTGTCATAATGGTGCAGCCACGTTGATTGGTTGCTTGATTTTGCCGTCAAATACCCACAGCATTTTATTGGTGCACTGAGTCCTCTCCTGCAGCTAAACTCACTGGGCTGCTCTCAGTTGGTGGCCAGTGCATAACCATAGAGTATTCACACAACCTCCTCGCAGGTCAAACCTGGCGGGGAGCTGCATCGAACCCCCATGCTCTGCCCACGTAATCTGACCATCAGATATTCTGTTCCCTTCTCTGACGCTGATCCGATCTTGAACTGGGTCCAGAACGTTCCCCAGGAAGTGGTCCTGTCATACCACCTCCACAACAATGGAGCTGCCATCACTGCCAGTTGGCTTCATGGCCGTCGTACTCTCTCTTAGGGCACTCACTGCTCTTGGTGAACCTCGAACTCCAGACTCCGCAAACACGAAAATTACTTTGGACCGCTTCTCGTCTTGCATGACGTCACTCTTTACCTTCATTTCAAGACAGTGCTGTTTGTGTCCTAACTTAATCTGTCCATTTCTCAGTTTGCTTAACTCTGATTTAAGTTCACACTTATACTCCTTCTGACTCAATACCAGTTCACTACTGAGTCAGTCCTGGCTGGGTTTAACCCTTTCCACTCAAATTATTTGCAAGTCCTGATTTCTCCCAACTCGTATTTATTTCTGCCAGCATTCTTCATATTTTAAAACGTGGTATTAAGTACTGGTTGTAACAATATATACAGAAAGCAACTACAAGTTTAATGAATGTATGGTATTTACATGACACAAAATCATGTTTTCCACTTTCTTAACGGTATGTCTTGAGTGTGTGGAAGGATTTAAAGTTAAAAATTTAATTGTTCCGTATTGAAGAATATTACAGTTAAAATTGAAATAATTGATAAATAGATTCAACCTATTCAATACAAAAGAATAAGAAATGTAGTAAATTACATTCCCATTTAATAATAAGTAGAATGGTATCGGTTTCGACCCTAGTCCAGGTCATCGTCAGCCGATTAAAACATGAAAAACAATACATAGGAAAAGGAAAATATTAAGTACACTCCGGATCAGTAGAAGAGGTGATATAAATGAACGGGGGTAGACACTGTAAAACTCAGAAGAAGTAAAATGCAAGTCACTCAAAAGAAAACAGTGCGCAATTCTCTGAGCGGCAGCATGGCACACGCAGCGCTAGGCAAAGTCCCACAATGTTTACGAATAGTGGAGAACGGTTAAATGAGCCAGTTTTTAAACACTGTCAGTCACAAAGTCACATCACAATCGAACACATACAAAGATCCATAATCGTGCAGGAGTTGAAGACGAGTCGATCCATTGAAGCAACTTGCCAGCTCCCGGAGATCAGCGCGACACATTTAATATCAGGCACTTTGGTTTCAAACACCAAAGTAAAATGGAGAATAGCTTGAAGATCCAGTAATTTACCTCGGTCGCGGGAAAGTAAGTATTGTACCGGTAAAAGAGCCCGACTCTCAGATTATATTTTAAAGTAAACAAGAATATAGTACTCAGGGCTAAAACTGGGTGACTAGTAGCTAGGGCTCAGTACAGGAGGTAGGGTCCTATCTACAAGAAAACTTTGACTCTGACTGAACATGAGTTTATTCATATAAGACATGAAATTGCACATCACCTCCAGGTAGATATAAGTTGTCTTCCACATAGTCCTATAATATGGCTCGGATTCTCCAGTTCACCAAGCCGAGCAGGTTGGAACACGTTCTAGAAGATTCCAGGGACTCCGTACCGAAGTGGCTGTACTGTCTGGGTTGGTAGAAGGTAGAGATGCCTCGAACTTTCGAGGCCCAGGTTGAACCCCGACGATCCTGGTGATGTTGCAGATAATCATTTGCTACCTCAGTCCAACATGACTGAGAGGGTTGATGTCTCCAAGGTCACTCGCAGTACTGATAAATCTGAGTTCATAAAAACCTTGGGTGATTAACCTATTAGCGAAGTCACTGGTTATTATTCATCAAGACTTTCAAAATTTAACACTCGTAAAATGATATGTCTCTGTATATGAGGATTATAAATAATTTCAGAGTTCACCACTAGCAAAAGTCTTCGTCTCTGAATAAATACTGGCAAAAAGAAAACACAAGTCCCTTCTCATGAAACTATAACCAAATTTAAAGTTCACCCTTGGCGAAGGTACAAGTCTTTGAATGAACACGGACGAAAAACATAAGTCCATCCACATGAAAATCTGAATAGATTTAAAGTTAATCACTGGTGAAATTTATAAAGTTTTGAATCAACACTGGCGAATGTACAAGTCTTTGAGTGAACATGGACGAAAAACACAAGTCCATCCACATGAATAAATTTACAGTCTATCACTGGCGAAATTTATAAGTCTTTGAATCAACACTGGCGAATGTACAAGTCTTTGAGTGAACATGTACAAAAAACACAAGTCCATCCACATGAATAAATTTACAGTCAATCACCGGCGAAATTTATAAGTCTTTGAATCAACACTGGCGAATGTACAAGTCTTTGAGTGAACATGGACGAAAAACACAAGTCCATCCACATGAATAAATTTACAGTCTATCACTGGCAAAATTTATAAGTCTTTGAATCAACACTGGCGAATGTACAAGTCTTTGAGTAAACACAGGTGAGATCCTAAATTTATGTTGAATGAAGTTAGAGTTCATCACCGGCAAAGTTTATAAGTCTTTGAATCGGTACCGGCAAAATCACAAATTTATACTTACGGGAACTTTGAGCACATTCAGAGATCATCACTAGCAAAGTTTATAAATCACTGTTTATTAGAGGAATGAGTCTCTTAACACTCGCAAATATTGCAGGTTCAATTTATGAAGAATTCGTGCTTTAACATACGTAAATAATACAAGTCCAATTATGAATTTAACACACGTAAATAAAAAAGTCCATTTATGAATTTAACACACGTAAATAATACAAGTCCATTTCATGAATAATTGGAAAAATTCCAGTCTTGAACACCCGTAAATATTGTAAATTCAATTATGAAGACTTAGAAAATGTTCTTTAACACTTGAAATATTGCAAGTCCACTTGAGAATACTTGGAAGAATTTGTTCTCCCACACTTGAAAAAAATACAAGTTCACTTTATGAATACTTAGAAAATTACAGAGTTCCTCGTCGGGACTGTCACTACACGACGATAGTAGCAGCGAGAGTGTCCACGCTGACTACTCAGCTGTAACTGAGTGAAGAGGCTACAGTTGGCCCTCCTTTTATTCGATCCGGGACGCCTACGTCACAATACGGCTTGACTGAATATCTCCTGAATCCCTTGATGCATTTACTTGAAACTCGAGCATTGCAACGTTCAGGTGATCCCAAACAAGATGATATATCGCTCAAGCCGCTAGCATAATTATTATGGGAGTTACAAAATTTTCCCCGTCGAACATTTTGGAATACGTGACGTCGAATCTAGAATATACGAGTCCAGGCTGGGAACACGTGGTGTGACGGGCGGGCGGTCTAGCTAGCCCCTGTGGCTACGTCACAGCTCACAGCTGTCCTTCACTCGCTTGCTTGCCCCGCTGACGGTAAACAAACCAGGCGTGCTCAGAACATTACGCGTGATAATTAAATGTCATTTAAACTCAAAAAAATACTCATGTACAGGTCGTAACTGGTACAGTATATAGATAAATATAATGCAATTCAATATAATTGGATAAGTAATTGTGCTCGTATAGAATACTTAGAACAGTTGACGTGAAAAAACAATTGTGAAGAGAAAAAAATAAAGTAAAAAGCCCAATACCGGAAACAAATGAAAACGTATATGCACAGTGCGCAATTTTTTAAACGTAAAAAATTCAGGTCTTGATTGAAGTAGTCGAAATCGGCGCAAGGCAAGTGTTGAGTATGAATGAGAAGAACCAAAATGAAGGTGGAATTGATTCTTTTTTATAAAGAAAAGATAGAATAAATTAATAGAGGAAGAGGAATAGTGGAATAAGATAAGAATAAAAGAAACTGAAATTAAATGGTGTTGAGGAAGGATAAGATAGGGAGGTAGATGAAGGAGGGGTAGTTTAGAGTGGGTTAGGAGGGTGGATTATTGGAGGTAGAAAATGTGGGTAGGAATTTTGTAAGGCATGGAAAATAGAATTGGGGTTTTGAAATTTAGAATTTTTGAGAAGAAGAATTAGGAAGTCGAAAAGGATATTGGGTTTTTCAGAAATGTCGTTTAAATTGAAATTAGGGTTGAAGTATTGATCAAGGTGAATAAAGCTATTTTCAGTAGTGTTTAAGAGGGGCCTTTGTTTATGATTTTAAGTATTTTCATGTCTTTTTCAATATTGGTGAAACTATGGTTGAAGTCTTGTATGTGTTGTCCTATAGCAGAGAATCTATTGTATTTAATGGCGTTGATATGTTCAGAGTATCTGATATTGAAGTTGCGGCCAGTTTGTCCGATGTAGGAGGAGTTGCAGTTGTTACATTTTAATCTGTACACTCCAGATTTAGAAAAAGCATTAGATTTATTTAGTGATTTAGGGTTGTGTAAAATATCTAAATTTCTATTGTTAGTTCTAAAAGAAATTTTCATGTTGTGTTTTTTAAAAATATTAGTTATTTTATAAGCATCTTGAGTGAAAGTGAAAGTGGAAAATGCAGTTGGTTTTGTTATGTCTTTAGATAAAGTGGTTTTAGGACAGTGTTTGAATTTGTTGATGATGCGGTTTATGTTACCAGATGTTACACTCCGGGTGAGTATGCTTTGTGACTTACATAGGCAGGGGTACCACTCCCTGGCTAGGACTGCCTCTGAAAAGGGTCAATTAATGTGTGAGTCGAGTGGTCAAGGTAGTAGACGTGGTTCATAATGTTAAGTGGTAGGATTTCCATGCTCAGAGCATGGAATATGTGACACAACATCCAATTCACTGGTTTGTTTTAACAAGTCAGTATTAAAGTCACCAATGACTATGACATCTTCGTAGACCGAGATAAGATCTGTTAAAGCTGCTTTGAAGTCCTCCATTTGCCTAATATTAGGTGGCTTGTATACAATTCCTATTAATATTGTCTTATTACAGTCAAGTTCAACAAACAAATACTCAGGTCGCAGGAGAAGGGTTGGGTGTGAAGTGCAGATAATCTTGCATTTTAAATCATTCCTGTAGTAAAAGGCTACTCCACCACCTCGTCTGTCCGTGTGGTCATCCGTCGAGATTTACAGCACAAGATGGTCAAGTTCCATGTAACCAGCTTTCTGATATGCCAGTACAATGCACCTTATTACTTTTGAAATTAGCCTGTAGTTCTTCTAGGTGAGCTGCAATGGATAGTGAATTTAGGTGACAACAGGCAATAATTGTCACGTGATTCATCAGCTGTCGCCTCAGAATGGATCCCATTGCCTCAGGGTATGGGAGGGGTGAGGGTTGGGTTAAGAGGGGAGGAAAGGAATGTGGGACATTGACATAAGGTACAGATTCATTTACCAACATTGCAGGAAAACTAATAGTAGGTATATGAAATAAGATGAGCTTCCCTGAGAACAGCACTGAATAAATGCACTATTACACACACACAAACACACACACACACAAATTTAAACTACTGAAAACACACATAATAAAACTAAACAGTCCACTCATTCATCCTACACAGCAAAGGCATTTAATTGCACAATCGTGCATATTTGAGTCTTTGTGTTATCTTTTAAAACACATATTCTCCTGTCCTCAGCCCAACAATTTTTTGGTCCCCAAAAGTCCCTGGCACGATTTAATATAGTTTTCCTTACACTTGTGAGGGACTCTGTAAGAAGAAGTCCGCTCCCCGTCAGAGCACGCTTGGCGCACCACACACGATCTTGATAGCGCAGGAATTTGATTATAATCGGGTTATTTCCTTGCGCAACCACTTATGCAGATGTCCGGCTTCGGCGCCCCAGCTGGTGACAGCGGTCAACATCACTCATTGAGAGCTCAATCGAAAATTTACTTTTGATTATGTCCTGAGACTTATTATACACATCTTCAAATGGTTCTTCCGGGATGCCGTGTAGCAGTAGGCAACTGCAGCGACTATATTGCTCTGCCTCATCTAATGCCTCATCCTGTTTCTGAATTTTGTCCTCAATCGTGCTTAGTTGTTTCTTCACGTCACCAATTGCTGTTCTTACTTGTGACTTGAATGCCTTGAAATCGCCGTCCAGTGTTTGAAGCGCAGTCGGAGGATTGGTAGCACTTACAGCGGAGTCCAAGCGAGCTTGAAAGTCCTTTATCACCTCTTCAAATTCACTTATTTTCCTAGTTGCTTCTTTCTGAGCCATGACAGGAGTGTAAAACTGAAGCTTGTCAATTTATGTTCCACAACTATGCACAGACCAAACACTTTCTGTAACTTATTATGCGAATCGAGTAGAATGTTTACGGAGTGATATTACTCACTCAGCACACTAGTTGCCATCTTGACAGTGTCAGTGAGTGATGTGGCTTGGAGGGGGAGCGGGGTGGGGTCATACGACCTGGATGGTGATGTGACGGCTTTGCGCTGGATGTAGAGGCTGTCTGCACCCCATTATTATTATTATTATTATCAGAATCAGACATTGATCACAAGAGCACAAGGACAACCTCTGTATCTTCATATAACCCCTTCTCCTCATCAAACCCACTTTTCCTAATATAATTATTTTCCTATTATTCCTAACTTTCTGCAGATGACTTGAAAAATGTAATGAGTGTACATCTGTGCCTCGTTACCACATTGTATACTTCTTTTTATTTATCATGGCACGTATATTACTGTTTTATCCTTTGTTACTGTAAATATGATTATTGACGTGTCCCATATCACTGCATGATCAGTTGGACAAAATAAAATACAATACAATACAATCTAGTAAAGAAAGAAATTAAGAAACTTACAGTGAATGTAAAGGTTTTCCCATCTTCTGATTGTTGTGACTCCGGTGTGTTAAACTGCTCCGCAAAGCAGGTCTCCATATTACTGTACAGTTCCTGTGCTGGACCATGTAGCATCATTTCTAGTTCTCCTTTTGGATTGTACTTCATACCTGAACAGCAATAAATGAATAAATTAAAGCATTGCAAAGGAGTTTTCATAACAGAATTCAAGAAATCTGAAATAAGTTATTAGTACCTCAGGAAGAAATGAAATGAGTTGAGTGTTCAAATGTTTCAATCTGCTTTATGTCGCACCGACACTGATAGATCTTATGGAGATGATAGGATAGGAAAGGGTTAGGAGTGGGAAGGAAGTGGCCATGGCCTCAATTAAGGTACAGCCTGGTGTGAAAATGGGAAAACCGGGTGAGTTGGCCGAGCAGTTAGGGGCGCGCAGCTGTGAGCTTGCATTTGGGACATTGTGGGTTTGAATCCCACTGTTGGCAGCCCTGAAAATGTTTTTCCATAGTTTCCCTTTTTCACACCAGGCCACGGCCGCTTTCCTGCCGCTCCTAGGCCTTTCCTATCCCATCATTGCGATGAGACCTATCTGTATCAGTACGATGTAAAGCAAATTGTAACAACAACAAAAAAGGTGGGGGGGGGCGGACCACGGAAAATCATCTTCAGGGCTGTGGACAGTGAGATTCAAATCCACTATCTCACAAATGCAAGCTCACAGCTGCATGCCCCTAAGGCGGACAGCCAACTCTCTCGGTCAAATGTTTCAAAATACTTCAAAGGATTGAGAGCTTTATCTTAGATCACAATATTAAAGTTTTATTGCGGTCATGTCCACATATATCAAGTGTTTAGTGACACAATGAACTATATAGCTGTACAGATACATGTGCACATATTTAATCTGTGCTTAGTTCAGTCAGAGAAAACTTCAATTTCTTGCATCTAAGGAGCTTGGGATCTGTCACACTGTCGATGTCACTACATACATATACATTGTGAGTCTGGTACATGATACTTCTTGTGATGAAATCCATGTATGGAAAAACAAGTTAATGTCTCAGTTTGTATCTACTGTTTGTCCAATCTGTCATCGTTAGAGCATCAGTGACATAAAAGTCTTTTGTATTTCTTCTGCCTAATTTCATTCATAAGTTCCCCATAGCCCATTTTATAGGGCAGCGTTACCTGACTTTGTAGGTCTTTTTTATAAAGAATGTCTCTTTTGCCATTTCATACATCAAACGTGATGGAGCGAATTTTGATACACCCAACACTTGTTTCAGGTAAGAAATTTTTATCTTCAAACCCATTAGAGCGTACGGTTGTTGCATGACCATAAATATCACTGTATTCTTAAAAAGTTGTTCACAAGCTGTAACAGTAGTTAGAATGGTGTGAGGTGATAGTTCAGAGTGTGAAAGTCAACAATCCTACTTGATTGTCAGTTACATTTATTCTGCCTTACTGTGATGTGTACTGTTATATGAACATTGTATTCTGTGACACGATACAAAATAATGGATGTTGTTTTTTTTTTTTTTTTTGCTAGTTGCTTTACGTCGCACCGACACAGATAGGTCTTATGGCGACGATGGGACAGGAAATGGCTAGGAGTGGGAAGGAAGCGGCCGTGGCTTTAATTAAGGTACAGCCCCAGCATTTGCCTGGTGTGAAAATGGGAAACCACGGAAAACCATTTTCAGGGCTGCCGATAGTGGGGTTCGAACCTACTATCTCCCGAATACTGGATACTGGCCGCAATTAAGCGACTGCAGCTATCGAGCTCGGTGGATGTTTGTTTTGTGTAAGTGAAGTTTATTTGCACATATACTCTTTTGTAGCATTCTACTTCAAATTATTGTTTTAGGTATATCAATGCATGGTTTGTGAGACATTCCAGTAATTATTGTAGATAATAACGGTGTGTGGCCTCCGAAGAGGCATGGTGCAGGTCTTTTAATTTGACACCCGTAGGCGACCTGCGTCCAAGCTAACAGAGTACTTTCCACTATTTTTTGATACAGAAATTTTGACATAATTCACCAGGAAACAGGAATTCAAGGAAACAATAGGCAGCAACTCCAACTGCAAGATGTAGAATCAAAGACTGGTCATCTTCAACACTATCTGATTTAAGGGCCTTGATTGGCATAATAACTTATTTGTGGAATGACTCTTATGCCTTTTCTTGCGCTAACATGCAGCCACAACATTATTTTATAACATCGTATGGACCTCTGCGATGAAGTACATCCAATATTAATATTACGTACATATGCATGTTTGTAACTAGTCTTTGAAAATTCTGGAAGAGTGTTAATTTGCCATATTTTGGGTCCGCGTACAGATATAAAACACTTTCACTTGCATAGGGATGTGTTGGAACTAGAAGAAATTGCCAC
Source organism: Anabrus simplex (assembly GCF_040414725.1). Classification (NCBI taxonomy): domain Eukaryota; kingdom Metazoa; phylum Arthropoda; class Insecta; order Orthoptera; family Tettigoniidae; genus Anabrus; species Anabrus simplex. Next base: position 431,628,163 of record NC_090268.1, on the reverse strand, counting down.
TAATATTCTCACGGACCCTCACCAAATTCTAAATCACCATTTGTGTAGTACAACAGTTTACAAACAAAGTAAATGTTTCCCTTCAGAGATAGCTGCCTCTTTAGTGGGGACCTTGAAAAAATATTGAATAAAGGATACAAATAAATAGCCCTTTTGAATTCAAAATATCAATCAATCAACCAATCAATCAATCAATCAATCAATCAATCAATCAATCAATCAATCAATCAATCAATCAATCAATCAATCAATCAATCAATCAATCAATCAGTCACTACTGAACTGCATTTAGGGCAGTCAGATTCCCTATCTGTTGTTTTCCTGGCCGTTCCTTAATGATTGCAAAGAAATTGAAAATTTATTGAACATCTCCCTTGGTAAGTTATTCCTTTCCTTAAATCTCCTTCCTCATCATCATCATCATCATCATCATCATCATTCTAAACCATCTCCAGTTTCCCGAGTGTGGTATATGAGCCTCCTCCATCTCATCCTGTCCTTGTACCATTCTTTCTCCACAAATTTGTCCCACTCATGACCTCTCAGCAGTACATCGTTCTTAATTAATCTATCCATTTCCTTCGTGGCCTTCCCATGGGTCGTCTTACTTCTACTTTTCTATCAAATTCCTTCCTTGCAGTTCTGTTTACTGGCATCCTCTTCATGTGACCAAACCACTTCAGTCTTGATATCTGAATCTTATTGAGGAGAGAATCATCTATTCCTACTTCCTCTCTATTTTCTCATTCCTAATCTTGTCTTTTCTGGTTTTCTGGATCATAGTGCATAGGAATTTCATTTCAGCTGCCTGAAGTTTGGAATTATCTCTGTTGGTCAGTTAATATTTGCCCCAATTTGTCATCTTGAATCCCAACTTCATACTCATATTATGATCTTTCCTACTTTTAAAGACACTATTCAAACTTACTCATCTACTAATGTCATTTGACGCCATCTCTCCACTGACAGCTCAGAACATGCCACTTCATCGAGCAGCTTGTCTCCTTTCTGCCGAGGTTTCCCAGCCCAAACTTTGCAAAGTTTTTTTAACGCTACTCTTTCGTCGGAAATCACCCAGAACAAGTTGAACTGCTTTTCTTTGGATTTTTTCCAGTTCTTGAATCAAGTAATCCTGGTGAGGGTTTACTGAAATATTGTTTGAGAAAACTAATTGTGAGGCTGTTTATTTAGTTATTTTGTTTTATATTTTTGTTTGAATAAAGGGAACCTGAACTGTGGCTCATATAGGTGCAATACATATCTGATGTACAAGTAGCAGAATTAAGAGAAGTAAACTGATTTTTTACAAGAGAATAGACAGAAAGTGAGTTAAACTCATTACAGAGGTGCATTAATACATTTACCGTATACAAGTTGCATAGTTAAGAGAACACAGATGTTCATGGCAGTGGTGCCCACTTTGAGGGACAAGATATTTTCTGCCCCCCCCCCCCAATATTAAATCCCCTTTAAACGTGGAGTTTGGTAGTCTTTGGAGGCTGCTAAGGCGTTAAATCTGGAGAAGTTGGTAGATGGTTTTATACTAAGAAATTAGACAAGAAAGCGGGCATTCCTTCAGAGAACTACATTTCCCATTGGAGACTGTTCAGGCGTACATCCAATGGTAGGGCTTTCCACATTTTGTATTATGAAATGCAAAATATATACAGAAATAGGGCATTTACTAACAAAATGTATTTATGAAACAACTTCTAATTATTTTTGATAGCCTTGTTCATAAAACATTCCTTCAAAATATTTATTTACAAATCAGGTTTTTTTTTTCTGTTTACTTGTGAATATTATTCAAAACTCCATACACAAGACTCGTTCAAAAATATATTTGAGAAACAAGCTTTATTATTGTTCAGTAAGAGACTAAGGATACTTCCAGTACCAAACATATACATCATGCAATGCATTCTACATGTGAAAAAAAAAAAATATTGATCACTTCAGAAAGAATTTTGACAATCACAATTACCAGACACGAACAAGAAATAATATTTTTATTGAGCACAAGAGTAAAACCATTGCCTTGAGACATGTAGACTCTGTTGGAATCAGATTATATAATAAGCTTCCAAATGAGATTAAAGATATTAGTCCCATCAGTTCATTTACCACACCTTCAAAAAAACTCCTGCTGAGTACCTGCTTCTATAGTACAGAAGAATACATGATGAAGTGCTGGTAATGATGTTATTACTTATTAACTTGTAAACGTTCTTAATATCTAGTATATAGCCTTAAAAATATGTTAATGTCACACTGATTATGTACATATTGTTAACACCACACTCATGTTGTATTTTGTCTTGTAAATATTGATTATTAATATTATTTATTATTTAAAAAAAATATGAAGTGCTGTCCTAACATTGAGGTATTTGGTGTTCTTGTTTTTTCTTTTTCTTCATTTTCACAATGTTCATTATTGTGTATATATTATTGTTAGCATTAAGAAATCATTCGACAACTCCTGTACTGTTGGCATATTTCAAAATATGTAATTGTAGTCTATGGAACCTAAATGAATGAATGAATGAATTTTTCTGTTTGTGAATATTATTAGTATATAGGAATGTTTGCATTAATAGTTTTTCCTCATTTCACATCCCTGTGTTCATGTTAATCATGCCCCCCCCCCCCCAATAATTACCCAAAGTCGGCGCACCTGGTACATGGCAGCTTATATAAATATTTTACAAGTTTGTGATTACAAAAAATTAACCAGCCTGTCGGATATGTTCAGGAAGTGAGTTATACACATGTGCAGAGTATTACCATACAGATTTGTTGCCATATTTGGTTGAGTTAATTAAATCAATGCGAATTTCATTGGTACCTCTAGTATTGTATGAATGTCAGAATTTATCACACATAAATTATTGGAGTGAACCAAATTTTCTCAATTTATAGACCATCACAGCTGAAGCTTTTTGATGTAAAGCCTTAAGCAGAAGAATATTACAATGTTTGTATAGATAAGCTGTTGGTGTCAATGTAGGTAGCTTGAAAAGTACTTTTAATGCTCTCTTGTGTAGAATTTCAACAAGTCTTCATGGTTACCCTTATGCAATAGCAGCAATCTTTTTCTTTTTTTAATTTCTCTCTCTCTTTTAAATATAAACTGATATCAGTGCAAATGAAGAGCAAACTCACCTACGTTATCAAAGTGATGGGACATCTCATGAGCAATTATATGTCCAAGACCAGCAATCTGAAGATACTCAGGATAATTGTTATGGAAAAATGGCCAGGCTAGCATGGCATAAGGCATTGCTGGAATAACATCAAAATACTTTAGACCTCAAACAAATGTTAGAAGAAAATGGTTTACAAGCTGAGTTGAGCATAGCACTATTTAGAGATCAGATAGAAGGCATTGCTGGAATAACATCAAAATACTTTAGACCTCAAACAAATGTGAGAAGAAAATGGTTTACAAGCTGAGTTGAGCATAGCACTATTTAGAGATCACATAGTTTAAGAAGTCCAGTCAAAGAAGACTGGCTATGAATAATCAATATACACTGCCAAAAAAAAAAAAAAAGAACATCTGGAAAGACGATGTCGATTTTGATCCAATGACAGCATATGCCACATGGGGGATAGTAGATATACTGATAATGATTTTAACGTTGTCCACCTGCAGATAGCTACAGAGCACCATCTGTGTCCACTCTTCGAAAGGGAATGTTCGTAGTCGTAAGGCTCAGTGTAGTGCAAACATGTAAAGAAAGCATGCACCATGCCACGGAGATGCATTCGTGCTACCTATAGCCAACTGAGCTAGTTTGAAAGGGGACAAATTGTGGCCTTCCGAGTGGTGGGATGGTCTTTCAGAGAACTGCTACATAACTTGGATGTGCTATGCATCATTTGTGCAACGATGCTGGCAACAGTGGAAATGTGAACATTCTCACACTCGTAGTCAAGGTTCTGGACACCTATGCAGCACAGATGCTTGCCAAGTTGGTCGTATTGTAAGGGCAGCAGCGGCAGAGCGTACAGCTACCACTGCACACATTGAGCCCAGAAGTGTCAACTCGAACTGTTGTGAACCAGTTGTTAGCAGTGGGACTACGAGCATGCATACTTCTAGCCTGTCTTCCACTCACAGCACTGCTTCGATGTGCACTACTTAACTCGTGCCATCAGAGGATGACATGGAGAATGGAATGGTATGCCATGGTCTTCAGTGACGAAAGGAAATTCTGCCTGCACGCAGGTGATGGTCGTTGGCGCATACGACGTAGACCTGGTGAGTGCTGTTCCGTAGAGTGCAATTGTCCAAGACACACCAGCCCCAACCCAGACCTTATGGTCTGGAGTGCGACAGGCTACAACTCTCGTTCACCTTTGGTATTTGTAGAAGGAATGCTGACCAGCACTCGGTACGTGCAGAATGTTGTTAGAAGAGTTCTTTTACTGTTTTTGCAACAGGAAGATAATGTGCTGTTCCAACAGAATAATGCTCACCCACACACTCCCCCCAAAACTCAACGTTCACTGCAAGATGTGCAGCAACTTCTCTGGCCAGCATGATCTCCGGACTTGTCTCCAAAACAGCATGTGTGGGACATAATGAGACGACAAGCGACTTGTGTGACTTGTCAACCCAGAACTCTTATAGAACTACGTGAACGGGTCCAACAGGCATGGAATAACATATCCCAGGACAGTATTTGCCAGCTGTATGATTGACTACATGCCATACTCACCCATGGAGGCTATGCCACGTACTAATATGGGTGTTTCAGCTACTGATCTGTAAATGTAATCATTTCATGTTCTCCATATGCATTGTTTCTACAATAAATCTCAAGTTAATTGGAAACCTTTCTAAGGGTGTTCTTTTTTCTCAGGCAGTGTAATTATTTCTGATTAACTAATTTTCTTACTTAAGTTGTATAAACATTGAAACGTGAAAAAGGAACACACATTATGACAAACACAATGAGAGGTCAGTATAAGAAGAGACAGCAATAGAAAGAGAAGACAAGAACAAATACAAAAGTAAAAAAGGGACAAGGACATCTCTTCATCTTCATACCCTGCCATCTTCAAATTAATTGGCTCTTTCCTCAATCGACGTTGTTTTCTACATTCATCTCTTCTAAGCCGCTGAAGAGTTTGTTTCTGCTTCCCAGTTTCATCAGGAAAGTGAGCATCAACACTCACTGAGGGGTCTTGATGCGGGAAGTGTAGGACAAGAAGAAAACTAGAAGTAGGAAATAGAAATAAAGACGAATACAGGTGGTAAAAAAATTAGAACAGAGAACATACACACGTAGAGAAAAGTATTCCTGCAGGGCAATATAAGTACTGCACTAGGAAATTTCCACTGATGCTGTTACTACAGGGTGATTGAAAAGTAACACAACCCATGGCAAAGACACAATTTATTTATTTTTTTATTCAGGTGGCAATCATTGATTACTGAGTACAAAAGAAACATGGTGTTTACACTAGAGGAAAGTATTTTCATTATAATTCCATGTGGCTATTTCTAGCCGAGTGCAGCCCTTGTAAGGCAGACCCTCTGATGAGGGTGGGCGGCATTTGCCATGTACAGGTAACTGCGTGTTATTGTGGACACCCAGCCCCCAGGCCACTGGAATTAACCAATGAAGGTTAAAATCCCTGACCCGGCCGGGAATCAGACCCGGGACCCCCTGAACCAAAGGCCAGTGCGCTGACCATTCAGCCAACACGTCGGACAGTATTTCAATTTTGGAAGAGTATGCAATCAGTCTGAGTTATGCAATCACCTGCGAACAGTTTGCAGATGCTCATTCCAGAAATACACCTGAATAAATCAATTATTAAATGCCTTTACAATAAATTCAAGAAAACTGGGAATATGGGAGATGCATATTGAAGAGGCAGACCAACAGTTCTCACCAAAGACAAATTGACAGATATACAAGCCTCAGTGCTGCAGAGTCTAAAGAAATCTTTGCACAGGTTGTCTAGTCAGAGTCATTCATGTGTCGCTATGAGGAGATTATTATATATGTTTTTGTACAAAATGAAAACTGTTCACAAGTTATTGCCAGGTGATGCAAACCTTCATGTTTAGTATTGTCATTGGTTCATGGAGCATGTTACGCCAGATAGAGAGGAGTTGGACAACTGATATTGGCCAGACAATGCTTAGTTTAACCTCAGCAGATATGTGGATGCACAGAATATGCATTGGTGGTGGATTGAAAATCATCCTGTGCTGCATGAATCTCCCCTTCGTGCCCAAAAGATCAGTGTATGATGTGCCTTGTTGTGAAAGAGAATTTTCATTCTCTTCTTTGACACAACCATCAACAGTCAATGTTATATTATGTAGGTCAGGCGATGTTCTGCTCCTCTGACTGAGGAAGAAATGTAAAGGACATGGTTTCAGCAGGACATTGCAACCTCCCATACTGTTCATGTTATCATGGAGTACTTGGAATCACTGTTACCAGGGCGCATCATTTCGAAGCCATTGAGACCAGCTCGATATCCTGATCTCTCTCCCCCAGACCTTTCCTTATGCGGTATCTCAAGTCGGCAGAGTATATAACCCATCCTCACAATTTGGAAGACCTGAAGACCAACATTCAATACACTGCTGACAACATTTCACATGAAATGCTACAGGACATGTTCATGAACATGATCAGAAGTGTGCATGGGTGTGAAGCAGTAGATGGTGCTCATTTTCAAAATTTTTTGTAGTACCTCCATGGGTTGGGTAACTTTTTGATCACCCTGTATTTCCATATTTGTTGATTCCAAATAAAGGCACACATTAGCTGGAATAATGGAAATTGATGAATTTTACTGGTTGTTCAAAAATTATTCCGGAATACTTTTTTTTTTTTTACAATTTGCTTTACGTCGCACCGACACAGATAGGTCTTATGGCAATGATGGGATAGGAAAGGCCTAGGAGTGGAAAGGAAGCAGCTGCATCCTTTTAAGGAATAGCCCCAGCATTTGCCTGGTGTGAAAATTGGAAAACCATCTTCAGGGCTGCCGACAGTGCAGTTCAAACCCACTATCTCCCAGTTGCAAGGTCACAGCTGCACAGACCTAGCCGTATGGCCAACTCGCCCGGTCCTTGGAATACACAAGTTAACGCTGTAAATATAAATAATACACCAGTGCTAGCCACAAGTCAGTTTTTCGGAGAAGGCTCACAATGTAACACATCAAGGTGTATTGCCTTCCATGTATAGCATGTCTGGTGTTCAGAAGAATGAATTCATGTCTTGTGAAATGTATCAGGTGGGTCATTTAAAATACTTACAGTATGAAGATAGGAATAGTATGTGAATTCAAATCATGGTGTAACTAATGCAATGAGCTTGCAGTTGCAGAAAGAAAGAAATGAGCTCTTGGATGTAATTATCTTCACATCAATCTGTTTTGAAACTTTGTCGTACGGGAGCGAAAGCTGGGTAGATGAAGAATATCTTATTCATAAGCTGGAAGTAACAGATGTGAATGTTGTGAGAATTATTCCTGGTAAAAACAGGTGAGAAAAATGGCAGTAGGGCATTCAGAACGAGGAGATAAATGCTAAGAGTAAACTTGATGGATGGGGATGCTGTACATACAAACTGACTTAAGTGGGAGGCGAATGGAGGAGGATAGGCTATCTAGGAGAATAATGGAAGCATAGGGAGACCAAGGCAATGATCATTGGACTCAGCTTTTCATGATTTGAAGACTGAGCAAGTTGGCTGTGCATTTTGGGTTGCGTAACGGTGAAATTGCATTCTGGAACCCTGAAGATGATTTTCCACGGTTTCCAATTTTCACGCCAAGGAAATATTGGGACTGTACCTGAATCCACGGCTGTTACCGTCCTAATCCTATCACTTCCCCAAACTTCTGTTGCCAACTCCTTTGATATGTAAGTAGGACATTAAAAAACTAATAAAAAATTATTTATTTGAAGACAAGAGTTGTAGAACTAAAGAGGCCACAGAGCTAGCTGCAGACAGAAGATTGCGGTAGTGTCCAGTTCATTCACAAAGGCTTTATGACTGAATGAGGAAAGGAATAACAGAGAATAATGAAGACAAATGTATCAAAAAAATCGTAGAAATTTAAAATCATAGGTCTGACAAAAGCTGTATAACTTACCGACTGTATTAATCCCATAAATAGATATACCATATGCTTCCTGAGGTAGAGAGAAATGGCTCCATCTGGAAAGAATAAGATGATTGTTATCTGATCTGCCATTTATAGCTGTGAAGTATTCTGTACAATACACTATTCATTTGATGAGTTATTTCATGGTAATTTGTTCAGTGCTATCTAGTCTTGTTAGCCAACCCTGTGCTGTACGGGTAGTGTGCCTGCCTCTTATCCAGAAGATGCTGATTTGATTCCTTGTCAGGTCAGGGAATTTTACCTGGACCTGAAGGCTGGTTTGAGATCCACACAGCCTACGTGATTACAACTGAGGAGCTATCTGATGGTGAGGTAGCGACCCTGGCCTAGAAACTCAAGAATAACGATCAAGAGGATTCAGCATGCTGACCACACGACACCTCATAATCTGCAGGCCTTTGGACTGAGCAGCAGTTACTTGTAGGCCAAAGGCCTTCAAAGTTATTGCACTGTAGGATTTGGTTTTTGGGTTATCTAGTCTTCTTAACGAGGGTAGCAGGTAGGGACCCTCTTTGAGGCAGCCCTACCCAGGGAGTGACGCCCCTGCCTATGTGAGTCCCAGAGCACCCTGACCCGGTGTGCAGCATCTGGTAAGGGTCCATTTCCAGGGTTACGGTGAAGACCTCAATGGCAGCTATGGTGGAGAATATAGCCTTCAGTAGAGCATAGATGGCGGAAGAGGCAATCTAATTGTCCAGGGCTAAATGGACATCTCCTGTTGGAGGGCAGCAGCTCCAACAGTACCATGTAGTAGCACATGAAGAAGGACTTCATTAGTGGTACTACATTGGATGTGAGAAGTGCAGTTGTAACAGCCTCCACGGTTCTCACACTGCGGCACAGAAAGGAAACGGAAGTCCTATTGAGCTATCTTTCCAAATCTTTCAATATGATTTTGGTTACAGATACTAAAGAAATGGCCCTCAGTTCAGGGCACCCCTTAAGTGGGGGAGAGGGTGCTAAGAATCCCCCGAGGTCAAGTATTGATAAGTTTCAAATTTATAACAAAAGAATAAGAATCGCCATATGGAATGTGCGAAGTCTATATATGGCTGGGAAACTTGCAAACGTTGAATCAGGAATGCAATGCTTGGAAATCAAGATTTTGGGCCTTAGTGAAGTTCGATGGCCTGGGTCAGGAACACAACAAACTAATCATGGAGTTCTGTATTACTCTGGTGGTAACGATTCTCAACATCAATATGGAGTGGCTGTGCTCCTCTCGTCTGATCTGATGAAGTCTGTCATTGATTTTTTTCCCTTTGGAGAGTGTGTCATGTTTCTTAAACTACAAACTTCCCATCGTCCCATGAATATTATCCAGGCCTATGCTCCAACCGGCGATAAGGATGACGAATTAGTCGAAGAATTCTATTCCATTCTAGAGGAGGCAATGTCCCTTACAAAGAAAGGGGATGTAACTCTTGTCCTTGGTGATTTTAATGCTAAGATAGGTCTCGGTGAAGAGGGTGAAATTGTTGGACAATATGGCCTTGGTGAGAGAAATGCCAGAGGTGATCGTCTAGTTCAGTTTTGTTCAGAACAACAGCTCTCTGTTATTATGCCTTTTTCAAGCTACATCCTCAGCGCTTGTATACATGGACATCTCCTGCAGATTGTGAAGGTCATACCGTAAGGAATCAGATAGACTTCATTCTCATCAAGAGTCATCTGAAAAGATACGTGAAAGCTGTCAAAACCTACCCTGGGGCGGATGTTAACAGCGACCATAATCCCGTCGTCATGGACTTAACACTTCATCGTTTTGTCAAGAGCATACGCTCTGACAGACCTAAGCGCATCAATACAAAGAGCCTTGACAACCCTGTATTTCGAGCTCAAACAACCTTGAAGCTCGAAGAACGTATGAATACAATAAACAACTTGGAAACAGAGGATATTGAATCACAATGGACTGCACTAAAGAACATACTCACTGATACTCAAGAGAATGATATAGGACATTCAAACAGCAATGGATGACAGAAGATATTCTACAGCTTATGGACCAAAGACGGAAAGTGAAACATGTAAATAAAGTCCAATACCAAGAACTAAACAGGACAGTGAGGAGGAAGTGTAGGGAAGCAAAAGAACTATGGCTCGTGGAGAGATGCAGAGAAATAGAACTTCTCCAAGAGAAACATGACTTGTTTAATCTCCACAAGAAGATCAAGGAACTTGTAGGGAAATATCACAGCCACGTAAAGCTATACTGAGGGATGCCAATGACACCATTTTGGTAGGAGTCGAAGACAAGTTGAAGTGTTGGAAAGAATATGTTGAAAAACTATTTAGCGATGTAAGGCCAGACAAACCACCTTTAATTGGCGAAGGCAGCAAAACAAGTCCAAATATAACCCAAGAGGAAGTACTGTATGCAATAAAACTCAGAAGAATGGAAAAGCTGTAGGTCCAGACAAGATTCATGCAGAAACTCATTGCTGAAGGCCATGGCAGAAGACTAAAGCTGCTAACTACATTATTCAACGCAATATATAAATCTGGTAGAATTCCATCTGACTGGCTAAGATCTACTTTTGTCACTATACCTAAAAAGGCTAGTGCATCACATTGTGATGATTATCGTATGATCAGCCTAATGTCCCATGTGCTAAAGGTATTTCTGTGTATCATCCACACTCGAATCTACCTCAAATGTGAACACCAAGTTTGACATACTCAGTTTGGCTTTAGGAATGGACTGGGTACTCGTGAGGCTCTTTTCTCCTTGAATGTTTTGACCCAGAGATGCCTAGATATGAATGTAGATGTGCACGCTTGCTCCATCGACTACCAAAAAGCATTTGATTGCGTATCTCATGCAAAACTTGTTAAGATTTTAAAATCTACTGGTGTAGACGTTGGTGATCTTCGTATCATTTCCCATCTGTACTGGAATCAAGCGGCAGAGGTCAAAATAGAAGGAACTACTATTGAGGACATAGCTATATGAAGAGGTGTCGGCCAGGGATGTGTCCTGTCCCCACTCCTTTTCAACGTCTACTCTGAAGCTGTGTTCAGAGAGGCTATGGAAGATGTTAATCTGGGTATCAAGATCAATGGCTTTGTCATTAATAACATCCGATTTGCTGATGACACAATTGTGTTAGCCAGCAACCCTAGTGATCTTCAAATCATTACGAACAACATCGTGAGGACCAGTGAAACCTACAGTTTATCCTTGAATATTAACAAGACCAAGGTGATTGTATTCTCAAAAACACCAAAACAGGCCTCCCTTTACATCAACAACAATATCGTCCAACAAGTATCTTCTATCAAATATCTTGGAACTCTAGTGAACCAGCATTGTGATTCAAAATGCGAAATCTTATCCAGGATTGGACAAGCAAAAAATATGTTCAATACCACGAGGACCTTATTCACCAGCCGAGAACTCAATCTTCAGCTCAGAGTTCGAATGCTACGTTGTTATGTCTTTCCTGTCCTTCTGTATGGTTTCGAAGGGTGGACGCTTAGCCCTTTATTGGAGAAGCGTATTGAATCTTTTGAAATGTACTTATACAGAAGAATACTCTGAATATCTTGAGTAGAAAAGAAGACAAATGAAGAAGTCCTCAACATCTTGAACAAGAAGAAAGAGCTTCTCATAACCATCAAGGAGCGTAAGCTCAGCTATCTCGGGCACATCATGAGAGGTGAACGATACGAATTTCTCCGACAGATCATTCAAGGGAAGATTGATGGGAAAAGATCTGTGGGAAGACGGAGAAACGCCTGGCTGAAAGACTTGCGGCGGTGGTATGGACATACGTCAATAGAAATTTTCCGTGCTGCCGTTTCGCATGTAATCATAATCAATTGGATCGCCAACCTTCGGAAGGAGACGGCGTCATAAGGAGAAGAAGAAGAAGTCTTCTTAACATAACAACTTGGAGTCTTCGTGTTGGTCAACATTCACACGTATTTTGAAGTAGTGAAAATAATTAAATTTACTTCACCAGGTTAGAAACTAACATTGTGACAAAGAAGACAGAGAGTGCGGCATTGTGAGGAGGTGTCATAAGGTTACAATGTCGGTTTGGCCAGCGGTGTGTAAACCAATGGCCCTAGCTAGCTGTTGAGATAAGGAAGGTTGTTAGAGGATGCTGGAAATGGTCAACAATAGAAAGGTGTCCAGAATGATCTAGAAGCAGGAACTGTGAGAGACTTTCTCGACGGTCTTCTTCTAACCTAGGTGCAGAGTGAAGGTGGAAGTGCGAATTAGACTTGAGTCAACTCCAGGTGACCATGAGGCAATTTGAGATGATCATGAGTCAGTGACAAGGCATCTGGGAGTGCATTATTGAGCAGTAAGATGATATTTTAAGTATGTGGAGTTTGTAAAGTTGTGAAGCGAACTGTTGTGCAGGTTTCCACGAATAAATAATAGGGTTTTCTATACTGGAATTCATCTGAGATATCAATGAATATGGCAAAAAATCAGTCAAGTTCTTCATGCTGTGTTGTGATTTCTGATCAAAATGTTAACTTTGCTACTTGTAACGGAGGAGCAAATTGTATTATTTACAGCTTTTAGAAAAGAATTACTGTACTTTGATCCCTTTAGCTTCTAAAAAGATAATCTAGGATAAGGCACAAAAATTCAAATTTTAATATACTGTGTCTAAGAATAAATTCAATAACAGTGCAGGTCTTTTGCATATAAATGAATAAAGATTCAATATCTCTTGACATTTTAAGCCTGGCACCCCTTTAGTAAGTTAAAGGGTGATGCTTCTAAACTTTTCTTTTTACATGTAAATGAAAAAATATTTTGTTAAGAAGGAAGCCATATTTTCAGTGTCAACTCAGTTAATGTAACTTTAAAGCTCTTCAGCCTGTCAAACACTAAATATAACACCTATAGCACTATAAATGGCGCCCGGTAATGACGACGTAGTGTTTTATTCTCCGAGTAAATTAACCGTAAAATGTGACGAAAAGTGCGGAAAATGTCGAAAATTAGTGAAAAATGGAATGTTGTGTGATTCATGTGATCGATGGTGGCATTATAAGTGCGGAAATTGCCCTAGAGACGTAAAAACTAATGAAAATGTTGACTGGATTTGTGAGCAGTGTGTTCGGAATGTTGTTGTTGGGGACGGCGTTGACGAAGCACCGAAAACAGTCGATGAGGAATATAAAAGTGCATTAGAAATTATAAACATTCTAAAAAAGGACAATGAGACTCTTAAAGTTGAAAATCAAGAATTAAAAGAAAGACTGCGATCGCTAGAATTTGGGACTGACCATTCTTCGAGTGATATACCGGTACAAGTAACAAACTCGAGCACGTGGTGTCAAGTAGTTCGTGGATGGCCGGCTAAGAAGAAATCTACAACTGAATTTCCGGAAATAAACATTAGAAATAGGTTTTCTGCCCTAAATAATTTAATCCTGGAAGAAAGTGATCGCGTGCGTGAAACCAAATCATCGCGATCCGTTGCCGTGCCGAGTTTAAAATTTAGGCCTAGAATTCAGATTCAAGACCCAGTTAGGCCTAAATCAGCGAAGGTAGCTGTGTTTCGTGATAGCCAAGGAAGGGAGAATTGCGGGAGTGATTAACGACGAGAATATAGCAGCAACCGGAGAAATATATCCAGGAGCTTCTATCAGCAGTGTTGTGGAAAACGTAGAAGCAGCAACTAGGAACTTCGGGAGCGGCGATGCAGTGCTTATCATCGGTGGGACGAACGACGTAGCTCGCGACGACGCCAAGAATGTAAGATCACAACTTCAACATACACTAGGGAAGCTGATCCACACTAACGTTTTTGTAGTGAACGTGCCCCACAGGCATGATTTGAGTAGAGACTTGTGTGTGAACATTGAAGTGGACAAGGTCAATACAGATATTGTTAAAATTTGTAAACATTTTCGGAATACTCAGATTATTGAATGCAGCAGTTTTGAGAGATACTGTTATACAAAACATGGCCTCCATCTAAACAATTCAGGTAAACGAAAGATAGCAAATATTGTTCTAGATTTTATTAATCTTAAGATACGTACTGTAAAACAGGCAACTCCCTTGAGTTATAATACTGACCAGGAAAACTAGTAGAAAGAGCCAGCTGTACTTCAAGCTGGCTCAGTCAACTAGAAAAAGAAACTCAGGATAGTAAGGAATTTCAAGTTACCCAATTGCAACAGTCAAGTTTTAGGGAGGAAGGGGGTCTGAGATTGCTCTTGGTAAACTGTCAAAGTGTAGTAAATAAACAATTAAAATTCGGTACATTGTTGGAATCTTATGAGACTGATGTGGTGATAGGAGTGGAATCGTGGTTGAAAGAAGGGGTGGGTAATAGAGAAGTATTTCCAGAAGGGTACACAGTCTATCGTAGAGACCGAGGAGATAAAAAGGGAGGGAGGGTGTTTATTCTGGTGAAGGAAACTTACTGTTCACATGAATGGTTTACCGATGAAAGGGATGAAATATTAGGGATAAAATTAGTTTGTGATAATATGAAGGAGGTGGGAATTATAGGAACATACAGGCCTGGAAGAGAGGAAAGAGACATGGAAATCTTTGAAAAAATAATAGATTATACTCGTAAAAACAATAATAATGATATGGTAATAATTGGGGGAGATCTAAATTTGCCTGAAGTTGAATGGAAAGGAGCTGCAAGTGAAGCCCATGAACAGAAACTGGCAAATAAGTTAATTTGGGAGGGAGGATTTACACAAGTAGTACAAGAACCGACACGTCTCAATAACTTACTAGATGTATTCTTGGTTAAACCATGGGAAATTGTTGATAAAACTGAGGTAATTGAAGGAATAGGAGACCATAAGGCTGTAATAATGGATGTAGGACTCGTACCAAAAAGGCTTAATAAGAGGGTTACACAAGACAAGAAATTGTACAGAAAAACTAAAGTTGATGAATTTGGGACTTACCTTAAATCACAATTCAGTTGTTGGATAAGTGAAGGGAGTAACGTAGATACACTCTGGGCTAAATTTAAAGGAATTATTTGGGAAGGAGAGAAGAGATTTGTACCTGTTAAGAAGGGTAAAATGACCTCAGACCCTGTTTATTATACAAGGGAAATAAGAAAATTAAAAAGAAAATGTAGAATAGTAAACAGGAAAATCAAAGAGGGTAGGGAAAGTAGAGAAACTAGAAAACAACTAATGAGGGAACTGAATAGAGTGAAAAAGGAAGCAAAAGAGAATTATATGAATGGCATACTTCAAGAGGGTAATGACCACAAAGGGAAATGGAAAAAGCTGTATTCATATATCAGGAATCAAAAAGGAAAAGGAATCCAAATTCCTACAATGGTGGGAGAAGGGGGTGAACACTATTTAACAGATACTGAGAAAGCAAACCTATTTAGTAGGGAATTTAAAGATTCAGTAGATGATTGTCAAGAGTTGGAAACCGAAAGAGAAGATAGAGAGGGAGAGAGACAGAGGGAAACAAGAAGCTTCTCATTCACAAATGAAGATATTTTCAGAGAAATCCAACTGCTTCAGCAAGGAAAAGCAGCAGGAAGTGATCAAATTACTGGGGAGGTATTAAAGACAATGGGGTGGTATATAGTGCCTTATTTAAAATTTCTCTTTGACTATGTCATAAATAATAGTGTAATACCAAAGGAATGGAAGGAATCTATAATAATACCAATTTATAAAGGAAAGGGTGATAAAAGGAAACCAGAGAACTACAGACCAATCAGCCTGACCAGTATAGTTTGTAAAATTCTGGAGAGTTTAGTATCGAAGTACATCAGAAGGATATGTGATGATAAAAATTGGTTCATGAGGAGCCAGTATGGATTTAGAAAGAAATTTTCTTGTGAGGCACAACTGGTGGGATTTCAGCAGGACATATCAGATGAGCTGGATTCAGGAGGTCAGTTAGATTGCATAGCCATAGATCTTTCCAAAGCCTTTGATAGAGTGGAACATGGAATATTATTAAAGAAATTGGAGGGAATAGGACTGGACGTAAGGGTTACACGTTGGATAAAAGCATTTCTAAATTCAAGGGTTCAGAAAGTCAAAGTAGGAAATAATGTATCTCAGGAAGAGAAAGTTTGGAAGGGAATTGCACAGGGTAGTATAATCTGTCCGTTACTCTTCTTAATATACGCAAATGATTTAGGGAACAATATAACATCAAAAATAAGATTGTATGCAGATGACATAATTGTTTATAGAGAAATAAACAACATTGAGGATTGTTCAGAATTACAAAGGGACCTTGAAAGTATCCAACAATGGGTTGAAGAAAATAATATGAAGGTTAATGGAGGCAAATCAATTGTTACAACTTTTACAAACAGGAGCTTTAAAACTGAATTTGAATATACTTTGGATGAGGTAGTTATCCCAAAAGATGGCAAGTGCAAATACTTAGGTGTGAGATTTGAAAGTAATTTGCACTGGAAGGGTCATATTGATGACATTGTTGGGAAAGCATACAGATCATTACATGTCATAATGAGGCTACTTAAAGGATGCAACAAAGAATTAAAAGAAAAAAGTTACTTGAGTATGGTTCGTCCATTATTGGAATATGCAAACAGTGTTTGGGATCCTCACCAAGAATACCTAATAAAAGAAATAGATAGTGTGCAGAGGAAAGCAGCAAGATTTGTAACAGGGGATTTCAGGAGAAAGAGTAGTGTATCAGAAATGTTAAAGGAACTTGGGTGGGAAACTTTAAGTAAGAGAAGGGAGAAAACTAGACTTATAGGATTATATAGAGCCTATACAGGAGAAGAAGCATGGGGAGATATCCGTGAGAGGCTTCAGTTGGAAAATAATTATATCGGCAGGACTGACCACAAATATAAAATTAGAAGGAATTTTAGCAGAAGCGATTGGGGTAAATTTTCATTCATTGGGAAGGGTGTGAAGGAGTGGAACAGTTTACCAGGGGTAGTGTTTGATCCTTTTCCAAAATCTGTACAGATATTCAAGAAGAGAATAAACAGCAACAGAGAAAATAAATGAAGTGTTAGAGGGCATTCGACCAGTGCAGGTTGTTGTAAATAAAAAAATGTGTGTGAATAAATTAATTCCATCCCCTGGTCTAAGGAGTTTGGACAGCCAAAGTAGGGGACTGCCTGTAGGGGTGAAGTACAGTGGGGACTTCGAGGGCCCTGGGACCGCTACGGTAACTGTGAAGGCCCTTCAGGAACTCTGAAAAGTGGTGGCAAAAGGGGCTCTGGTTAAGACGCAGCAGGTCGTTATGCTACTTAGGATCCAGAACGGGTAAAAAAAAAAAAAATAGTAAATAAATAAATGCAATGTAAATATTAATGTTATACCAGTTGTATAGTATCATTTGAAGTAATTCCACATACTGTATATCAGTTGACTATATTTGTAAGTAGTACAGGAGATATTATAAGTAGAATTTTGTAAACAATATAAATTTATTAAGGATGAGCTGTGTGTTTAATAGAAAACATTGATAGCGTAAATTGTATAATATTGTATTATAGGAAAAATTTTCTTCTCTTGTTAATTTAATATTTAGTGCTTGACAGTAATGTATTTTAGTGTACCATTTGCCACCGAGGTAGACACCTCATTTGCAAATAAAGAGATTTTATTTGATTTGATTTGATTTGATATAAGATACCTGTAAAAAAACGAGAATACACTATTAAACTGTTACACTATAATTAGTGTTCAATAGACTGGAAAGCTTTAAAATTGCATGAAGAAATATTTGTAATTCAGTACTAGGAAAGTCAAATGATATATAGACTTAACTCTTAGAAGGCAGAATTTATTATATTAAATCCTACAACAGGTCGCTCGTGAGCAGAATTCGACATACTGTATTAAATGGTCTGATATCCAGAGTCACCAGTATAAGTAGTAATCAAGAAACTCCAGATGGCAGTAAATAACACTTTTAGGTCTGGGTGAAGGGGGAATCCTTTAATAGAGTTGTGTTATCTCCCTGCTAGCTTTTTACAAGCTGTGAGAGGCTATGATGTTCATTCGAGCGTGTGTCATGAGTTTTGAGACCAGCTTTTTGCAATTTATACAGATATTTTGCAACATGGTTAGTAAGAAGTGTGTCAGTGACCAAAAGCTTGCATCAGTTTTGGACTCTACGGATGTAGATGAAAGTGATTTTCCATTTGAAGAGTTCAAAAACGGAAATTAAAGTAGTGAGTCTTCTCAGTGCAAGAGCGACTCAAGTCCCCAGAGAATGAAACAATTGACGAAAGCACTGATGTAAGTAACTTGGACCCAGGACCATAAAACACCATTCTGATATATAACACTAATCAAGGATCAACTTTACATTCATATTTTGACATGGCGACCGAGGCTACAGAGCACTTTTCACTATTTCACTTCTTTTTTTTTATACCATACCGAAATTTTGACATAATTCACCTAGAAAGAATAATTCTGGGAACTAAATGGAAAAAACAGGCAACACCTTCAACTAGAACATGTAAAATCAAAGACTGGTCATCTCCAACACAATCTAATACAAACACTTTGATTGGCGTAAAACTTATTTGTGGAATGACTCTTACACCTTTTCTTGAGTGCAAGGATGTCGAAGGCTGTATGGTCCTGGGAAAGGTAGATGCTGCATACAGGAAAATCAAGGAAACCTTTGGAGAAAGGAAATCTAGGTGTATGAATATTAAGAACTCAGATGGAAAACCACTTCTAGGGAAAGAAGACAAAGCAGGAAGATGGCAGGAGCATATCCAACAGTTGTATCAAGGTAAAGATGTAGATAATTTGGTTCTGGAACATGAAGAGGCTGTTGATGCTGATGAAATGGGAGACCCAATTTTGAGGTCAGAGTTTGACAGAGCTGTGAGTGACCTAAATAGGAACAAGGCACCTGGAATTGATGACATTCCCTCTGAATTACTGACTGCCTTAGGAGAAACCAGCATGGCAAGGTTATTTCATTTAGTGTGCAAGATGTATGAGACAGGAGAAGTCCCATCCGATTTTCAGAAGAATGTTGTTATACCTATTCCCAAGAAAGCCAGTGCTGACAGGTGTGAAAACTACCGCACCATTAGTTTAGTATCTCATGCCTGCAAAATTTTAACACGTATTATTTACAGAAGAATGGAAAAACAAGTTGAAGCTGAGTTGGAAAAAGATCAGTTTGGCTTCAGAAGAAATGTAGGAACACGTGAAGCAATCCTGACTTTACGTCTGATCTTAGAGGATCGAATCAAGAAGGACAAGCCCACGTACATGGCATTCGTAGATCTAGAAAAGGCATTCGATAATGTTGATTGGACCAAGCTATTTATGATTCTGAAGATGATGGGGATCAGATACCGAGAATGAAGAATTATCTACAATCTGTATAAAAATCAGTCTGCAGTGATAAGAATTGAGGGCTTTGAAAAAGAAGCAGCAATTCAGAAAAGAGTGAGGCAAGGCTGCAGTTTGTCCCCTCTCCTTTTCAATGTTTACATAGAACAGGCAGTAAGGGAAATCAAAGAGAAATTTGGAAAGGGAATCACAGTCCAAGGAGAAGAAATCAAAACCTTGAGATTTGCCGATGATATTGTTATTTTATCTGAGACTGCAGAAGATCTCGAGAAGTTGCTGAATGGTATGGATGAAGTCTTGGGTAAGGAGTACAAGATGAAAATAAATAAGTCCAAAACAAAAGTAATGGAGTGCAGTCGAACGAAGGCAGGTGATGCGGGAAATATTAGATTAGGAAATGAAGTCTTAAAGGAAGTAGATGAATATTGTTACTTGGGTAGTAAAATAACTAACGATGGCAGAAGTAAGGAGGACATAAAATGCAGACTAGCACAAGCAAGGAAGAGCTTTCTTAAGAAAAGAAATTTGCTCACTTCAAACATTGATATCGGAATTAGAAATATGTTTTTGAAGACGTTCGTGTGGAGCGTGGCATTGTATGGAAGTGAAACATGGACAATAACTGGCTCAGAAAGAAAGAGAATAGAAGCTTTTGAAATGTGGTGTTACAGAAGAATGCTGAAGGTGAGATGGATAGATCGAATCACGAATGAAGAGATACTGAATCGAATTGGTGAGAGGAGATTGATTTGGCTAAATTTGACGAGAAGAAGAGTTAGAATGATAGGACACATCTTAAGACACCCAGGACTTGTTCAGTTGGTTTTGAAGGAAGTGTAGGGGGTAAGAACGGTAGGGGTAGGCCAAGGTATGAATATGACAAGCAGATTAGAGCAGACGTAGGATGCAATAGTTACGTAGAAATGAAAAGGTTAGCACATGATAGGGTGGCATGGAGGGCTGCATCAAACCAGTCTATGGACTGATGACTCAAACAACAACAACAACAACAACAAGCTGTTGCAAAAAAATTCTATATCCTGCGGACCTCTGCAATGAAGTACACCCAATATTCAAGGTAAGTAATTAATATTACATATATACACATGTTAATAGCTAGTGTTTCATAATTCTGGATGAGTTTTAATTTGCCATATTTTTGGTCTGCGTACAGACATAAAATGCTTCTGCCTGCGTAGTGTTAAAAGGTTGACTTTTGATGAAGATACAGTAAATGAAATTAATGTTGGACAGAGAGAAATTAGATATGGTAAGGCTGAACTGTACCAGAAAACAAAGTACCTAAAACCTTGTACTAAAATATAAATTACAAGCTCTTTTGGACTACTTACATACAACTCAGTTCTTAAATATAATAATAAGGGCATTTGGTCTATTTTTAATTTCGACACATGGGTTAGGCTTAAAATTTTAAATACTTTGGCTCTACACTCAATTACGAAGACTATGATGAAAGTAAATCTTGAATGTTGTAGGACAAGAGGATTCCAGCCAGATTGAAAGAGAAAATATGGAAGAACAGCATTCTCACAGCTGCGTGATCCTAACTGCATGACCTATTCCATCAGTAGGTTATTACTTGGAACTATGCAAGGAGATTGACAGTGACTATGGGTATTTGCTATTGCATACTGAGGTTAGGGGGTTGTCAAGAGGCAAACTTTTGAACTTAGATTTGAAGTTAGGCTGATCTTCTCGATGAGATATGCAACTTCAAAGACTTATTCAATGATACATTACGGTTTGCAGGACTTGCTTAATTAACAGATATAAATATTCAGTCACTTGAGTGAATTAAATTCAAGTCTGCAAGGAATGCAAGTCACACTCTTGATAGTTCAAAACAAAATAGATGGAGCAATAAAGAAAATGAGTAGCTAGCAAGAGTGAAATATCCAGGGTGGTTGTAAAAAATGTGAACCGGTTATATGAGTGTTAGAGGGTTGGTCATACTGATACATAATTTGAAAAAATAATTTGATATCTGATGCTGTTGTCATTTTATCAGCTGCTGAAATTAGCCAATCAGATTACTTCGCAGGTGAATTCAAATGGTCTTTGTGAAGCGGTGTTGCTAAACCTGCATGTGGCTTACGACTGGCTTGACAGCCATGCTGAGAAATCAACATCAAACCCACCATGGGTTTCAGCCAGTGTCATCGTAGTGTGCTTGCTATGGCACTTGCATTTGGGAGATAGTGGGTTTGAACCCCACTTTTGACAGCTCTGAGGATAGTTTTCTGTGGTTTTCCATTTTTACACCAGACATGTTAGGGCTGTACCTTAATCAAGGCCATGGCCATTTCCTTCCCACTCCTATTCCATCATCACCAGAAGACCTAACTGTATCAGTGCAACATAAAGTAAAATTGTATTGACACTGGTTGCTGATTGAACCACTCTTTCACAGCATCAGGAACCACTTGATCTGTGGTAAAACGCTTTTTCTTTGGGGCTTTCGTTCAGCAGATCAAAGATGTATCATGCAAAGGGAGAGATCTTGGTTGGAATAGAAAAGGGTTATGAGTGGGAAGGAAGCAGCTGTGGCCTTAATTAAGATACAGCCCCAACATTTGCCTGGTGTGAAAATGGGAAATCACAGAAGACCACATTCAGGGCTGCCGACAGTGGAGTTCGAACCCATTATCTCCTGAATGCAAGCTCACAGCTGCGTGCCCCTAACCACACAGCCAACTCACTCAGTAAACCAGTGCCTGAACAGCTGGGATGATTTTCCATAGACACTTTCAAACTATCTTCAGTAGTGTATACTGTCAAACAAAAAGATCTTATGTTTTTAGACTGACTGTAGCTGTGGCTAAGAAAGGCATACGCAGACGGGAGAGAAGGGGATGAACTCCACTCTCCATGCCATTTTATTTATGATGGCACTGTGGTATGTTAGGCCTTGGGCTTTTGCGGTGGAGACATTTTTTAAGACTGTTTTGCAGCGAAGAGTCTGGCAACGTTTCAACGTGGGGTCGACATGGCCAAGTTCCCAGCTACATGATTTTGCTGTAAGTGAACAATTTTAAAACAAATGCATCAACATCTAAACAGAAATCAACAGGAAGGCCAAGAATCACCCGTATGGCTGTGAACATCCAGGCAGAGAGACAAGAATTTCAGAACACTTGAGCTCACACTGCTGCTCTCAGTCTTTCTGGATGGTTGGTGAGGAGAATCCTGCATATGGATTTAAAGTTCCACCCCTAAAAACTGGTGACTACACAGAATTTCAGTCCTGGTGATTGCCAAGGTCAAAGAGCTTTCTCAGTGAAAATGCTGAAAATTATGAGTGACGAGGCATATTTCCATTTCTTCTGTTATAAGAATAAGCAGATCTTTCAATACTGGTCAGAAACAAATCCACACATCCTGCATGAGCATCCCCTTCACAGTGAACGTGTGATGATGTTGCGTGGTGTGAGCAGCTTTGGAATAATTGGACCATTCCATTACAGTGAATTCAGATCGCTATGTTGTGATGTTAAGCAACTTTCTTGCACTGGAACTACACAGACGCCGTATTGATACAGGTAAACTTTGGTTCCAGCAAGATGTGACGGCACTCACATCTGAGGCTTCAATGTCAGTTTTAAACCATACTGCACCCCTGCAAGAAGACTACTACAAGTCAAAAAACACAGTTCCGAGATAATGAGCTTCAACGTTTTTAAATTGCTGTAATTAATTCCAATGAATTGCTATTTTATCAATATTTTGTAGAATTGCCCATCATTTATTGGATTTTACTTGAAGCATACCAAGATAAAGTTAAATTACAAATAAGTAGCCCATTATGTGTAATTACTGATTTGTGGCACTCTTTCACTAGGCTATAGAGCATATTTTACAAGCAATTATTATGCAAGTTACAGAAAGAATTCATTTACAAATACAATGTCATCTGTGAATCCTTTATTTTTCTTGATGTGAGAGCATATTTTGTTTACAAGTAACTGTTTTTCAAAATATGAACTTGCATTCTTAATGTTAGTCTTTTGTGTGTTCCTGATGGATATCTTAACCTACAATATTAAGTGTTCTCAAAATTTCTACTTGAAAGAAAGAAACATTGCTTTAATTCCTTGCATATCATTTTCCAGATTCAGAAGTAACTGAAAATGTCAGCGGGTTGCACTCTATTGTTTCTCCTTCCTCTTCTGCTGCAGTATCTGCAGAATTTTGAGTCCTTGGTACTGTAGTAGGAATGGTATTGAGAAGGAATCAAACGTTCATGGCAGAGAGACATGAGATGAGATCCCTTCTCTTCAAATGTACCATGTACAAATGCCATTTTTGGTCTCACATTTTCTGGTCTACCTCTTAAAGATTTACCTGTTCTCACATTTACTGTCATCCAAGGTACATCTTCAGCATAGTATGTCTTTAAAAGAACTTATGAGGGTAGTTCTTTTCGACTTTAATGTGTCTAATATTGGTCCAACTTACTTTTTCATTGGCTTCATTTTTATTGAAGTTACTGCCCATCTGTCGAGATAAGTACTTTAAGTAAAGTATTTAGTTTGCATTTAACTTCTGAACTATGTATGGCGATTCAGACATTTTTGCAGTTTGAATTATTGGTACCAATTTTTCAGGAACATAAAGAGGGCCGGATTTAAGGGCTCGATCCTTTTGTTTTTCAATGAGGGAGTGCATAGCATCACCTTGATTTTGGCCATGTCCAACAACAACAAAATTGTGGCTGATGGATTTCAGTTCAGTCTCTTTTACAGCATACTAATACAATGATATGAGAAACTTGTTCTTCTGCTGCCCTGCATAGTTGTCTGAGTAAAATATCACATCATCTTCGCCAGAACAGTGCTGTTTCAAAAAGGTGAATACACACATGCCAATTTCATTCAATCCATGTCGAGCAGCAATGCTTTCATTCCAAAAATAGCAAAACCCTTTGCGTGATCCTAAGTCAAAAATAGTTAAATTGTAATATGAAAGCTTACTTTTGTAAAAAAATTGGGAGATATCACCACTTGGTATTGACAAGGCTGCTTGTAAATAGTAGCATGCGCAAATGATGTCACCCTGTTTGGAACACTCACCGTCAATTTCTTTTTTGCAAGTGAGACAGTTGTTTCTTTTTGATATGGTAATCATAAATTTCTTTAGAATTCAGTTTTTCATCTTCACTACTATTATGAAAAGTTTCTGTGATCTCAGATAATGTGACTCAATTGTAGGAAATGAATCAATGTGTTTTCTTATCCCCAATTTAATGTCAATTTCAAGTTTCTTATGATTTCTATGTTTGCTTCTCATGTCAGGCTGAACAACACAATCTATTAATTTAAAGCACTCTGAATCAAATGTCCCCAATATTCAGGGTAGACATGAACATACACTTACATACACGTACATCTTCGCTATTGACACTGAAATAATATGCATTATTGTTGCTGCGTGTACTATTCTGAAGTTTGTACTGGTAAAGGGGTTTTATTATCTTTATATGCTTGACAATAAAATCATGATGATAAACATTAGCATCATAAGACATGCTTGGCTGTGTTAAGTCAAACTAAAACCTTCAATTTCTTCATTAACTGCACGTTCACAATCAGTGTTCTTCTCTACGCTAGATAAGGCTTCCTCATGAAAGGTACCCCATAATCTGTTTTCTTTAGCCTCAAAGAGTGAATCCCTCCAAACTTAAACAAGGATCACCAACACAGTAATAACCAATTGCATTGTTAGTAAGTCAGATGTGTCATTGTTACACGAGAAATAGTGCCACGAGTCAAAATGTGACAATTTAGAAACTCATTGAGCAGCAAACTGCTCATCTCAATACTGCCACAGCACAAATTGTGGCAGTTTAGAAACAAAGAGCTGCATTTTATGGGCAGTGTGTATACTGCCTTACAGTGTCAAATAACAGTCAAAATATAAATTTAGACTTGTCGCATTCTTGGAACCGGAAAAGGACACGGTAAACTATTCCAGGTCATATATATGGTAACTCAAAATCGACAATTTTTGACTTGCGGAAGTCTTCTTGCAGGGGTGCGATATGTTCTCCAGATGTTTCATTTCCCACCATAGTGATGTTCCATGACCTGCTTGTTTGCCCGATCTCAGAGTGTGTGACTATTTTCTTTGGGGCTACTTTCCTAAAGGGAAAGTTTGTAAGGCCAACACCCATACAACGAATGATCTCAAGGAAGCAATTTGTCATGAAATTTTGGCAATACCAGAAGATGAGGTACAATGCGCTATGGGGAACTTCATAAGCAGGTATAGGAGTGCCTGAGAAACAATGGACATCATTTGGAGGATATTAGTTTCAAAACTTAACTGTTGTTCCAAAACATTTCTTCCTGATCATTACTAAATGGCAGCAATGTTTCTTTTCAATGAATGAACAAATATCAACACATTTAAGTCCATCTTTTAAAAATTTCAAAATTCATCCAATCTTTTTGCCAGACCCCAGACCTTTCTAGACACCAGTCTATGTTTCATTTGAACAATCCTTACAAAATACAGTGAAACCTCATTGGTGCTTTCCTCATTAACACATTTTCCCGCTTAGCACATCGTAAATTCGAAGTCCCGATTCTCATCTATTAAATTTATATAAAAATACCTCACTTACTGCGTTATGAATTTTCGCTATTACCGCTTAGTAGGATCAC
Source organism: Anabrus simplex (assembly GCF_040414725.1). Classification (NCBI taxonomy): domain Eukaryota; kingdom Metazoa; phylum Arthropoda; class Insecta; order Orthoptera; family Tettigoniidae; genus Anabrus; species Anabrus simplex. Next base: position 431,602,007 of record NC_090268.1, on the reverse strand, counting down.
ATTTTGCCTGGCCTTGAAAATGTTATTTGTCATCCCTTGTGAAAGAAACATGATTTGTAACTTGGGTAAGAGCAGTCAGCACAGTTGCGTGATTTTGGAAAAAGGCCTTATATTCTTGAACTTCACAGGATAAGTTGCAAGCTGTTAGCCTCAGGAATGTTCAGTTTTGCTTGCTGGTTAGCAGCGAGATTGCTGAATAACACAGAGAGCCTGTTTGTGCATGTATTTTGCATTCCATTCAGAAGGTAGAAATGTATTTTGTGTTGCGTGGTACAGTGAAGTGTAGCAAATATTTTTCGCGTGATACGGTAGCCTATATCTGGATTAGGAACATAATCGTGTGAAATTGACTAGTGTGATGCATATTTGTCTTTAGATAGCCTAGTTATGGTTACTGGAAACATCACAAAATTCGTTACTGTTGGAAACAAAATTAAAATCTGTCAAAAAGTGGACTCTCCGCAGCTTAAAGCGTGCAGAAGTCGCGAATGCTTGGTTGAACTTGCACCTTCGAGTTTCAACTCTGTCACTCCAGTTGGTCAAAGTTTATTCAAAATGGCTGACAAATTCACTGTCTAAGAATGTGACCAGAAAATAATGTTTAATAACCCAATGCTCTAAAATACAAGGCTTCTAACTAAAATTTGTTTTAGAAAGAGTGTGATCTGCAATAATTCTTTGATATTTTTATTTGCCCCCATGCACAGGTTTTCATATTTTTTGTTTGATGTTTTTCACATCTTCCAGTGTACTTGTTATTTTATAATCCCCAGCGGAAAAGGTTTTTATATTTGTTCTCTCGTCTTTTTTTACACCTTTGAATACTTTCCTTTCATCTTCAGAAATGGTAGAAATAGTTTTCCCTGTACCTGCGAATACACAATGTAAAATTCTCTTATATCGGAAAAATCGTATCTAGTGTTTCCATATACCTGTTGGATAGTTTTTATTCATACCATCAGTAGTATGTTTTCTCACTTAATACATTCTATTTTGTTGTCTTTTGCAGAAACATCTTAACGAGATTTTACTGTGTAATCATTTTCAACCTCTCATAAGATTATCACCATTTCATATATTTTCAGCATTTGTGCTCTTGGGATTGACTTCATGCTCTCAGAGAGTACAGTTGTGACTTACACATTTGCTAGATCTCGTGGTTTCCCATCTAATGATTTGTATATGTTTGAGCGATAGCGACGAAGTAATGCGATTGAATTTCTCACGTAGCTGTCAGGCTCCTTAGAAATATTGACCTGAAACAATGGAATATCAACAGATTTTATAAATTTTAAACTTTTACTAAAGGTTTATTTCTGAATACACTCATCATCAAATAAAATCATGCTCCAAGAAGGAATTATCAGAATAGCATGGAACTTGAAATGGGTAATTGTAACAAAGATGTAAGTACAGCAAACTCTTGATTATCTGGGCTAATAACCAGACAAATTCATATGGATACCTGACTGAAAACATGGATAATATGATATTGTGCATTTAATAATACAAAACATACAATACTGTATGAAAACAACAATATCAATGTTATTGACTAACACAATCAATGACCACTTTTAACTACACCCGGGTGACTGGAGTGGGACATTGATGATGATGATGATGATGATGATGATGATGATGATGATGATGATGATGATGATGATGATGATGATGATGGTGATGATGAATAACCACTTTTATCAATATGAAAATTACTTACAACGTCTAGTGTTGGTAAAACTATTGAGGTACAAAACTTATACAAAACATCAATTTTTGTTGTTTGGTGAAAAATAATCAGTAATATTCTTTTCCTTTTGAGATTTGTTTAAGTTCTTGGTATACAGAAGTGAATATTCTGAAGTGCAACATTGGCACTATAATTAAAATCTCTTTGTTCAACATAATATAAAAGAGTTTCCATACATTCCAATGCTGAAGCATGTCACACACGTGCACCAATCCCATATCATTCACTAATTTCTTTACCAATTTTACTTTCTCGAACTTATCAATTAAGTCAAGCTTTTGTTCTAAAGTTAAAAGTACTTTCTTTCACTTTGTGGCTTTGTGACCAACAAATAACTGCTAAACAGTACATTGTTTGGTGTTTAGTTCTCAAACAAAGCATGCCTCCAGCACACTTGGAGTTGAGAGCGCGGTTGAATTTCAAGCACGCATTTCACATGATTTCAAAATTCCATGACAAGGAATGAACAAAATAAAATACAAATAATAATACAATAAATCTTGGCGGTGCATGGATAATTCGCAGCTGGATAAGTGGGAGTTTGCTGTATGTGATTATAAATCAGAATTTGTTGCAGAAAACTGAATGTTTGAAGGGAGACTCTAGTACCCTACAGGTCCACCTGAATACAAGATGCCAAATAAGCACGGGCATGGCCGAGTATTATTCCAGGGGTGAAGCGTCAGGGGAGACAGGTTAGACAGCATGTACCCTTAATATTTTGTGGACGAAATATTGTTTAGTTAGTTCAATTATTTTTTAGAACATTACTTATTTCCATTTTTATGACATTACTGTATTGCCCAATTTACTTATTTTCGCCTCACTTCAGCAATGCCAGGGCTCGCGTCAGTTACATGAAGCACGTAGACGAAAGTAGACGCTGTCCATTCTGTGTATGTTCCCTTTGATTTTCAAAGTTTTGGATAAAGCAACACTAACGCTATCTGTAGGTGCTGACTGTGGAACTATGACTTTCCCATAGCGAGATTTCTCCGCCCAGTTGAAAGACTTACCAGCGTCTCTTCTTGCTCTCATTGGCTAGTATTTGGATCTCGGTTATAAAGGTGTTCTTATTGGCTATCATCTCAGACATGCTTTTAACATAATTGATTTGAATTTACTTTGTTATAAGACACTTCTAAAAATAAAATAATACTATTCAATATGAAGTATAGCAAACTTACACCTAATAAATGAATGACAGCATCAAAACCCTTCAAGTATATGCATTTTTTCCCCGCCATTATTAGCCCCAATAACTATTGGCTTACATTCTTAATAATGAACTCCAGAGTGTGCATACGGAAACAACAAAATTGCTTAATTTGATGCTGTATATTTCGTTAACATCAGCTGCTAGTGAACGCGCTATGAGTGCCTTCAAACGAATTAAAACCTATTTAAGGAATTCGATGAACAACCAGAGACTGTCTAACTTGGAAACTCTAGCTATAGAGAAGGAACTGCAGTGATATCTTAGCAAGACGCTGACTGATTTCAAGACGGGACTAATTGATATGAAATGAAGGACAGGCGGATTGAACTCATTTACAATAATATTGTTTAAGGTGACTTGTACGAAAATTTATTTCTTATTACTCTTATCAAATCTACATAACAATGAAATATACTGCTATTTTTTTATTTTAAAAGTATGTTGTTACATGACGACTCCCGCTGCCTATTTAGTCTATATTTAAAAATAAAACGAGTGTACGTAGGTTCTAGGTTGTCATAGGGTTTGTCTTAGTTTCATATTCATTAATATAATACTGAATACAGATATGTATCCATCAAAATTAAAATTCCATATATAATATGATTTAAATAGTTTAAATTTTAAAAAAATATCTGTCTATCCCCTTACTTAGTTCATGCTTCGTCACTGTATTATTCTGCTGGAAAATCCCTCTTCAAAGTCCTGCCATGAAGGGCAACATAAGCAGTTGCAGGCAATGGTATGATGATAAACGGGTTTAAAAGTCAGGTTTTAAGTTTCACAAATAAGAAAAGTCCTCTCAGTTTTGATTACTGCGTTGATGGGGTGAAAGTTCAATTTGGTTATCATTGTAAGTAACTAGGTGTTAATATTTATTTATTTCGTGTCAGAGTGTTGAGAAACTTAAAAAATATAAATAAGGTATTATATACAAATAAAACAGAATGCATTTTATGTCACAAAACATGTTTCACACAATGTCTGCCCAGAAATGGGCAACAGAAATTCCCTCTTCAGTGGCTTGAATCAAGTCTTGAAGTGTACAACGAACAGGGCAGGACTGACAGTCATACAGGTGTTGGGTAGTTTGTTGCTCCCCACAATCGCAGAAGTCTGACTGATCTTTCAGATAACCCCATTTTTTAAGGTTATCCTTGGATTTACCTACTCCACTCCTCAAACGATTAAGTGCCTTCCAGGTTGTCCATTCCAAATGATGACCAGGGGGTGGAGATTCAGAAGGCACCATCCAATCAGAAAGATGCTCCATTTTTGCTCGCCACATATCACAACGTGCTGTTCTTGCTGGTTTATCCAGAGCCTTGGAGACATTGATGAAACTTTTCCTGGACTTCAGTCTTCTGGGTGGAGGTCGATGTCCAAATAACGGGTGGTTGCTTGTGAGATCCACCTTCGACCTCTCTTGCCTTGCAAACACTTCTCGCCAAATGTCTGGAGGAGAAATACCAGCCAAGCAGTAGAGTTTGTCAGTGGGAGTAGGTTTCAGACACCCAGTTACTATTCTACATGTTTCATTAAGGGCTGCATCCACCCGCTTCGTATGGGCTGACCTAAACCATACAGGACACGCATACTCAGCTGCAGAAAAACTCAGAGCAAGAGCTGAGGTTCTTAACAAAGTTGGATGGGCTCCCCATTTGCTTGAGCCAAGTTTACGGAGGATGTTATTTCGGGCTGAGACTTTCTGTCCAGAGTTAACACAGTGTTTCTTGTATGTTAAGGTCCGGTCTAAAGTGACACCCAGGTACCTGGGTGTAAAACAATGCTCCAGTTGCTTACCCTCCCACGTCACGCACAGCTGTCTAGTAGCTTCTCGATTTCGAAGATGAAATGCACACACCTGGGTCTTAGTCGGGTTTTGCAGTAGCCGGTTCTTCTGATAGTACACTGAAAGTTCCTTAAGTGCATTTGAGAGCTGCATTTCAGTGGTTTGAAAGTCGTCGCACTGGACAGCTAAAGCCAGGTCATCGGCATAAATGAAGCTTCTTGTATAGGAAGGCCTTGGCTGGTCATTTGTGTAGATGTTGAAGAGGATTGGCGAGAGGACACTGCCCTGAGGAAGTCCATTCCGTTGGTCTCTCCACCTACTGCACTTTCCTTGAAACTCAACAAAGAACCGGCGATTCTGCAGGAGAGTTTCAACAATCTTCGTGAAACCATAGTCTCTGGTGAAGTTATAGAGCTTGGTGATCAAAGTTCTATGGTGCACTGTGTCGTATGCTGCTGTAAGGTCCACAAAGACCACACCTGTGATTTTACGTCTTTCAAACCCATCCTCTATGTGCTGGGTTAAATTGAGCACCTGTGAAGTGCAATTCCTTCCAGATCTAAAGCCCGCCTGTTCTGGAATAAGAAGTTGATCTACTTTAGATGTGAGGCGCTCAAGTAGGATCCTCTCAAATATCTTATATAGGTGACAAAGTAATGATATTTGCCTATAGCTCTTAGGATCTAATGAATCCTTACCTGGCTTCAAAATAGCTATCACTCTAGACTTCCTCCATACCTTAGGTATCTGTTTACTCTGCAGGCAATTGTTTAGAAAATCAACAACCCACTTCCTTGCTCTGGAACCAAAATGTTTTATTTGTTCCACTCTCATATCATCCAGACCTGTAGCCTTGCCATTTTTGGATTCGTTTATGGCTTTCTCTAATTCCTCTAGGGTGATATTATTAGTGAGGTCGCTAGACTCCTTATCTATTTGGCGTTCTATTTTAACTCTATTCATATAACCCCCTATTTTTCCATTGAGCAAAAGTTGATGAGCAATGGCATCTGGGGACAAATTGACGTGTACAGGGGCTTTTGTGAAGTCATTATTAAGCCTCTTTAAAAGTTGCCAGGCTTTCTGACTACTTTTAGACATGTCCAGCCCTTCAAGGGTAGATATCCAACGATTTCGTTTATCTTCCGCTAATATTGTTGTCAACTCTAGACCTTTCTGCACAGTCTCTTCGCCAAAGGGATTCGTCTCAAATAGATCAATGTATTCAGCCAGCAGAGCTGAGGAATGTTGATTGAGTCCAGGAACATAATTCATTCGACAACCTCTGGGAATTGACTGTCTGGAGCTCTTGTTCACTGCATCTACAAACAGATCGTAGTCAGTCATAGAAATACCTATATCAGATACAGCATCTTCCAGATATGCAGTAAACTTGTTCCAGTCTGCTTTCTTAAAATTATATCGCCTGCGGAAAGGTACGCTAATAGGACGTACCGCAGCAAATACCTGACACATGATGGGTCTATGGTGTGTGTGTGGTATTGGGGTGCCGATGTTCTTTATACACTGCTGAGCAATTCCTTCGCTAACAAAGATTAGATCAGGGTTATAACCTCATTGCCAACGCCCGCTGTTAAAAGAAGGAGGAAGTTTAACATCGTGTAACAGTAGCATCTGGTGGGTCTCAGCCCATTCCAGCACAGCCTCTCCATCTTCATTCTCATGTTCATATCCCCAGACGTTGCTTTGGCTGTTAAAGTCACCAATTACAATGTGGACGGCTTGATTGTCGAAATTCCTTGGTTTCTGGAAATGGAATGCAGAATTTGGTGGTTTATATATAGAGGAAACAGTGCAACTATTTAACTCAACTGTAAGGAGTTCTACGTCAGCACAGTCAGATATATCAGTGGATAGGACTGCTATACCAGGTTTGACAAATATTGCACTTCCATGCTGTTGACTTGGTCTCTCTACCACTAAACGCATGCCAGAAATTCTTGGCCTGCTCTGATTATTGTCTCGATGGGTTTCTTGTACACAAAGGACATCACAGCCATGTTCCTTACATAAATACTGCAAAAGTTCTTCTTTTATAAGGGACATTCCTTCGATGTTTATAGACATAATCGACAACTGTGGTCCTGAAAAGGACCTTTTAGAAATCATCTTTCAACACTTCTGGAATGGAAGAATTAGCCGGTAGATATGTGCACTCTCTACTGTTTCCAGGGGGCACCATCAGTCACAGTCTGTTTAATCAAAATTAACTGCACAATTTATTCTGTGGCTGCACACGTGGAGGTTTCTTCCGCGCTCCCCGGTGTTAATATGAGGTTATGAGGGTATTTAGGGGTTGTAGTAAGGATGTAAGGGAGAGGGCATATAAATCTCGGGTATGACCCCAACTAGAGTATGGTTCCAGTGTATGGGACCCTCACCAGGATTACTTGATTCAAGAACTGGAAAAAATCCAAAGAAAAGCAGCTCGATACGTTCTGGGTGATTTCCGATAACTGAGTAGCATAACTAAAATGTTGCAAAGTTTGAGCTGGGAAGACTTGGGAGAAAGGAGACGAGCTGCTCAACTAAGTGGTATGTTCCAAGCTGTCAGTGGAGATATGGCGTGGAATGACATCAGTAGCTGAATATGTTTGGGTGATATCTTTAAAAGTAGGAAAGATCACAATATGAAGATAAAGCTGGAATTCAATAGGACAAATTGGGGAAAATATTCGTTTATAGGAAGGAGAGTTAGGAATCGGAATAACTTACCAAGGGAGATCTTCAATGAATTTCCAATTTCTTTGCAATCCTTTAAGAAAAGGCTAAGAAAACAACAAATAGGGAATCTGCCACCTGGGAGACTCCCCTAAATGCAGATCATGATTGATTGATTGATTGATTGATTGATTGATTGATTGATTGATTGATTGATTGATTGATTGATTGATTGATTGATTGATTGATTGATTGTCCTGCACAGTAAGAGCATCACAAGAATGTGTCTGTAACATTTGCACATTTATTGTCCATTGACATCTTCACAGGATTCACAAAACAAGTGAGCAAAACACAACTTATCAAACAACAACATAAAACACATGACAGCAAATACAATGACAAATGTTAAAAGTTAAATTGTAACAAGTTAAAACATTGAAAGCAAATCAGAGAAGGTAACCCAGTCATTAAGGTTTGATACACAAGAAAACAGTCCAGGTTGAGCTGCACAGATCATAAGGTAACATGTGTTATCAGTGGGAAGAATAAACCTTGTTCTCTTAAGTTGTGGTATATAACAGGCTTAATTCAGGTGGTTCCGAAGCCAACAATATGGTCATGTGAAGATCATAATTGGATCATAATTTGAATGATCTATCTGCCTGAGTTTGTTTTTAATCATAGGCTGCTGTATATGGTGTTCAGTCAAATTAAGCTCCAGCAGATGTACAGGTAGTGAACATGGTCAAGATGGTGATACAGCATATATAAAGAATATTGTATATACAGCAATACTATTACAGAAAACAAAACCACCTCGGCCACTTTGCTGATTTTATTGAAGAACAAATGAAGAGCAAGTGAACATTTAAGTAAGCATTGGTTTTGATACTATAGTATTGTTTGAATTCAAGTTGCTAATTTATGTTTTTCTTTTTTTTCTAAATGTTTGGATCTAATGGACTTGTTTGGTTTTGCTTGGATACTCCTCAAGTATTAATAAACTGGTTTATCACTACATTGAAATGTGTTTAACTCAATAGACTGCTCTTATGAAAAGACTCAATATATTTGGAGTACAAGCACCAAAGCGAGAGGTATATGCAGGTAAAACATGGCAAGTTCAAACACCTCGGTGAATGGATCCAACTCAACGGACTGGATAAAGAGGCAAACAAGGCAAGAGCCAGAAAATTAGATGTGGCCTACAATCTAACACAAAACAGGTATAACAAATGGGCAATATCCTACAAGGCCAAAATACGACATTATAAGTCAGTAATAAAACCGGAAGGATTGTTCACTTCAGAGTGCCTGATTTTAAATTAAAAAAGGGGGAGCTGCAAGAACTCAAAAAGAAGGAAAGGAAGATTCTGAGGAAAATTCTGGGACCGCAGAAGACTACTGATGGGACTTGAAGGAAAAGGAGAAATGAGGAGCTGAAAAGATCACGGACACAGTGCGGAAACAAAGGCTGAAATCCTATGAACACCTGGTAGGAATGGATGACGAACAGCTAACCACAAGGATCCTCAAATACATCATGGGGTTAAAGGTCACCTCCAAGTGGGTAGAAAAGGTCAAGAAGAATGCAGAAGATGTTGGAATTACACTAGAAATGATCTTTACAAAGGAAATTTAATGTGTCCTCCTATTCATTACATACACATCTCCATCATTAGATGGAGTAATAATAATCATACTTACATTCACAACACCACAAGCCAAATTGCCAAGGTCCTCCGCAAACACAATATAAAAACCGTGTTTGGCACCGCCACTAACATTGCTCACAGTTTGGGTAAAACCAAGGACAAATTGTCCCCACTTTTACATCCTGGGGTATATGAAATTCCCTGTAGTTGCAGCTAAGGTATACATCGGCCAAACATGCTGGTCCATTGGTACCTGTATCAAGGAACATGAACGTAATATTCGTCTCAACCAGCCAGACAAATCAGCAATAGCTGAGAACGCTCTATCGGGTCATGATGTCATGTTCCAAGATGCTCAAGCTCTTACCCACACTAGACACTACAGGTCCAGGATTATATGGGAAGCTGTGGAAATACGTACAAATCCTAAGAATTTCAACAGGGACACTGGCTATCAATTAAGTAATACCTCGTTGCCAGCCATTACAGATTTACGTAGGTAGTTCCCTTCCCTGTCTATTCACTACTGTTATTTTGTCTCGGTGTTTTCCAAATTTGTACGTTCCTCATCGCCAGATATTTCATTCCAGGCTTGTGTCAATGTCATATGTTAAGCACACATGTTATGCGACCCTCTTAGACTGATTATGATGGTTCTGTCAGCTTCCACTTCAAAATCTAGCCCTGTACAGCATCCGGGGAGCCATCTGGTGATAAATGAACATATTATGTCCACTTCTATTATAATATCTAAATTCGAAAGCTCATTGTTTAAGAAGCCTTTCTCATGGACAGTCGAGATTTTCTTCTGATTATGCAGAGCACAGTTCTCTGCAAAACATAAAGAATTTCACAGTATTTTCTTGACACAGCATAAGCCCAAAAGCTTATATCATGTCTGTAAGTACGGGCTGCGAAAGCATCAATGGAAATAGTAATACTGTACATGTATCAACTCGTTTGAGCCATCTTCAGTGAAAATAGGGTTAAAGTTTCTTTTACATAATTGATGCTAAAAAATGTGTTAAAACATAATGAAGGAAAGAATGAAAACAAATGAGACATGATGGAATTAAAACAATAAGTGATTATGGCGAGGTTGTGGACCTCTTAGTCTAAAATGTGCAGTGTGTTACAATTAAAAAAGGAGGACGAATTCACTGTGCTAAAATTTAAAATGACAGTCTGTCTTCATTGAGTCACCATCACAAAGAGTTAAGAGGGCAGCAAATATTTGAGAAACTACGTTTGAGAAGGAAACAAGTGCCATCTAAAATGTATATGACACATAGAGGAAACCAACAATGAAGTTCAAAATTTATTTTTATTTATTTATTATTATTATTCAAAATAGTTGTCATCTCAAACAGCCTGCCCTTCTCAAATTCGAGTATCTTGTAACTAGAGATGATCCACAATAGAAAAGTGTTCAGAAAAAGAGCCGACAGTCTAAAATCATTTGAAGAGAAACCACTAAAACAGAGGCCTGAGCATATCATTTCAGAAGAGGAGAGAAAGATGAAGCTAAAGAATGAAGAGGTTCTGGGAAGAGAAGAGAAGAAAGGCTAAGGAACCTTAAGTTCTATGCAGTCCATAGACGGCCAAATTTGGAAAAGAAGACTGCTCCAATAAACCACTAGTGAAAACTGTAAATGTGTTCTTACACTGCTCATTTGATTGTTGAGTTTGTCCATGGTGAAGATATTGACACCACCATCTGCAGCCAGTGTCATACTGTCCAACTTTTTAAGCAAGGCATCCCTGTCTGACACCAGCCAATCAGAACTGTGGAGGAGCTGCTTGAAAGTATCCCGAAGCTGTTTAAAGATTGTCTCTACACTTCTCCTCTTCAAATCAAGTTCTGTCCTGTTGAACGAGTTGAGGTAAGCTCCAGCTGCAACATCTTCCATCAGTTTGGCAGCAACAGTCAAGCAGTAGCCTTCTACAGGAGACATGTTTAACACAAGATCTTCACGCAGCTGCTGAACAAAAGCAGCTAACAGGCTGTTGTAAATTTTCCTGCAAGAACAGATAACAATGTTTCATTATGAATAAAGTCATATACCGTATGTGGCAGTCACAAGGAAATGATACTTGAAGTCAGAAAATATCATGTTTATTTTTCTATTTTGTTTCTCATTATATTAGACATGATTGCAAAGTAAATAACTGGTTCGATAGAAGGCAGTTCAGGTTTAGGAAAGGTTAGGTCTACTCCATTGAAGCTCAATTTGTAGTATTCCAGTAAGATATAACAGATATTTTGGATTCAGGAGGTCAAATGGACTGTATCGCGATTGAATCTATCTAAGGCATTTGACAGGGTAATTCATGGAAGATTACTGGCAAATATGAGTGCAATTGGACTAGACAAAAGAGTGACTGAATGGGTGGCTATATTTCCAGAAAATAGATCTCAGAGAATTAGAGTAGGCAAAGCTTTATCTGACCCTGTAAGTATTAAAGGGGAATTCCTCAAGGCAGTATTATTGGACCTTTATGTTTTCTTATATATATAAATATATATAGTAAAGAAGTGGATAAGGCTATTTGCAGATGTTATTCTGTACAGAGTAATAAATTACAAGATTGTGAGCAACTGTAAAATGACCTCGATAATGTTGTGAGATGGACAGCAATCAATGGTATAATGATAAATGGGGTTAAAAATCAGGTTGTGAGTTTCACAAATAGGTAAAGTCCTCCCAGCTCATTGATATTGATAGGGTGAAAGTTCCTTATGGAAATCATTGTAAGTACCTAGGTGTTAATATAAGGAAAGAAAGATCTTCATTGGGTAATCACATAAATGGGACTGTAAATAAAGGGTACAGATCTCTGCACATAGTTATGAGGGTATTCAGGAGTTGTAGTAAGGATGTAAAGGAGAGGGCATATAAGTCTCTGGTAAGAACCCAGCTACAATATGGTTCCAGTGTATGGGACCCTCGCCAGGAATACTTGATTCAAGAACTGGAAAAAATCTAAAGAAAAGCAGCTTGATTTGTTCTGGGTGATTTCAGACAAAAAATAGCATAAGTAAACTCTTTCAAGATTAAAATTATTGTGTCCACCTTTTCAAGACAAATATATATTTTTAGTGATTAAATACTACATGAATTAAAAACACCAGTTAAGGACATGTTTCACCCTAGTTATGGGCACCTCCAGCCTATATCAATCCCAAGGTCAAGAATTAAAACTATTAACATTGGAACTTATAGCAAACTAACTCACTACTAAATACAATTGCCTTATGCTATTTACATAGTTTATAATATGTACAGTATGTACAATATGTGCATTAACTTTGCCAGAATTTATGAACAATGAATTAACTTATTTTATAATGACTAGACTTCCAATTGTGGATTGGATTGATCACAGCGTGAATTGGGGTTTCTCGAACTGTATTGACTAGAATTTATCACTGCACGAGTTGGGGTTTCTTCAACTGTTATGGTCGCCTGAGTCATAAGAATTTTTACAAAACCGGAATCTTGGTTAAAGTCGTTCATGTTAGGGTTTGAATCAGTTTGAATATTCCTTTAGAAAGAAGCATGGTTATGTTTTAAGTTTGAAGCGTGTAAGTTGGAGACATATTGTTGATATCATTCATTGCTTATCGGATAAAAATATTTTGGAAAATTCCGTCATTCTTGTTGATTAACTTCCCATTGGTGCATATTCAATCTGGGAGGAATATGAGTTGTCTGTAACTGGATAAGAGAAAAAACGGGGAATTAGAATGATGAATGTGGAACCCAATACGGTAATAATTGCAGAGTGAGTGTTTATCGTATGAACTTATTTGTCTCGTCGACGTTAGCTGGGACCAATTGTTCCGATTGTGTCTGAATGGCTAAGCTTGCTACTCCTAGTGTAGTATTGATGCTGTAGCCGAGGGGTGGAGTGTTGTGGGGAAGGGGGCATGAGTTTCAAATCGTGCGTCGGTATTGTTGCTTGAGAGGTGTTACTTGAATTGGATTGGGCGGGCCTAGCATTAGGCATGGCTATTGGAGCTCATACGTTTTGTGATTTAAACATACTGGGAACTTTATTCTGATTTACGGCCTGGGTTAACCTCGGAGTTGTTTCATATAACGGATTTTTGTTATTGATGACATCGTTAAGATTATTATTTTTGTTATAAGTTTGATCCAAATAAATGTACAAGTTTTCCATTTCGTTCAATAATTTCCCCTTGTCTAGGTTTTTAATGACCATCAAATAATTTTCTATTGAGGTGAATTTATGGCCTGTTTCTGTCATATGCTGGCTGATGGCTGAATAATTATTATGCTTGGAAGCGGGCTGGAATGGGTCTAACTACAAAGCTGAGATATTGTTTAAAATGGCACTACAGGTTATATATCCAAAAATAGCAAAACAATTTTCACATAAAACTTCAGATTTTAACAAGTAACAACAAGTCAAATCAGGTACAATACCAGTAACAAAATTTAAGTCTAGGAATGACAAGATTGATGGTATAACAGAACTTTGGCTTCAAGCCTTCACTTTACATTTTCTGAGCTCTCAGCTCCCAAACACATATTTACCAAAGGGCAGAAAACCCCTAATAACATGGAGCACTTGCTCCCACCTTCGAATATTAAGCCTCTCTGAGGCACTTTTACCACAAATAAAAGAGCTGACCCGCTCTCAAATTTTTTAGTCTCTCCTTTTTTGAAGTAGAAAGTTAGGAGTTAGTTGAACTCTGATTTGAGAGTGTCTTTGTTGCCATAGAATTCCAACTACATGGTGATAATTTTGACGGCAAGACCAGCCGCCGCTGCAAATGTCCAGTCGAGGTCCTCCGGACCCCTCAAGTACCCTGAGATACCTCTCTCCCGCACTATGAGAGGGGTAGTCGTGGTGAAGGATGCTGCAAATGCGAAGTTTGTTTACAGTCCCCAGATAAGCTTGCGGTTGGTGCGCTGCGCTTCACCCTGTGCCGGGAGATAGACTCCGGAGCGCCGTACAGAGGAAGACATCACGGGAGTGGAGTAAGCCCTTACCCCACCATGGTGGCGGCAAGGCGACGAACGGCTGCAGGGCACTGAAACAGTGAGATCTTGGTGGCAGAATTGTTGTTGGTGATTTCTTATTTTAGGGTACAATCTTGTTGGTGAGGCTGAGGGGCCAGCGGTGTGAAAATTTTTCTTTTTGCCACTGATATGGTTTTAGCATGAGACGGGAGCTTGGTAATGGCCGCGAGGAAAGGACAGTAGAATAACCAGAGGGGAAGATAGTAAAATTAACACATAGACACAAGGAACATAATCCAAGGGCAGAAGGCCTTAAAATAAAACAAAAATATAACCTTCAGGGTTCTTACAAAATGTTAAAGACCAAGTTAGCAAGGATATTACACAGGTTTCACCTGAGACAGGTGAACCCTAAAGATCCTCTCGGTGGCTGGATTAATCACTTATAATGTAACAGGAGTTAGGAAATATAGAATGATGCATGGCCCATGAAATCTGGGGGCAAGCTTGCTTGCGGGAACAAAGTTTTTGACCATAACTTGATCTCCTACCTTTAACTTGCATATCTTTCCCTAACCTTTTCATGAGAAACTTTAAGATTGGCCTTAGCCTTCTTCCATAGGTCTCTAATATTACCTGGATCTATTGTCTCAGGTAGAATATCACTAAGAGACCAAAGGTTAGAGAGCGGCGTGTTGGGTACGAACTTAAACATCAACGAAGCTGGAGTGAATTGTGAGATTCATAAACCGCCGAATTCAAGGCGAAGGCCAACCAATGCAGGGATGTATCCCACCTGGAATGATCATCATGATGATAGGCGATAAGAGCCGATCTCAGATTATGATTGGCCCACTCAGCCAGAGATGGTTGAGGATAATACGTTGAAGTAGTTACGTGGGAGATGGATAGATCAAAACAGAATTTACGGAAGAGATTGGAGGTAAAAGTTTTGGCATTATCAGAAACTATGTATTGACACGGGCCAAAAGAAGCAAAGATGGAATTTAAACAAGAAATGGTGGACTGAGCTGTAGCCAGCTTAGTCAGAAATAACCAGGAAAATCTAGTGAAGCCATCAACACACACAAGCATGAATTTATTGGCATTCCCCTTTGATTGGGGGAAGGGTCCTACGTAGTCGATATAGAGGCGTTCCATAGGGCGCGACGCTTGATGAGAAGACAATAGCCCTTGCTTAGTGGACAAGGTAGGTTTACTACGCCAACAAGATTTACAGGCTTTTACCAATTCAGGAATTTCACCATCCATACCTTTCCAAATGAACATCTCTCTGATCTTTTCTCTCTGGTTTTGAAAATGCCTAAATGCCCCCCTAGTGGGGTCTCATGGTCATACTTGAAGATCATAGGTACAAGAACAGTTGGAACCACAACTTTCATTTTCTTATCATGCCGCGATGGGCAACATAAAACTCCATTCCTCAACACATAAGGGATGACATGTTCCCCAGAGGAAAGGGTTTCCATAATAGGGGCCAGCATCGGATCTTCACGTTGATATTTTTCAATATCCCTAAACAACATGGGAGCATCAGTTAGAATGGCATTTACCCCAGGAAGTACGGACTCGGGAAGTGAAGAACTGTCTTCCTGTTCAGGGGTCTCTACATCATTATAAAACATAGGCTTAGTCCAACCACCACAACATTTTCAGACCCTCTTATATGCCTAACATCGAACTGGAAGGCAGAAATTCTGATGGCCCAACGGGCTATACGACCGGTATGACGAGGCCTAGCTAAGACCCAACTTAACCCCTCAGCGCCGACCTCTATACGTGGTATAGACCCCCTTTTCTTCCGTAGCCACCGACCTCTATACGTGGTATAGACCCATACATGGTTTTGCATTTACGGCTATAGCGCAAAGAGTTTTGGTGTTATGGATATACAAATTGTTTTGTTTCCAAGAAGACATTTTCGGGTTTATCAGTGTTCTAAATAAGAATTGAAAATCATTAAAGTGTAGTTGCTTTTGCAAGGATAAGTATTTGTCAATTATGTCTGAGCACCAATCCCTGCTTTTTTAATAGTCCGTTTGCTTCATTCTTTCCCACAGAATAAAATAAAGAAATGATGATCTGAGAAGTTTGTCTTTTCATGTGATGTTCTTTGCTCTAATTTTGTATTAAGAGTGCGGTTTATTTATTATATTTGTCTTTATTTCTCAGCTTGTAGTCTTTTCGTAACTCTCCACGAGTGCTGTGTGTAGCCATCAGTTATTGCTGCTTTCTGTCATACAAAAAGAGAAGCAGTTGTGCATGGTATATATCTCGTTTGAAAGACAATGTATCGACCTTTTAATCTGAAATATGTATCGAGTTGGTTTGATTCGTCATAAATGTTATTCCGCTCATTCAGTTTCGTCCTCCCGCTTTCGGTCCTGCTGCAGCTTCATCAGCTTGTGTGACGCACCGTGCTCAATGGCTAGCTCCTGCTGAGAGCAACGTGCTTGAAATATTGTATAATTCAAATGAAAGTTTAGTCGGAAGTAGTAGTGGCAGTATTAGCAGCAGTGATAATGAAATAGATGATGTGGCTGTGGCTGATGAAGTGGTAAATGATGAGAGTGACGATAAGGAGGAACCAGTACTTGGCAATTTCGTGTAGGAGACTATAGATATGCATACAGTACAAAGGGAAGTTTTCAACAGTGAATTATGATTCCTAGATTCTCCAATAATATTTGGACAAGTCGCAGGGACAAACATTGAGCAGTTATCTTATCAGTTTCAGCTGATTGAAGGTTTGTTTACGTGGTACAAAATACGCTTCTCGGGCGGGAAACGAAATATTCAAGGCCGGCGCGCATCAGATAATACAGTTCCAAGGTTGCAGGAAATACGTTTTATCAGGAAATTAGCACCCAAGAGTGAGATATCCAAACCTCAGAGACGTTGTATCGCGTGTTCAAAACACGGTGAAAAGAAGACATAGGTGTACTGCTGCCAGGAGTGTGCCTTGGGTCTCTGTCTCGAAGAGTGCTTCGAACTCTATCACACGGAACTAAGTTACTAAGGAAATGTGAAACAATTATGTAATTATCTTCATGTACATAGTTCTACCATAAGGAATTCCAAATTTCGTGAATATCGGGCTACTCTTATACTAGTAGTAACGCTTTAAGTGAATCAATGTATTTCAGTCGCGCGTAGTTGAAATCTCATCCGGCCGCGGGGTAGGAAGCTCTTTTAATGGCTGCGACGCTGAGGGGTTAAGGCTTGGTTATCCGTTTCCAAGTAGAACTTGACATGTCCCAGATAGAGGCAGAACTTTTCTAGCACAAATCTGCCAAACCTTCAAGTTCATAGATGGAATACTTGGCTTCTTGAGCCGATAGAGTCCTAGATGCATAGGCGATGAGTCGCCTCCCTAGTTCAGTTTCTTGTAGAAGAACTGCAGCCACCGCCGATGACGACCCGTCGGTTTGAACTATGAATTTCTTTGAGAAATCAGGCATGACAAGAACAGGGGCATTACAAAGAGTTAATCTGAGGTCTTTGAAAGCGGCTTGTTGAGAAGGCCCCTACTCAAATTTGACGCCGTTCCTAGGAAGTAAGTTCAAGTGTGCCGCTCTGTTAGCAAAGTTAGGAATAAAATTCCTGAAGAAATTCACCATGTCAATGAATCTGGCAATACCTTAGGAGGTTTGAAATCACGGATGTCTTGTGTTCTAGAATGATCCACTGCAACACCATCGGGCGACACAATATGCCCTAGAAATGACATGGAAGGCTTAGCGAAAGCAACCTTGGACAACTTCACGGTTAACCCTGCCTTACGAAGGCGATTAAGGACCTCTTTTAGATTATCTAGATGTTCTTCAAAGGTCTCAGAAAATACGACATCATCAAGATAATGATATAAGTACTCGAATTTGATATCGGAGAAGAACCTATCTAGCAGTCTCGTAAGCACAGCTGCTCCCGTGGGGAGCCCGAAAGGCATGCGGTTGTACTCATAGAAGTTCCAATCCGTGACAAAAGCTGTCAGATGTTTAGATTCTTCAGCTAGAGGGATCTGATTATATGCCTGATTAAGGTCTAAGATTGTGAAGAACTTAGCTTTTCAAAACCATGAAAAACAAGAGTGAAGGTCGGGAAGGGGCACAGATTGTAACACCACCTTCCGATTTAAAGCCCTATAGTCAATCACAGGCCTGAAGCCACCTTGGGGTTTTGGAACTACAAAAATAGGCGATGAATAGGCCAACTTAGAGGGTTGAATAATACCACCTTTTAGCATTTGATCAATGATCTCCTTAAGAGCCTTCATTTTAGGAGGAGAAAGCCTGTAAGGTGGAAACCTAACATGGATTGAATCCTTAACCTCAATCTTGTATTCGATAAGGTCGATAACACCAAGAGTATCAGAGAAAATATCTGGAAATGACTGACACAACTTACGAATACTCTCGGTCTGCTCCTCAGGTAGATGTCTAAGGTCTAACAACATCTCGTCCTGGGTAGGCGAAAGAGATGAACACGTCACAGAATTACATTTTAATAAGGGGAGTTCGAAATTAGTATCAAATTTGAAAGTGCACGATTTGCTCTGAATGTCAAGCACAAGACCGGTGTGAGACATGAAATCAGCTCCCAATATAATAGGGAAAGATAAATGTTTAGCCACAAACAGTTTAACTTTCCAAGTAAATTTAGCAATCCTAATTTTGGCAAAGATGAAACCTAAAATTTCTAATGGAGAAGTGTTAGCCGAAACACGTTGAACCGAAGACGAACAATAATCAGAAAACTTACAGACAGACATTAATTTGGAATACCATTCAGCCGAAATAATTGAACACACACTCCCCGAGTCTAATAGAGCGGTAATGGGTTCATTATTTAATTCAATTTTGAGAAATGTTACAGGTGCGGGGGAATCCACCGCAATCCTAAGACATTCTTTGGGGCATTCAAATGTGGGGTTGGAAGACTTTCTATCATGTTCCGAGCCTGAGATTTCGGATGGTTTATTTGGGGCTGAGCCTTGGAAAGATGAATTAGCCGACTCAGCCGAAGCCACTAGTCACTTTTGATTATTGGTGGAAGTTGCACCAGAAGTTGAGCAGGAGAGGGTGCTATTAGTATTAAGGCAATTCTTGGCTATATGGGAAAACGAGCCGCATTTAAAACAGCCTTGGGATGACCCTGCTCCATTCCTTGTCCCGCTACATTTAACCAAGGGACACTTGTTCCGGAGATGATCTGCCGACCCACATGCATAACATTTGCGAGCAATGACAGTTCGGTGAGGTGGAGGCCGAAAATTACTTAAAGACGGACGGGGCTCCTTCGTGACACGTAATGTGTCAGCATGCCTAACACCTTCGGCTGAGACAGCCATAGCCTCTAACTCGGCAAAATTTTGCGGACGAGATGCGAAACACAAATATGACCTGTAGGATGGTGAAATTCCTTCCACAATGGCCTGTACAATTTGATCTTCAGGGAAATGTAGAGCAAATACCCTAGTGTAAAATTTAATGTCTTGGATGAAGTCAGCAAGATTTTCATCCAGTCGCTATACTCTATAATAATACTTTTGAATTAGAGATGACCTAGCTCGAGCCAGAATGAAATTAGCTAACAGGTGGGCATGGAAGTATTCTAGAGAGGATTGATCAGCTATGGCTCTTACTATTTTGTCTGAAAGGACACCGATGGCATAGGGATAAATAATCTGAAGAATTTGACATGGGGAAAGAGAAAAGACAAGGGCATGATCCTGGAACTCAACTAAAAATCTTAAAAATGAAATGACATCACTGGTAGAGTTAACGGAAAACTTGGAAATACCCCTAAGAAACATCGCTAATGGATGAGGCAAACTACTGAACCCGGGTGACATGGTAGGTAAAGGCCTAAGGGGTGGAAAAGCTGCTTCAGAGGGTGCATTATTCAACACAAATGGTGGTATTGAGGTACGACGCTCAGATTCATTTTCTAAGGGGGCAGAAGTTTGTTGAGTTGCCACGAATTTTCTACCTTCTTCACCCTTGGACGAATCCTCCTCGCTAGTTATGTTTACCACGGCGGGCTGGTTGGTTTTGGGAGTAGCGGATCCAGATAACAATTGACCAACTTTACTGGACATTTTAGAAAGGTGTTCAACAAGAGCACTAGCCTCCTTACCCTGAAGTTCATTTGACTTAAGAGACAATAGATCGCTAACTCTATTGGAAAAATGGTACAATCTAGCCTGTACACTTTTGAGTTGATTTGGAGATGGATCACTCACTTAAAAAAAAACTAACTACAGATGCTAGCTCAGTAGTATTGTCAGTGATAGTGGAGAGAGCCTCATCAATATCTTTCTCTCCCAATGTTGGGATACAAATTGGTAACTCTAATGACTCCCTCAGTTTGTTTGCGTCTACCGCAACCATGCCTCCAGATTGAACAATTCTAATGGTTAATTCGTAAATCAATTCCTCCTTGCGTAAATAGCCGGGGTGGAGGACTTGGCGAGGGCCGGACATGATGACAAAAACTTGACAAATTTAGAAAACAAATAGAAAGGAAAATTCCAGCAACTGAGAAAATTGTTAGAGTTCAAATCAAAGACAATGTTTAGCCGACAAAAGGGGCTTAATTGAGACCCCTTCAACCACGCTCTGCTACCACTTGTTACGGGGTTACCCGTGGAATGCAGAGGTGAAAGAAGGTGCGGGCTGGAATGGGTCTAACCACAAAGCTGAGATATTGCTTAAAATGGCATTAAAGGTTATATTTCCAAAAATAGCAAAACAATTTTCACATAAAACTTCAGATTTTAACAAGTAACAACAAGTCAAATCAGGTACAATACCAGTAACAAAATTTAAGTCTAGGAACGACAAGATTGATGGTATAACAGAACTTTGGCTTCAAGCCTTCACTTTACATTTTCTGAGCTCTCAGCTCCCAAACACATATTTACCAAAGGGCAGAAAACCCCTAATAACATGGAGCACTTGCTCCCACCTTCGAATATTAAGCCTCTCTGAGGTGCTTTTACCACAAATAAAAGAGCTGACCCGCTCTCAATTTTCTGAGCCTATCAAAGGTCACCACGGACTTTACTATTAACTGCTCTCAGGGCACACTTACAAAGAAACAGGGGTATCTTGTACCCAACCTAATGGGCCTTAGTAGGAAAATAATAGGTTAAGTTAATGGCCCAAAATGCAAAACTGAATGGAGGCGTGAATATGCGCTCCTCCATGAAACTTAAAACCTAAGAGGCACTAGGCCGATGAAGCAGGGGCTATTCCCAAACTATGGAGGTGACTCGTATACAGAATAAATTTAACACATTAAGGAAGAGTAGAAAAACGGTTACGAATACGTAGTCACCTCAAATCAAAAGGAAGGGGAGCTCGAGAGGGTAAAGCACTCTCTATCCCCGATTTACAGTTAAAGATATGTGAAGTTTTACAAAATTGTACATGTTTAAGAGATAGGTTACATAATAAAAAGATTTTGGACCTTCCCCGAGGGTTAAACTGCTGAGCTAGCAAGAAAATAAAGATGTTAAATGGCCATTACCTTTGTGAAGAGCTGCTGCCTGAAGGAAGAGGCAGTACCCGCCCCCTGCTACACTTCCATACACTAGGCTAGATGTTGTTCGAGTGGCAGAGAGATAGGAAAATCAGCAGTTTTTATACTCTCGGGGAAGATTCGAGACCTTTCATGAATAATTAAGACACACCCACAAGCGTTTATTGGGTAGCTTACAGTTACACATCAAAATCGAAGAAGAAAGACACGATTGGTCGAAAATTAATTACAGAAATTCTGGACTGGCTAATTTCAAAACTGGCGGAAAGAAAAGATTTATATTGCCAACGCACAAATGAAAGAACGAAATTTAGTAAAGAACAAACTTATGAATACAAAATTTCTTCAAATAAAGTTCTTCCCCTTCGCACCAGGGTGCATGGTCATAGTTTTTTGTGGAGACATCTATCAGAGAATGTCCACACTTCTTGATCAATAGAAAACAAAACAAGTTGAACTGCACACAGTACTGACAACTTCGTTATCACAAAATTTACAGTAGTGACATCTTCTGAGAAAACTTATGAGTTGATACAGTTGTTAAAGTTCAGAGTTTCTCCTGTAGAGGAGTACTTTAAAGCGGAAAATTCAAATGTGCAGCATAGAGGTGTACCAGCCGGTACAATAATAATAATAATAATAATAATAATAATAATAATAATAATAATAATAATAATAAAATCCAATGTTTGAAATGAAGCAGTATGGAAACTCTTTCATGAGACACCTGTGAAGGATTCACACTCCACACGTGTGTGGGATTCTTACTCATAAAAACCACACACCCTTTTCCCATGATGTGCATCTTCACCCAGAAACTGCTCTTGCATTACCTTAGGGTGGCATCGTGCTTTTACCCTTGTTTCTTTGTTTCTTCTTCACTGACATTCATGAGCATTCAAATCCCTTTTTTTTTTCTGTTGTAGGATACTTTATGCACATGCAGCTATATGGTCCCAATATTCCTGAATCCGTAACATCACTATGGCAATAGATTCAAGTGTCAATTCTCCTTCACAATTTCTAAACATCTTCTTTGTGCAGACCAGTGTTCACATAAAAAAAAGAAAATTGATTTATAATAATAATAATAATAATAATAATAATAATAATCTATATATATAAAAGCAAGTCGGAATGGAGCGATGTATATATAAATATTTTAAAATGAAAAAAGACGTGAATTAATGAGGCACTTCCAGAAATCTCAGAAATTTGAAACTTGGTACGAGGGAAACTGATGACCCCAGGATCCCTAGAAAAATCGGAAATTCTCAAAATTCCCTGAAGGGGGCCCGCTGGGGGGCTCAAATTTTGGGCTCAGCATAAGAACACAGTCGTATAGTATATCCAAAACGATAACCTATAGGTTTCGTGGGCTTAAAATTTTTCTGGAATTTCCTCATTTCTAACCCCATCTCTCCTAATCAAGATGGCGGCACAACCTGCCAGACGAGGTAGACAATTGAAATTTGGTGAAATTATAGCTTTTGGTCCCTAACTGACGGGAAAATTCCAAGATGTTCAAATTCTTCACTTTTTACCCCCAAAGATATCGAAATATGGAGGCAATTTTAATGACTGTGCAGACATTCCTTCTGAGCTATTTTTCGGCTAAAAGGTAAGTCGTATCACAAAACGGAAGGCACAAATTCGCTTCAATTCGGAGTGATCTACAACTTTGCTCCGGTGACATTTTGTCATATCTCTCTCCCTTATACGTTAAATTTGGCAGTATTTCTGGATTGTTCGTAAATTTGGTGAATTTTACAAGTATATTTCATTGTTTGACACACTTATAAGAATGATAGGATCATCACGTTCGTGCGCACATTGGCACGATTAAGGGACATATGTGTACCAAATTTCATGATTCTAGCTTATACATAAGTAGGCAAAAAGTAATGTAAAATGTTAAAAATGCACCCAAATTTCACCCTATTCAAAATTTGAACTCAATTTACCCCCTTAATATGGGAGATACGAGGATATGATTTAGAAACAAACATGTAGAGCGATAAATGAGGCGTCTGATGGCGCAAACCGTTTCTTAATATCATAAACCGTTTAGGAGATATGAATCTCGAAGTGGAAGTCTGCACTTTTCAACGTGCTCATGCTTATCCGTCATCTATATAGCCTATATAAAAGCAAGTCGGAATGGAGCGATGTATATATAAATATTTAAAAATGAAAAAAGACGTGAATTAATGAGGCACTTCCAGAAATCTCAGAAATTTGAAACTTGGTACGAGGGAAACTGATGACCCCAGGATCCCTAGAAAAATCGGAAATTCTCAAAATTCCCTGAAGAAGGCCCGCTGGGGGGGCTCAAATTTTGGGCTCAGCATAAGAACACAGTCGTATAGTATATCCAAAACGATAACCTATAGGTTTCGTTGGCTTAAAATTTTTTTTGAATTTCCTCATTTCTAACCCCATCCCCCCTAATCAAGATGGCGGCACAACCTGCCAGACGAGGTAGACAATTGAAATTTAGTGAAATTATAGCTTTTGGTCCCTAACCGACGGGAAAATTCCAAGATGTTCAAATTTTTCACTTTTTACCCCCAAGGATATCGAAATATGGAGGCAATTTTAATGACTGTGCAGACGTTCCTTTTGAGCTATTTTTTGGCTAAACGGTAAGTCGTATCACAAAACGGATGGCACAATGTCGCTTCAATTTGGAGTGATCTACAACTTTGCTCCTGTGACATTTTATCGTATCTCTCTCCCTTATACGTTAAATTTGGCCGTATTTCTGGATTGTTCGTAAATTTGGTGATTTTTCCAAGTATATTTCATTGTTTGACACACTTATAATAATGATAGGATCATCACGTTGGGTGCGCACATTTTTACTATTAAGGGACATATGTATACCAAATTTCATGATTCTAGCTTATACATAAGTAGGCAAAAAGTAATGTAAAATGTTAAAAATGCACCCAAATTTCACCCTATTCAAAATTTGAACTCAATTTACCCCCTTAATATGGGAGATACGAGGATATGGTTTAGAAACAAACATGTAGAGCGATGAATGAGACGTCTGATGGCGCAAACCGTTTCCTAATATCATAAACCGTTTAGGAGATATGAAATTTGAAGTGGAAGTCTGCACTTTTCAACGTGCTCATGCTTATCCGTCATCTATATATATAAAAGCAAGTCGGGCTGGATCGATGTATATATAAATATTTAAAAATGAAAAAAGATGTGAATTAATGAGGCACTTCCAGAAATCTCAGAAATTTGAAACTTGGTACGGGGGAAACTGATGACCCCAAGATATGGCCAGAAAGTTCGTCTTATCGTACAATCCGTTTTTCGATTTGATGTACCGTTTAGCAGGAGTTATTCTGTAAATGATGGTTAACATCCTTATACTTCCGTATGACGACTATATTCTTTCATTGACGTCGATTTGTAGCAATCTAGAAAGGGTTTGTCTGCTATTGGTATTAAATACATTGCAAATCGATAGTGACTGTCAGAAGGAGGACTTCTGCTATTGTTTTCAGTCCTCCCCACATCGACTTTGACAGGCAATAAGAATGGGGTCGTCCTACATCTCTTGTGCACTATTTTAATGCATAATTCCCTTCTCGATTCGACTAGCAGAACTCTAGGGAGCGTGTCTTCCATTATAAATAAATTGACCCATCTAAAATGTGACTGACGATAGGCATAGAGACCTGCTATTATAATGGAATCTCACCCACTCGGTGTGACTGGCAGGAAGCTGACTGGCATTAGAAAATGCGTCTGCCATTATAAAGATAAGAACGCAACTCACTTTTGACTGGCAGTAAGGAAGGTCCTTGCAAATATAATAAAAGTTCCTCAACTGTAATCTATCTGGAAGTAGGAAATGGGGTCTGCCATTGTAATGAAACCTCCCCAAATAGATTTTGGCCGCTCACTAGGCAATGGGGTCTGCCGTTAAATGAAAATTACTTTCTTCGTTGTGAATTGCAGTAAACAAGTGGACTTGCCGTTATCATCGCAATTCCGCAAATCACACTTTCATTGGAAACAACGTCTGTGGTTTTCACAATACTGATTCTCGGATAAAGCCAAGACAAACCCAATTTAAAAATCTTATTCACTTAATGTGCACTAATTTACTTCGATATCCGTATACAATGTAGAGTACCGTAGCGAAGCATGGGTACATTTGCTAGTAATAATAATAATAATAATAATAATAATAATAATAATAATAATAATAATAATAATAATAATAATAATAATAATAATAATAATAATAATAATAATAATAATAATAATAACAATAATAATAATAATAATAATAATAATAATAATAATAATAATCCCATGGGTTTTTTTGCCTGTTCCCCTATCGGGCGCATCCCAGGTTGCGGATTGGGGGCCTCGCCGGACTTGGCCGGAGGGCTTGAGGGAAATAAAATACCTCTCGCGGACCAAAAACAGGCACAGCCAGAAAACATCTTGAGGCAACCTCTGAGGCTCAATACCTTAGTTGTAACTATGAGATTGAGAAAGATCAATCTCCCCATTATCTTCAACTTACTAGCATGATGGTAACATCAGTTAATGATATTAATGATACTACTACCCCAGGCCCTAGTATTCATACTAGGTTTTCTCGGTCATCGGATTCTGGGGGACCGAGAACATCATGCGGGAATGTATCGGAGCTTCCCAAATCTCTTCGCCCAAAGGAAAAACATTTGATTGGCACTTCGCAAAATTGGAAAGTTGAAGCACTTAACAGACACATTAGACCAACAAACAAAGACAAAGTCACCTCCTTAGAGGCCATGAAGGCTCTTGGAGGAGTGGAAGGTAAAGGCTTCCACCATTGTTAACCACGGCACGTGATGTGGTAGAGTGGTTAGCTCTACGCCTGGCTGCCTTTGCCCCCAGGAATTAAGCTGGTACTCATTCTTAGTGTAGGCTGCGTGAACCTCAGAGCCATATGCACCTCCAGAAGTGGAAATCTTGTTTCTTAAATTTTTACGACTTCCTGACGGGGATTCCAACCCACATCCTTCCGGGCGAACCGAGCACGCCTTTACCAACTCGGCCAGGCAGCCTCTTAGATCAACTCAACATCCAAATTCTGGCACTCCAAGAAACTATGTACAGTGACGAAAATCATTTTGAATCAGGAAACTATAGAATTTATAAAGGTAAACCAGCTACCCCCCTCCCTAACAAAATATTACAATTTGGCACTGGTTTTGCAGTGAGAAAAAATATCACAAATTCGGTATTATACTTTACATCTCCTTCTGAAAGAATATCGCTAATGACAATCACATCAGGAAACAAACCTTATACACTAATCAATGCACATGCACCTACAAACAATTACAATCAAAAAGACCCACAGAAGGTAGATTACTTCTGGGAATTACTAGAAGAAACTACAGCCAAAATTCCAAAACATCATGTCAAAATTCTGCTGGGAGACTTCAATGCACAAATTGGCAAAGAGAAGAAATTTAGGACCACTGTAGGACTTTACCCTGCTCACAAAAGAACCAATAAAAATGGAGAATGTTTAATTGGCTTCTGCAAGAATTTTGATCTAAAATTGATGTCAAGCATTTCCTGGCACTTCCACAAAAGAAAATGACATGGAGATTCCCAAACAAGCATTTAGGAGAATTTCAACTAGACCATGTGGCTATTTCCAAGAAAAACCAAAAAGAAATTATGAACGTTAAAGTCAAAAAGGGAATTATTGACTCTGACCACCACCTATATCTTGTTAAAGTAAAGTTTCAACCCAACAGGAAGAAAACCAAAACAATCAGAAACCCAAGAATCGACCCCAAATTTCTAAGACAGAACTCAGACAATTTCCTTGTGAATATCTCCAACGATGCTCCTTCAAATTGGCTAAAACTCAAGGACACACTCTTGAAAGCTTCACAAAACATCAGCAACCCCCCAAGGAAACGCAAACACAGGTGGTGGAATGAAACCTGTGACAAGGCCATGGAAGTCAGAATTAGGTCCTGGCTAAACTGGAGTTCCCATAAAACTGATCAAAATCGTGATGAATTCTTCAAAACACAGAAAGAAAGAACAAATAGATTAGCTAAAGCACAAAAATTAACATGGGATATCTACAAAAAGAAATGTCTATCAATAAATACAAAAATAAAACACTACAACACAGTTATAAAACCGGAAGCTACATATGCAGCAGAAACACTCTTTTACCTGAATAAACAATCAAAGACTGACAGACTTCAGAAAATTGAAAAGAGGATTGGAAGAACCTGTATCAACAAAAAATATCAGAAAGATGGACAGTGGCGGTTAATACCTAACAAAGTCGTGTACAAAGAGCTAGAACCCATTACAGATACTATGCGTAAGAGGAGACTGGGATTCTTTGGACATATCATGAGGATGCAGGACTCGAGACTTCTGAAACAACTAGTACAACACAATCTCGTCTCAAAAAATACCACAACAGGATGTAAATGGATCAGAGAAGTAAGAGAGGATCTGAAGGAAATAGGCCTTACAACAGAAGACACCAAAAATGAGATAAAATTGAATACAAAACTCAAGAATACAACCGCTTTACCCTTACACAAAACAAACCAACAACACGCACATTTTCAACTGAGGAAAGGGCACGAAGATCGGAGCGTCTGAAGAAGTACTGGGAGGACCGCAAAGCCCGAACAATCCCTTCAAAGAGACCTGAACGACGGACTGACTAAAGTGATCCTATGTGGTCATAAAAGAAGAAGAAGAAGAAGAAGAAGAATACACGGAACTTCTACAGAACATTCAGAGAAGAATTATCCAATTACCAGGCACCTAGTCTCTGTTTCAGACGTACAGATGGGACTTTGGAAACAAGTAATAAGGAAAATTGTGAACTCCTAGCAAACTATTTCATGGACATTTTAAACTGTGAATCTCCGAAAGAACAATTCACCTATGAAAAACCAACACCTAATCCAGATTCAGAACCTCCCACATTACAAGAAGTGAAACAAATAATCAGAGATTTAAAAGACAACAAAGCATCAGGAGAAGATGGAATAATCACTGAAATGTTGAAAATTGGTGGTGACAAACTGGCCCAGAGTATTCAAAACATCTTACAGGACATCTGGTTTTCTGAAGAAATTCCAGAGGATTGGAAATGTGCATTGATTCACCCACTTCACAAAAAGGGAGAGACAAATCAGATATTAATAACTACAGAGGAATTTCTCTCCTCTCACTCGTATATAAAATCTTCTCTAAAGCTCTACTTAATAGATTAGAGAAACAAACAGACCACCTGATCGGAGATTATCAGGCTGGATTCCGAAAAGGGAGATCCTGAACAGAACAAATCCTAAACCTAAAAACCATACTACAGATTCGCAAAACCAACCAAACAGTAATCACCTTTGTGGACTTCAAAAATGCGTATGATTCCATAGATCAGCAGACCCTGTTCAACATACTAGAGGAATTTCAAGTCGACAGGAAAACGAGGGAATTGATTAAACAAACTCTGACCAACACAACATCAGAAGTTAAGCTCTTGGGAGAGATTTCTGAACTGTTCGAAATCAGAACTGGTGTCCGACAGGGAGATGGACTATCCCCACTACTATTCAATTTAGTTTTGGAAAAAGTGATTCGTGAATGGAGAAAAGAAACTAAAGGTATAAACATTGGCAGACTTCTTAAAGACAAAATTCACCTTGATTGCTTAGCTTTCGCAGATGATCTTGCGTTCCTTTCAAACGACAGACAAGAAGCAATCCACTCCATAGAAAAATTGGATGAAATAGCTGCAAAAACCGGACTTCAAATTTCATTTGAAAAGATGCAGTTTATGGAAGGAACTAAATCAAGATTCGACAATCAACCATTAATCACCAAATGTGGAATAATTTCCCAAGTAGACAAATTCAAGTATCTAGGTGAAATTATTCAGCCAGCAGGGTTAAATCAGGAAGCTAACAAAGAAAGAACTGCTAAACTGCAAAGGGCTTACAAAATCACATGGAACAGATACAGCAAAAGATGTATATCAAAAAATGCAAAATTACAACACTACAATACAGTCATCAAACCAGAGGCACTTTATGCATCTGAAACACTGATCATTAGCGGCAGGTCACAAATGAAAAGCATTCAGAAACAAGAGAGGAAAATTCTCAGTTAAATCCTAGGACCAAGTTCAAAAATGGAATTTGGATGAAAAAGAAACCACATGAAATTTTTCAATTCACAGAAAAAATCACAGATACCATCAGAAAGAGATGACTAAAATTCTACGGACACCTACACAGAATGGATAACAAAAGGCTGACAAAGATTCTAAATCTAGCTCTAACCCTGAAAATCCACAATAATTGGTTAGCAGAAATTCATGAAGATCTACAAGAAATGGGTATTGAGGATGAAACCATTCAAGATAGAATGAAATTTAGAAGCTTAGTAAACAAACATAAATTTGCAGAGAAACCAACAAGAATAAATACAGTCTGGACAGAAAAATGCAGAAAGGAACGCAGTGAAAAAATGAAGAGATATTGGGAAGAAAAGAAGAAGGAACATTGTGCAAAATAAGTTCAAACGTAGATAAGTAGCAGGATTCCCATGCTTTGCTATGGCGATAAACTGAAAGTTATCTTTCAAATTATTCAATTTTGGGGATTCTGCTGTCATTTGAGCCTGTAAATACACCCTCAGTTCATATGTTAATGGTTTTGGATCTAACACTCATTTGAACCCCCGAACTGGAATGTTTCAAAACCCTAGTTAGCATCTAGGACTTAGAAGCAACCAACATGTGATATTTTGACTTCATATGTCGAACAGTGATGGAGGAATGAATGGTTTGTTTTAGGAATAGAATGTTTTAAATTATCTCTTATTTAACATCTTGGACACAACTTAATGTAAAATTTTAATTTCATACTTGAAATGGTTTTTGAAGAACGAATATTGTGATTTTCAGAATCAACTTCCATCTATCGGGAAAATATATATGGTATTTGATACCTAGGACATAAAACAACAACCTTCTTGTAAAATTACAACTTCATACATCAAATGGTTGTGGAGAGACAAAAACTTTGTTTCCAGAACTAACCCCATTTAACCCCTTTGAGGTGGAAGTTTTTAAAACAGTTCATATTTGGTAAGTTTGCCATTGACCTTAGTACCATGCTGGACCCCCTCAAGCACTATACCTCTCATATCTAAAGTTGAGTTCTGACATTTCTTAGAGGGAGGCCCGTTTACTGCCTGTCGGGGCAGGATAAAGGGAGTGGGGGGTATGGTTGCCATGGAAACGAGGGTGGGGCGACTGCAGTTGCCGTGGAGATAAATCTTCTGGCCAGCTCGTCTTGCTCGGAGTTGCCAAACCTCTCACTTCTGAGTTAGATCTTGTCGCAAGCAGTTCAGTATGAGTGGCATTCTATTTCTGTGGAAAATAAGAATGTGAAAAGACCAGTTCGTGTCCCACTTGCGATCACTGTAAAATTATCTGCAGCCTGTCAGGGTTTTCCAATGTCAATGCAGTAAGGGGACTGCTAATTAGGGCGTACTCCACACAACTGTGTGATAAGGATTCTCCCAACACGTCACCTCTCTCTTGAACATTTTTGAGGTAACATTAGTCTACAGTTTTTAACATACTGTAATTATTCCAGCTGTAGACATCCATCGTTGATGTAGCTTTTGTTGTTATGCTATATGCGTGCTTACTGTACTTACGACATGCAGGTCATTGAGATGAAGAAAGGCAAGTCTTATGCTTTATATAATGGATACTCTACAGAAATTTACGGAAAAGTCAGGGTTGTTTCATGACATAGGTGTTTTTTTTACCACTGGATTTACGTTGCACCAACATAGATAGGTCTTATGGTGACAATGGGATAGGAAAGGGCTCGGAGTGGGAAGGAAATGGCCATGGCCTTAATTAAGGTACAGCCCCAGCATTTGCTTGTTGTGAAAATTGGAAACCATGGAAAACCATCTTCAGGGCCACTGACAATGGGATTCAAACCTTCCAGATGCGAGCTTACACCTGCGCACCCCTAACCGCATGGCCAACTCGCCTGGTTTTCATACCTTTAGAAGCCTAACGAGCGGTCCTAAGTGTCTAAAATGATATGTTAATAATAATAATAATAATAATAATAATAATAATAATAGAGTTGACCATGTATTTAGGGTTATGTAGCTGTGAGCTTGCATTTGGGAGATAGTGGGTTTAAATCCCACTGTCAGCAGTTTTGAAGATGGTTTTCTCTGGTTTCCCATTTTCACAGCAAGCAAGCAAATGCTGGGGCTGTACTTAATTAAGGCTATGGCCACCACCTTCCCAGTCCTAGGCTCTTTCTCATCCTTAAATCGCCGAAAACCTTCAATGTGTTAGTGCAACGTTAAACAAGTAGCAAAAAAAATCATAATCTCCACCTCTTCACAAAAAAAACACTTCTACATTCCTCTTTTTGAGTTTGTTTCTGCTTCCAAATGGGGACAATCACCTTCGTAAGGGGGCCATCTGGGCAGACACAGTTCATGAGGATATGGAGTCGCTGCTCCTTCTTTCTGTAGCTCTCATCACCACACAGGCCTGTCATTGTGTTTGTTGTTGTTGTTGTTTAAGTCATCAGTCCATAGACTAGTTTCATGCAGCCCTCCATGCCACCCTTCCCACCGCTAACCTTTTCATTTCTACATAACTACTACATCCTATATCTTCTCTAATCTGCTTGTCATATTCGTACCTTGGTCTACCCCTACCGTTCTTAACACCTACATTTCCCTCAAAAACCAACTGTACAAGACCTGGGTGTCTTAAGATGTGCCCCATCATTCTATCTCTTCTTCTGGTCAAATTTAGCTAAATCAATCTCCTGTCACCAATTCGATTCAGGATCTCTTCATTCATGATTCTATCAACCCATCTCACCTTCAGCATTCTTTGGTAACACCACATTTCACAAGCTACTATTCTCTTTCTTTCTGAGCTAGTTATCGCCCATGTTTCACTTCCATACAATGCCACGCTCCAGATGAAAGTCTTCAAAAACATCTTTCTGATTCCTATATCAATGTCCAAAGTGAGCAAATTTCTTTTCTTAAGAAAGCTCTTCCTTGCTTGTGCTAGTCTGCATTCTATGTCCTCCTTCCTTCTGCCATCGTTAGTTATTTTGCTAACCAAGTAACATTAGTCATCAACTTCCTTTAAGACTTCATTTCCTAATCTAATATTAACTGCATCACCTGACCTTGTTCGATAGCACTCCATTACTTTTGTTTTGGTCTTATTTATTTCCATCTTATATTCCTTCCCCAAGACTGTCCGTACCATTCAGCAATTTCTCCAGATCTTTACCTCCAAATAAATTATTTTAATGTTTCTTACCACTTAAAGATAATGTACTGCGCATTCTCATTAGCCATCTAAAGGACTGAATGAAAATTATATCCTCACGTCCAATGATTTTGAGACTGGAGAAGAAATAATGTTCTCCTCCTAAACCACTTCTAATAAGATGATTACGCATGTAATAAGCTGCTTTTCATGAAAATAGAAATCGATTACAGAAAAGTTTATAAACCTCATGAAACTGTGGGTCAACTAGAAGGGAGAATAGTGAAGTGATCACTGTAGGTGCCTAAAATAATTAAAAGAGAAAGTTACTTTTAAAAGATGCTTGATGCTTGTAGTTTAAAGGGGCCTAACATCTAAGGTCATCGGCCCCTAATGGAATGAGATGGACGACATGATATGATATGATAATTAAAATTTTAAAATGTATCCACTGACTAGAGATAAAAATAAATGGTGATGAAAGATGATAATGAAATTAAAACAATCAGTGGATCTAATTTGCAATGCCTTATTTTCTAATAAAAGTATAGAAAATAGAGGTAATAATGGAAGTACAGATATATAAAACCAAACCAAACCCCATTGCACTACAGCCCTTGAAGAGCCTTGGCCTACCAAGCAACCGCTGCTCAGCCCGAAGGCCTGCAGATTACGAGGTGTCGTGTGGTCAGCACGACAAATCCTCTCGGTCATTATTCTTGGCTTTCTAGACCGGGGCCGCTATCTTACCATCAGATAGCTCCTCAATTCTAATCACATAGGCTGAGTGGACCTCGAACCAGCCCTCAGGTCCAGGTAAAAATCCCTGACCTGGCCGGGAATCGAACCCGGGGCCTCCGGGTAAGAGGCAGGCATGCTACCCCTACACCACGGGGCCGGCGTACAGATATATAGATATATAAAATTCACGTCAGAAGTTAAAACAACACATTAAAATACGCAAACACAAACTAAAATAGAGTCAAAGGGATAAAAGCACAGCTAACACAAATACACTAAGACAAAGGACATTATTACACGCGATAAAAAAGGCCACTATCCCTCAAAAAACATATGACGAGCTCTGCTGATTGCTCATCATCTCGCAGGATGAGGAAGATGTTACTCTGAAGTGTTAGCCTACGGCGCAGATCGACCAGGTTCACACACTCCGTAAGGATGTGTACTACGGTAAGATGAGCGCCGCAAGTACACACCGGAAGGGGTTCTCCTTTCAATAGATGGGAGTGCGTTAAGATACTGTGGCTGATCCAAAGATGACATAATATCACTGATTCCCTCTGAGAAGCCCGAAGGGAAGTCCGCCGTACCTTCGTTGTACCTTTGATCGCTCTCAGCTTATTTGGAAGTGGAGTGGCCTCCCACTTCATCTGCCAATGGGACATAACCAGATATTGCAGCTGAGAGCTAATATCACTTGCTGGAACCTTGTAAGGCAACAGGGGCAGTGTTACTGCCTCCTTGGCAGCCTTATCTGCTAACTCGTTTCCCTCTACACCCATGTGGCTTGGGAGCCACATAAATGCGATTCTGGTGCCAGCATCTGAAAACCTGGCCAGCAGGTCCTGGATCCGCTGCACCAGAGGGTGCTGAGGAAAACAGGTGTCAATAGACTGTAGCGAGCTCAAAGAGACAGTACACACAAGAAAGTATCAGTGCTCATCCAACAGTGTGTACTGCAGAGCTTCACAGATGGCATAGAGCTCTGCTGTATACACACTACAGGTTTCCAGGAGAGCAAAAAGGAACCTATCAGTGTTGACAACGGACGCACAGCCCATTTTCGTGCCTGTTCACGAGCCATCCGTGTAAACAACAACTGAACTTGGACACCGGCCAACAACGGACAGGAAGAGCCTCCAATAAATCAAAGGGTCCGTGTTTTCATTCGGGCCAGCGTGCAAATCCAAGATTATTTCAGTTCATCATACTACCCACGGAGGTACCCCACTTGGTTGTCTGACAAGGTAAGGAGCCGAAGGTACGTGAAACAATCTGTGACTGCTATCCAAGCGTATTTCGACCGGCCACATTGCTCGAGGACAAGCAACGTACAGCCAACGGTTTCCATTGTTGAACATGCAAGGATAGCTTGGGTGAACTGGCATCTGTCGCAAATTTGCAACATATGATAGAAGCATTTGCTGGTGCCTCAGGTGTAAAGGTGGCACAGCAGACTCAGTGAGCAGGCTAGTCATGGGGCTTGTTCGAAAAGTTCCCGTCGCCAACCTAACCCCACTGTGGTGGATGCTATTCAGTTTCGCAAGGACGCTTGGTCTTGCGGAGCCATATGCTGCACTACCATAGTCTAACTGGGATAAAATATTTGCCCGATAGAATCATAGGAGCACCATGCAGTCAGCTCCTCAATTAGTATTGCTAAGGAACTTCAAGATATTCAATTTCTGGGTGCATTGTACTTTTAACTGCCGCACGTGTGACTCCCACGATAATTTGCTATCGAAAAGGAGCCCAATGAATTGATAAGTGTCAACTACAGGAAGAGCAACATTTCCTAAATAAAGCTCAGGATGCGGGTGGAGACTCCGTTGTCGACAAAAGTGGACAACAGAGGTCTTTACAGTGGAAAACCGAAAGCCATGTTCTAAGATCCACTGTTCCACTCTCCTATTA
The DNA here is from genome assembly GCF_040414725.1 of Anabrus simplex. NCBI lineage: Eukaryota > Metazoa > Arthropoda > Insecta > Orthoptera > Tettigoniidae > Anabrus > Anabrus simplex. Next base: position 431,566,332 of record NC_090268.1, on the reverse strand, counting down.
GCTTTCTGTATTTGTCATGTTACATAAGCTATAGTGCAGAGCAAAATTGTCCACATATAGCGACGGTATTATTGTTGAACCAGCAGCGGCGACAATAACATTTATGGCAATTGCAAGCAGAGTGACAGTAAGAACTGATCCCTGTGGGACTCCATTTTCTTGAACGTGGTATTGTGAATATGCCCTCCCAACTCAGACACAGAATAGACGGAGGGAAAAAAAATTTGTAATAAATAGCGGCAAGTTACCTTGGAATCTCCATTGATGCAGGACTGAAAGGATTCCGTATCACCATGTGGTGTCATAGGCCTTTTCTAAGTCAAAGAAAACAGTCATCAAATGCTGTTTGCAGAGAAACGCATCCAGGATAGAACTCTTCAGGTGTACCAGGTGGTCAGTGGTCAAGTGAGCAGCTCGAAAACCAACCACATTGGTACTCGGATAAAAGTCCTTGTTTCTCCAGATACCACACAAGTCGGCAATTTACCATCCTCTCAAATAGCTTACACAGACAGTTTGTAAGACAAATAGGTCTGTAACTTCCTGCATACTTAGGATTTTTATCAGGCTTGAGAACAGGAATGACTATGCCCTCTCGCCACTCAGACAGAAACTCACCCTCTATCCAGGTTCAGTTGAAACATGAAGGAGATATAGTAGACTATCCTCACGAAGGTGTTTCAACATCTGGTTACGGATATTGTCTGGTCCAGAGGACGTGTCCTTGCAAAGCGCCAAGACGCTGCAGAGTTCCCACTCTGTAAAGGGCACATTATAGTCCTCTGAAGCTTGAGTGGCAAAACAAAGGTGATGACATTCTGCCTCCCGCTTCAGAACAAAGAAGTCACGATGATAATTCCTGTGGCCAGACACATCCAAGAAATGGCTAGCTAGATGGTTAGCAATCGAGAGTGGTTCAGTGACGATACTGCCTGCAATGGAAATTCCCGATACAGAAGATGATCCTTGGATACCCGAAAAACGTCGAAGTTTAGTCCACACTTGAGACGATGGAGTATGTGACGTCATAGATGACACATATCTCTCCCACGAAGCTTTCTTACTTTGGCAAATAAGAACTTGCGCCTTAGCGCGGAATCTTTTAAATGTTACCAAGTTGGCCACAGTAGGCTGCCTAAGAAGATGTTTATGAGCGCGACAGCATTCTTTGATAACTGCTGCAATTTCTTCATTCCACCAAGGAACAAATTTTCGGTGAGGAGTCCCTGAGAAGGAGGGAATGGACTCCTCAGCAGCAGCAAGGATAACTTGTGTTATGTAAGTTATAACCTTTTAATATAATTTTGGGTCCACCTTATTCAGTACATATAAATTTGTTGCATAGATATAATTACAACATATATTTTTCCATCAGTACTAATTTCGATGCCCTACAGCATCATTACCAGCTGAATAGAAGTTTGTAGAAAAATTGACAATTATATAAGTTTATCAACACCAAATTCATCACAACTTAAAACCATATTGATAACAATGAAACTGTGTTAAAAATATACTGTCTTTCATAATTTCCAACAAGACGAAGACTTGCAAGTCTTATGCCACAATCTGATAAAAACATTGCAAACTGGTTTGCTCACTTACGATATGAAGTGCTGAAAATATGAACTTAGAGACTGCATAGATTTAAGTCTATGTACGAGTATGTGCCGTAACGTACACTGAAATGTATTGGTTCACCTGTGTTAAAGATACATAAATTCAGCTCTGTTACTAATGTTGCCAAATCCCTTCTCTTGGGGCAAGCCATTTCAGAGCCCCATATGGGGTGATGGGTGTTAAAATCTTCCAATAAGAGGAAGGGAGGTGGAAGCTGTTCCATAAGGTCAGCGACATCATTTGTGTTTAGAGGCTGGCTTGGTGGAAAATAAACGTTACACACTGTTGCAATGACAGGCAGTGGTATCCGCACCGCAACTGCTTCCAGTGGGGTTCTTAGAGAAACCTCTTCGCTAAAGATATCAGAACGAACAAAAATACCCATGACACTGGAAGCCCAGTGAGCATAATATCATTCTGTCGAGTATAGTCTGAAATTAATCAAGACCGTATGATGACCTGGTCTGAAGTTTGTCTCCTGAATACAGACTATACTTGCCGTGTACTCATTAATGAGCGGACACAACTCAGAAAGATGTCTGTCATAACCATTAAAATTCCACTGTAACAGTGCCATAGTGTGGACTACAAAAATAGTGTTCGGTTATGAGCTACAAGATGCTCTTAAACCTAAACACTATCAACATCCGAAGATGTAGATGACAGCTTGATGTCCATCCCGTCATTGACAGAAGGCAAGACTGACGCCCAGAACTTCAACGCTTTCCAGGGGCGGGAAGCCTCCCTATGAGGGGAGTGTGCAGGTTTCGGAACAGGCCATACCTGCTGGCGCAGACTCATACCCTCTGGATGGAGGGCATGATTACCCCTTCGTAGGAGAAGTGTGGGAGCATCCGGTAAGGGCGCTCCTCTTCTCCGCCTTCTTTTCAAGTTTAGATGGGCTGGGAGATAATTTCCCAGCCCTGGTTGACGATGCCGCCTCCACCAGCGTGGACACGGCTTTTGCCGACCTCTTAAGAGGGGGAGACTTAGCCTTCCCATCTTTCTGTGCTGGCTTAGAACTGCCAGCCAGCACAGACTTTTTGGTGATCAAAGGAAGGGTGGTCCCCCCCCTTTGAGCTTATACTCTTTGTGACTTTGCTCTGGGGAGCAACAGCCGCCTTGGGACAGCGATCATCATGGGTAACGATGTCGTGAAAGAGGAACCTGGGAGACTCTGAGCTATCATGCTGTAGCCAAGTGTACAGGCTGGTGTATTAGTGGAATTAAACTTACAGCACGCTTCCTGGTAGAAAAGACCATCCAGGGTCTTTATCTCCTGGATCCTCTTCTCACTCAGATATGTCGGACAATTCCAATCCTGAGGAGAATGAAGACCAGAGCAGTTAGTGCACTTGTACGGAATTGTGCACTCCTCTGCGCCGTGAGCTACTCTTCCACATGTACCACACACAGACTGATTCAAACGAGATACCATATGTCCAAATCTCTAGCACTGATAGCATCGCATAGGAGGCAGAATGTACGGCTTCACATCGCAACAATTTGTTACCTTGACTTTCTCTGGTAACACTGACAACTTGAAAGAGACAATGAAGGCATCAGTGGAAACGTCTTCACAGTTGATCTTGCGCGTAATTTGCTGGACGTGTGTCATGCCACGGTTCTTCATGTCTTCCATCAACTCTTCATCAATGTTCAAAATAAGGTCATGGTGAAAGATGACTCCACAAACCAGATTCAAGGATTTGTGCTCCTCCACTTTGACAGGGATTTCGCCAAAATGGTCACACTTAAGCAACTGATCAGCTTGCAGTGCTGTTCAATTCTTCAAAAGCAAATTACCATTGCGCATTTTCTTCAGATCCTCAAGTTCGCCATAGACGCCTTTAATGCGTCTACTAAAAAGGATAGATTTTATTAGCTTAAAATCGTGCCCATCGGTTCTGGTAGCAACCAGAAACCTAGGTAAGCTGGATCCCATTTTTCACGCTGTGCAAAGTGGAAACTCTCAGGGAAGCTAAAGTTAAAGACTTCAGTGGGGGACCACTTTGGGCAGGTCGATGACGTTTCAAAGCCATGCCTAAAAAACCATACTCCCCAAATGCCACCCAATCTTATTAGGGGTCTCTGTAGCCAAACCAAGCTGCCAAGGCAATACCCACCTGGTCATAGCCGGTACTGTCCAGGGTCCAATGTTGGACGATGTCTAATGCAGGATGACTGAGGCAATGAGCACTAGGACTCCCTTCCTCCAGTCACCCGCAATAGCATGTACCCTATTGCGTGTACAGAGCACTATAGAAAAAAATAAAAAACACTCAATAATATTTCCTTCTGGCATTCGGCTGTGCAGGGACCGGTGTTGTCAGGCAAATACTACTGCAAGGGTACATGATGCTCCCACTCACAAGATCTCTGGGTGGTCACAAATGCGGGCTTTGGGGTGTAATCGCACATGTAAGAGGACCATCTCTGAGCAACACACACATCAAAAATTTTGAGTAGGTCTACAACTAACCCTCAAAAAAAAAACAATAAAAAATAAACAGGGGACCATGGCCATATGACCCTTTTAGTCACCTTCTATTCAGCCCCTCCCATCCACAAGAGATCCAACAAACTGTATCAAACCACAATCCATGTCCGCGCCTAGGTCACCCATTTTAGTCACCTCTTACGACAGGCAGGGGATACCGCGGATGTATTCTACATGTGCGTCCTCCACCTGCAGAGGGTACTTTTAAATGAAGTCCACAAAAGTAACGTGAAGATGTACGAGCATAGCCTTGAATTTTTGGCATGTATACTTTTTAAGGGTGATATAGATGTTGATTCCCATAGGGAATCTGAAATATTTGTTCCGAATGAGTACAATCAAAGGTTAAACCTTTACAATACTAAAAAGTTATGTTTAATTAGAGTGACATTAACAAGTGTTGGGAGAGGTTTCGTTCTTTCTTTTGGACATCATCAGCCGAAAATTCTTATAAGATGAGTAAAACAGAGAAAGTCACTAATATAAATTAAAATATGGTTCAGGTTACTGAATATGTCCAGTTAAAATACATGATATAATTCAAACAATGTTCGTAAAATGTTGCAGTCCAATTGCTTTTTTGTTCTGTTGAACTGAAGATATGAGTTTATGTTTTAAACAATTCTTCAAAAAAGCGATGTCCTTGCCTATTTTTGGTAACTTAATCTTGTAGTTCAAAGAGATGTTAGCTTTATTTGCCTAGTTGGCATAGTTATAGCATAAAATGATAATGTCCACAAAGAAGAACAAAACATGTCCCAACACTTGTTAATGTCACCCTAATTAAACATAATTTTTTAGTATTGTAAAGGTCGAACCTTTGATTGCACACTTAAAAAGTATATTATCGACAATACAGGCTTTACAATGAAATTCATTTTATGCAATGAGCAAAGAGACTAGACATCTGTTTGAGAGACCAAGGGCCCAACTTGTTGGGCAGTATATCTGAGGAACACATTAAGAATAATACTTTTTATCAGGTAGTGCATTCTAAAGTCAGAATATTTAAGGCGTGAATTAGTCTTTCCCATAACTGCATATGGTTGTGAAAGCTGGACCATCAGGAAGCAAGATAGGAAGCGTAATAATGCATTTGAGCTCTCGTGTTGGGGAAAGATACTGTGTATCCCTTGGACAACCAAGAAGACAAACGTATGGGCCATTCAAAAGATCAAACCAGATCTATCTCTTGGGCATTCATTACAAGATTACAGCTGTCATATTTTGGACACATGAGATGCTCTGATTCATTGTAAAAGATTATTATGGTTGAGAAGGTGGAGGGGTCTTAGAGATGGGGGCAGCCGGTATTGAGATGCATAGACTCTAGTTCATCCATGCAGTTGCCAGAAATCGACAGTGACTTTAGGGTACCTGATAATCAATCAATCAATCAATCAATCAATCAATCAATCAATCAATCAATCAATCAATCAATCAATCAATCAATCAATCAATCAATCAATCAATCAATCAATCAAACCTGATCTGCATTTAGGGCAGTCGCCCAGGTGGGAGATTCCCTATCTGTTGCTTTCCTAGCCTTTTCCTAAATGATTTCAAAGAAATTGGAAATTTATTGAACGTCTCCCTTGGTAAGTTATTCCAATCCCTAACTCCCCTTCCTATAAATGAATATTTGCCCCAGTTTGTCCTCTTGAATTCCAACTTTATCTTCATATTGTGATCTTTCCTACTTTTATAAACGCCATTCAAACTTATTCGTCTACTCATGTCATTCCACGCCATCTCTCCACTGACAGCTCGGAACATACCACTTCTTGCAGGTTACAAACTTCATTTTCTTTGTCTGTATTGAAGATCTACTTGTGATACAAATTCTTGTAATTAATGTTTTTATTGTATTGAATAGGTGGTAATTAACAAAATTATAAGAATTTGTATCACATACCACTTAGAGCAGCTCTTCTTCTTTCTCTCAATTCTTCCCAACCCAAACATTGCAACATTTTTGTAACGCTACTCTTTTGTCGGAAATCACCCAGAACAAATCGAGCTGCTTTTCTTTGGATTTTTTCCAGTTCTTGAATCAGGTGATCCTGGTGAGGGTCCCATACACTCGAACCATACTCTGGTTGGGGTCTTACCAGAGACTTATATGCCTTCTCCTTTACATCCTTACTACAAACCCTAAACACCCTCATAACCATGTGCAGAGATCTTTACCCTTTATTTACAATCCCATTTATGTGATTACCCCAATGAAGATCTTTCCTTATATTAACACCTAGATACTTACAATGATCCCCAAAAGGAACTTTCACCCCATCAACGCAGTAATTAAAACTGAGAGGACTTTTCCTATTTGTGAAACTCACAACCTGACTTTTAACCCCATTTATCAACATACCATTGCCTGCTGTCCATCTCACAACATTTTCGAGGTTACGTTGCAGTTGCTCACAATCCTGTAACTTATTTATCACTCTATAGAGAGAGGGACATGAGAGAAACCTCCTAGTAGGGTGTATTTGCATGTGATATTGTTATACATCCGGGTGTCTCCTGGGCAACGGACTAGGACTTTTCCTAGATGGCTGATTCTCTCACTCCAGAAGTACCAAGATCAATTTCAATGGCTAATAAACCCCACAAATGGTCCTTTTCAGGACCAAAGCTGACAGTTGTATCAGTTAACATAGAAGGCATAACATCAAACAAGGAAACCCTGTTACAACAACTTTGCCAAAAACACAGATGTGACTTTCTCTGTGTTCAAGAAACTCACAGAAGTAGCGACCAAAGATGACCAAGAGTATAAGGAATGCGTTTGGTAGCCGAGAGACCACATGAAAACTATGGTAGTGCTATATTCACAAGGCCAGAGCTGAACATAATATCTACCTCATCTACAGACATCAATGATATAGAAATCTTAACAGTGGAGCTATCAAACTGTATCATAACATCTGTCTATAAATCACTGAGCGTTCCATTCCACTTTACTGATTCAGCTGTAGGGCTAGAGGAGAAGGTCCGTGTCATCATGGGAGATTTCAACAGCCATAGCTGCTTACGGAGATATAGAGAAGACAATGAAGACGGTGAAGCTGTGATTACGTGGTCAGAATCTAGTCAACTGTCCTTAATACACGACAGTAAACTTCCCGCTTCTTTCAACAGTCGTCGATGGAGACATGGATACAACCCAGATCTCATCTTTGTCAGCGATGCTATATCACAGCAGTGTGTGAAGTCTGTCTGCGAACCTATACCCAACACACAACATAGACCCATTATGTGCCAAGTTTTCTCAGCAGTTCATCCACAATCTGTGCCATTCAGAAGGCGGTACAACTTTAAGAAAGCTGACTGGTTGAAGTACACAAAGTGCTTAGATGAAATGGTAGCAGACATCGAACCTGTTCCAGAGGTATACGATGTGTTCATCGATGCCGTGCAAGAATGCTCTCGCACATCAATCCCAAGAGGCTGTAGGTCTCAGTACATACAGGGTCTAGACGCCAGTACAGTAGATAAATTAAAAGAGTACCTACTGCTCTATGAAGAAAATCCCTTCAGTGAGGACACTATTCAGGCTGGTCAACAACTAATCCAGTCCATGGGTGAAATAAAGAGAAAACGTTGGGTTAAGCTGATGGAAGATAAAATATGGCAAGAAACAGCAGAGAAGCTTGGAAGCTACTTAGACGTCTGAACAATGACCCCACGAACAACATTACTTCCAACCAGATAGCTCATCAGCTCCTAATAAATGGCAAAACAGATAAGCGAAAAAGACCACCAAAACTTCAAAGAAATATCGAACAAGAAACATCCAGTCTGTCCAATCCCTTCACTATGAACGAGCTGGAAAACGCCATAAAAATGAGCAAAACTGGCAAGGCAGCCGGTCTAGATGACATGCGTATGGAGCAGATACAGCACTTTGGGAATGCTACCAAACAATGGATCATACAGCTTTTCAATAACTGTCTAGAACGATGTCAAATCCCTAAAATCTGGAGGAAGACTAAGGTGGTTGCAATCCTGAAACCTGGTAAGCAACCTACGTATCCGAAGAATTTCAGACCAATATCACTCCTGTGCCATCTATATAAAATTTTTGAGAGAATACTTCTGAACCATATAACACCAGTGGTCAACCTTTTCTAATCCCAGAGCAGGCTGGATTTAGACCAGGAAGGAACTGTTGTACACAGATCCTTAATCTGACACAGCAAATAGAAGATGGATTTCAACGTGGTGATATTATTGGAGTGGCTTTTGTTGATCTCTCTTCAGCATACGAGACTGTACAACACCAGATAGTTCTAAGGAAGTTTTACCATCTTACTATGGATTTCAGGCTCACAGAGATTATTGCCACGCTGTTGCAAACCGACGCTTCTTTGTTGAATTTCAAGGACAGCGGAGTAGATGGAGAATACAGAAGAACGGTCTCTTACAAGGCAGTGTTCTAGCACCAATGCTATTTAATATATATACCAACGACCAACCTCTTCCACCTCACACAAGGAGCTTTCTGTATGCAGATGACCTGGCCCTGGCAACTCAGAGTAAAAACTATGAGCAAGTGGAACAAAACCTTACTGCTGCTTTGAAGATGCTCTCAGATTATTATGAGGAAAATCACCTCAAGCCAAACCCATCGAAAACTAGTGTGTGCGCCTTTCATTTAAAGAACAAAGAAGCCCTGCGGAAACTGCGTGTGAATAGGAAAGGAATGGAGCTGGAACATAGCAACACTCCAGTTTACCTCGGTGTTACCCTGGATCGTTTGCTGACCTTCACCACACACTGCACCAAACTCAAGGCAAAAGTTTCATCACGAAACTGCCTATTGCGTAAGGTAACTGGTTCTGGATGGGGTGCCCACCCCCAGACAGTAAGGACAACTGCCCTAGCACTCTGCTACTCTGCTGCTGAATATGTTAGTCCCGTGTGGTATAAATCAGCTCACGCAAAGAAAGTCGACATTGCCTTGAATGAAACCTGCAGGCTAATTACAGGCTGTTTAAAACCAACACCCACACAGAAGTTGTAGTCACTTGCAGGTATAGCCCCACCTGATATTAGACGAGAGACAAAAGGTTTGCAGCATCTCAGCCCACCCTCTTAATAAACATCAGCCACCACCAGCTCGACTGAAATCCAGGAAGAGTTTTCTACAGTCTTCTGCTCCACTTGATTCTGACCCAAAAAAGGCCAGGGTTAAGCTATGGAAACAAAGGTACCCAGATCATCCGGAACGTGTTGAAATTGAAGAGAAGTTGCCACCTGGTCACGAAGAGGGATGGTGTACATGGAAGTCATTAAACAGACTGCGGACAGGCATTGCAAGGTCTAAGGACAATCTTGTGAAATGGGGCATCGTGCATGGTGGGGACTCATTATGTGAATGTGGAGAGGAACAGACTTCTACGCACCTCTTGCACTGTCGTCTATGCCCAGATTCATGTACAGAGTTGGAATTGGCATTGGCTGGAAACAATGCCATCAATGTAGCCAAATACTGGTCACAACTTGTGTAAATAATGTATATATAGTGTAGATATTTCCATGTAATACTTCCTTTCTCCTTTTATTTTTTATTTTTTTACAATTAATTTGTTTATATGTCTTTCATTTTGAGTGATTAACATACTTCATATTTTTATTATTTAATTTTTTGAATGGTATTTGAATTGATTTCTTATATATTGGTACCTCTGACACGAATAAGTAGTAGTACTCTATAGAGAATAACATCATCCGCAAAAAGCCTTATCTCCGATTCCACTCCTTTACTCATATCATTTATATATATAAGAAAACATAAAGGTCCGATAATACTGCTTTGAGGAATTCCCCTCTTAATTATTACCGGGTCAGACAAAGCTTCACCTACTCTAACTCTCGGAGATCTATTTTCTAGAAATATAGCAACCCATTCAGTCACTCTTTTGTCCAGTTCAATTGCACTCATTTTTGCCAGTAGTCTCCCATGATCCACCCTATCAAATGCTTTAGACAGGTCAATCGCGATACAGTCCATTTGACCTCCAGAATCCAAGATATCTGCTATATCTTGCTGGAATCCTACAAGTTGAGCTTCAGTGGAATAACCTTTCCTAAAACCAAACTAGCTTCTATCGAATCAGTTATTAATTTCACTAACATGTCTAATATAATCAGAAAGAATGGCTTCCCAAAGCTTACATACAATGCATGTCAAACTTACTGGCATGTAATTTTCAGCTTTATGTCTATCACCCTTTCCTTTATACACAGGGGCTATTATAGCAACTCTCCATCCATCTGGTATAACTCCTCCGACCAAACAATAATCAAATAAGTACTTCAGATACGGTACTATATCCCAACCCATTGTCTTTAGTATATCCCCAGAAATCTGATCAATTCCAGCCGCTTTTCTAGTTTTCAACTTTTGTATCTTATTGTAAATGTCATTGTTATCATATGTAAATTTTATTACTTCTTTGGCCTTAGTCTCTTCCTCTGTCTCGACATTATCCTTGTAACCAACAATCTTTACATACTGCTGACTGAATACTTCTGCCTGTTGAAGATCCTCTCATACACACTCCCCTTGTTCATTAATTATTCCTGGAATGTCCTTCTTGGAACCTGTTTCTGCCTTAAAATACCTATACATACCCTTCCATTTTTCATTAAAATTTGTATGACTGCCAATTATGATTGCCATTATGTTATCCTTAGTTGCCTTCTTTGCTAGATTCAATTTTCTAGTAAGTTCCTTCAATTTCTCCTTACTTCCACAGCCATTTCTAACTCTATTTCTTTCCAGTCTGCACCTCCTTCTTAGTCTCTTTATTTCTCTATTATAATAAGGTGGGTCTTAACCATTCCTTACCACCCTTAAAGGTACAAACCTGTTTTCGCATTCCTCAACAATTTCTTTAAACCCATCCCAGAGTCTGTTTACATTTTTATTTACTGTTATCCACCGATCATAGTTACTTTTTAGAAACTGCCTCATGCCTGCTTTATCAGCCATATGGTACTGCCTAACAGTCCTACTTTTAAGACCCCCCTTTCTATCACATTTATTTTTAACTACCACAAAAACAGCTTCATGATCACTAATACCATCTATTACTTCAGTTTCCCTATAGAGCTCATCTGGTTTTATCAGCACCACATCCAGGATATTTTTCCCTCTGGTTGGTTCCATCACTTTCTGAAGCAGCTGTCCTTCCCATATTAACTTATTTGCCATTTGTTGGTCATGCTTCCTGTCGTTCGCATTTCCTTCCCAACTGACATCTGGCAAATTCAGACCTCCCGCTACAATCACATTTCTTTCCATGTCGTTTCCCACATAGCTGACTATCCTATCAAATAATTCCGAATCTGCATCAGTGCTACCCTTTCCTGATCTGTACACTCCAAATATATTAAGTTGCCTATTATCTTTAGAAATGAGCCTTACACCTAGAATTTCATGTGTCTCATCTTTAACTTTTTCGTAGCTTACAAATTATTCTTTCACCAGAATGAACACTCTCCCTCCCACCATTCCTATCCTATCTCTACGATAAACACTCCAATGCCGTGAGAAAATTTCTGCATCCATTATATCATTTCTCAGCCATGATTCAACTCCTATTACAATATCTGGTAAATATATATATATTAAATTACTTAATTCTATTCCTTTCTTTACAATACTTCTACAGTTCAACACTAACAATTTTATATCATCCCTACTTGATTTCCAGTTCCCTGTTCCCTTATCACTGCTCCCTAGGCCATCCTGTTTCCCTGAATGTACCTCCCTATTACCCTTACAAACAAATTTCCTAACTTATACGTACCACTGCGGTTTAAACGAAGGCCATCCGAGCGCAGATCCCTATCTCCTACCCACCCATTAGGATCTAGAAATTTCGCTCCCAGTTTCCCACATACCCACTCCATAGTCTCATTTAAATCCCCAATCACCCTCCAGTCAGTACCTCTCCTACACAGTATTCCACTAATAACAATCTCCGCTTTCTTAAACTTCACCCTTGCTGCATTTACCAGATCCCACACATCTCCAACTATGTTGGTACTTTTATCAGCTTGCCTTACGTTGTTGGTACCAACGTGAAACACTACCACCTTCTCCTTCCCCTCCTCCCTCTTTTCTACTTTCCTCAACATCTGCCTCAACCTAATTCCTGGATAACATTCTACCCTGGTTCCCTTTCCTCCACACACTTTCCCCATGTGGCTAACGATGGAATCCCCCATGACCAGAGCTTCAACCCTACCCACCTCATTTGATCCCCTCCCCTCCTGGTCAGCCCTATCTTTCCTGATAGCTGCAGAAGCTACTTCCTCTTCCCTTTTCTCCTTCCCATGACCCTGTTCCACCTGTCTTTTCCTATCCTCTACTCTACATTTTCCTTTCCTACCTTTTCCCTTCCTCCTACTTCCACACATCTCACCAACAGTTCCCTGTCCCTCATCTTCCCTCTGTTGTTCTACCTGGAGTGACTCGCACCGATTTCACACAGACACCTGTCCTGAATTCTGATCCTGAATAGGGCCCTTAGCCTGCAATCTCCTTTCCCTCAGTACATTAGACCACCTGTCTTCTACAACTCCCCCTTTTCCTTCCCCTCCTTCTTGTACACCTACTGTAACCTGTACATTGTTTGAGGGAGTCCTATCTTCCTTCCTGTCTTCTGTGAGAATCCTAATTATCTCCCTCAAACTCTCCAACTCCTCCCTCATACCCCTCAATGCCTCGCCACACCCACAGTTCATACACTCACGCTCCTTAGCTATTCTTTACGGAAAAAATAAAAATAAAATAACTTATTTGCAAAAAATAATGAACGGAGGTATATATTGTCTGGGATAGTACTCAAAGATCACACAACAATAAGGTAATTAATATACGACTACACTACAATACTATTTAGTCGTGCTCTATTTTTTATCCTACAATTCCTAACAGGATAAAAACTGCTGTTAATTACTGAATATCAAAAGTAATATACAAGAACTACACATTTCCAAACTGCAATTAAACCTATCCTAATTACAACAACCGAATTTTAGTATGAGTTTCTACGTATACCTCTACTACACCAGTACTACACAAATATTTTACAATAATAAAATAAGCACACTAAATTCTAATAGGATATTACTCGTATACTACTGTACAGTACACTACAGTAATTTTTAAACTACTTTCAGACATATCCTAATTATGATACCGGTACCGTATGTCACTACTAAGCACAACAGAATGAAATTTGCAAGAACTACTGTACTCAAAGATTACCAACGAAGCTAAATGCTTAGACAAATTATTATTAGTATTACGGTCTAATAGATACACACGAAAGATAACACACGAATATAGCAGGCAAGATACGGCACTATCTAAATGTACTGTATCTATACTACAATGTATCTACACTACACTGAGTTTGGTTAAATGCTTAAGTATCAAAAGGATTGCCATACATGGAGAAAAACACAAATATAACTGGCATCATCATCATCATCATCATCATCATCATCATCATCAGTGTGCATGTTTTGTTTAATGCTTAAACCTCAAACATACACCATGCCAAAACCTCAAATGTGGATTACAACTGATTTTCACCACTGTCGGAATGTAAAAAAAAAAATCCACATAAATTCTGACGGGAATCCGTCCGTTCACTGGAATAACCTTTCCCAAAACTGAACTGCCTTCTGTCAAACCAGTGGACTTAGTGGTACTGTATTTAGTTAATTCATGCAGTACTACAGATATTGGGCATAGTATATCGCTAGCGGTCACGTAGACAACACGTCTGTGTTAGCGGGATTCTTTTTGTCCGCTCTCACAATGGATGCTAGAGAAAGTCCTTTGCAAAATATCAGTGTTATTGATGGAAACTTTGATGACACAGTACTTGAGTGGATGGAGGGTGAGGATAGTGAAGTTGACTCTGGAGATAAACAAGATTATGTCCTTGAGAGTGTCCATAAGAATGTCTTGAGTGTTCATGAAAGTAGTATTTTTAACATTTCTATTTTTTGCTTTTGCCGTCCCTGCGGTATAGGGGTAGCGTGCCTACCCCTTACCTGGAGACCTGGGGTTTGATTTCCGGCCAGGTCAGGGAATTTTACCTGCATCTGAGAGCTGGTTCGAGGTCCACTCAGCCTACGTGATTACAATTGAGGAGCTATCTGGCGGTGAGTTGGCGACCCTGGTCTAAAAACCAAGAATAACGGTTGAGAGGATCCGTCGTGCTGACCACACAACACCTCGTAATCTGCAGGCCTTCAGGCTGAGCAGCGGTCGCTTGGTAGGCCATGGCTCTTCGAGGCTGTCGCGCCATGGGGGTTTTATTTTTTGCTTTAGGTCCTTAAACCCGGATGTTTCCCTGTCGTTGTCGACTACAAAAGTACGCTTCTTTGTTGCCGGCCCAACCACTTCCGTAATGCTGGACCAGCATCAAAATATGGTCTCACCAGCTTCACCGTGTATGGTGTAAATTCGTTCAACATGTGGAACTCGGTTATTCAAGTACGAATTCTGAAGAGGAGGCTGTACTACTTCTGCTCATGCGACAATACAGAGAAAGTAGAAAAACGTGGAGAATGTAGTTACATCCAATTGTAGAATTCCAGCTACAGTTTGGGCAGATTCATTCTTTCTATCACAAATTTTGGAATCATCTGGATAAATTTTTTTAGTTCTTCAGAATGTCTAAAAATTCTTTCAGTGAGCTACAACAGAAGATTGGACCAATTATTTCAAGGACAGACACTGTGATGAGGAATACCATATCAATATCATGATAACTGCAAGCGGGAACTTGTCGTCACAGTGTCGCCCGTGTGAAAAGGAAGGCAGTAGTCAGTGGACGGGATCAGCTTGAGCTGGCGACAGTGGTTCACGCGTGGTCGAGAAAACGTTCATCTGAAATGGGGAAGTGTTCTTCCCATTGCATTACATGCTAACGGCAAAGCGATGACAACTGACCACATATGAACCACAATGATGACAGAAAAACGGTCGTGTGTAAGGACCCTTAAACATAGCCTAGTTCAGTTTTCATTTCATTGAACAGTTAGATACATATTATTGGACAAATTTCATTCATAAATGAACATTACTGATGATTGAATTTTGATATATACTTCGATATGTATACTCGTATATTTCCAACCAGTAGTTGCTATGGCATTGAGCATTTTTTATTTTACAAATAAAACATTCCATATATTGCATCTCTGCTTTTTAAATTAAGCAAAGAAGTGTAAAAGAATATCGTTATAATTATTTAACATCTATTATTTTATTCTTGTGCCAGCAGCAATACTAAATACAATAGCAGCATCTGAGAGCTCCTGCCTGTGTTGACGGCTCACAATATGCATGTCTGTGGTTTAGGGTTAATGTTAATGGAAAGAAGAAGAAGAATATTAATGGAAATCTTGTATCACAGGTACATACACAAAGTTTCCTTCCTGGAAATTGTCAAACAGTTGGTTGAAATACTCAGCAGAATACAGCTGTACACTTGTGTTATCTGGTACAGATTTGCCCAACAGCTTCTCCAGTAGAACTGTCCAGTTAATCTGCAGCAATATCAGTGTTCATCAGTTCATCATGAAACATAAAAAAAAGCATCACTTTAGACCTAGAGACTATCATTGGTGCAATTATAAGTATTTAAAAGTCAGGTTGTGAGTTTCACAGATAGGAAAAATCCTCTCAGTTTTAATTACTATGTTGATGGGGTGAAAGTTCCTTTACTTCAAATCACTTTATTTGCAAATTTTATTTATTTCATTTCAATATAGGCACCTGAGCCAAGGCTCTTCTTGGTGCAATACAAATAAATGACAATGGCAGCTATATTCACAATCTGATTACAAAATAAAATACAGTAAGTATATAATTTAACATGGTGTAAGAGATAAGATAGGACAAAGCTTCCTAACCATAATTACCATACTACTTCAGGTATTTCAAATGATGTGTCAACCTTGGTGGCAAATGGTACACTAAAATACATTATTATCAAGCACTAAATTTTAAATTAACAAGAGAAGAAGACATTTTTCTAGAATACAGTATTGTACAATTTACATGAACAATTTTTCTATTGAACACACAGCTCATCTTTAATAAATTTGTATTGTTTACAAAATTCTACTCATAATATCTCCTGTAGTTACCAACAGTCAACTCATATACAGTACGGTATGTGGAATTACTTCAAGTAATATTATACAACTGTTATAAGATTAAAATTTATGTTGCATTTATTTATTTACCTTTTTTTTTACCCATTTTGGAACCTAACTAGCATAACGACCTGCTGTGTCTTAACCAGAGCCCCTTTTGGAGATCTCATTTAAGAAAAGGCTAGGAAAACAACAGATACGGAATCTGCCACCTAGGCAATTGACCTAAATGAAAATCAGTATTGATTGATTGATTGATTGATTGATTGATTGATTGATTGATTGATTGATTGATTGATTGATTGGACTGACTGATTGATTGATTGATTGATTGATTGATTGATTGATTGATTGATTGATTGATTGATTGATTGATTGATTGATTGATTGATTGATTGATTGATTGATTGATTGATTGATTGATTGATAACTGTGCAGATCATTGTAGGTTAGTAAGTATATTTCTAATAACCTTTCTATTATAAACCAAGATTTTAGGAAGGGAACAGAAGGAAATCAGCTGATCAAACTGATTGTTGTCATCATCTGTTACCTGTTCTCAAGTATACAGTTTCTCCTGCTTACAATCCACTAGCTGAATGCTGTTCATTCTTGTACTTCTGATGACTGAACAAGCCAATTCTAGTGTGAAGCATGCATCTAAACAGATTGCACTCGGTCGATGCTGGAGGATGAGGCTGCATCTGATCAAGTATGTGTATCTGCCATGTTGCTTCTACATCCCTTGAATGCTCAGTTCAACAACAATGGAGGTGGTTTGGCACCAAAGCAAGCGATCCTTGGTAAGTATGTCTCATTTTTGAGGGTTGATGTTCGTGACCTTCATGGTCTGTTGAAACTGAGCTTTATAACTTTAAAACGAGACCTGGTGTCACTCATGCTCAGTCCACTGAAGCCAATGATGGTCAATGATAGAGGCTTCAACATTGTTTATGCACGCTTTCTCAAGAACCGCAAGATTGGCGACGTGGCTCTCCCATTTGATACTTCAGATACTGGTAAAGAAAGTTTCTGCTGATGAAAATGCTCTTGATGTCATGGCATTACAGGGTCCAGGTTTCACATCCATACAGTAATATTGTGATAGTGACTACTTTATACACCATGAGACAGTTGGATAGCCGACCAAATAGCAAATGAGCAGCATAGGGTCTGTTTTACACAACCTCTTCTGAGGTGCATCATTCAAACAAGATACTTCCAATGTTACTACTACTTAACCCTGAAAATAAATTTGGGTAGCAGGCCAGGTTTTCCTTACTCCACCAATAAAAGATTTACTATAAGATTCATTACTAGAATTTACTCCCGAAACAAAATAGAGCAAAACAAACGCGAGTGATGAGTAATTTGGGAGTAGGTATGTCAGCAAGCGCTAATACAGTCTTGATCATATGAAGTACAGTGATTGTAGACTCTCGTGATGGTAAGTATAAATATATAAGACAGCATAAAAGTTATTGTCCTGTAGAAAAGTTTAGAAATTGCAAGATTAAGAATAAGTATTTTTTCTATGTGATTTTTTTGGTTATGTTTGTTTTTACGTTACAAGTTAAAACGTTTCAGGATGAATTCCTTCATACAGACTTTTACTGTGGTGTTTTTTTTTCTTAGAGTTTTGTATAAACTCTATGTTTCTTTTTCAAGACTGAAGAAGGCCCAACAGGGCTGAAACATGGACCTTTAATGTGATTTTACTTAACATTTATTGTATTGACCAAGGTAGACTAATTACACATTCTTCTTCACCATGTTTCATCTCATTCGGTATTAGCTTGTTTCTCAAGTATTTTACATCATCAGACAAAGGAAATGGCTTTGAGGTTACACTAAGAACATTGAAATTGGATGAGCGGTTCAGAAGTTATGAGCCGCCAAATTTGGAACCTGAAAACCCCACCTGGTCTTTAAGATCAATCGACAAAATCTATAAATTTTGGAAATCTATACTAATATTATAAAGAGGAAAAACTTGTTTGTTTGTAACGAATAGGCTCAAAAACTACTGAACCGATTTTAAAAATTACTTCACCTATAGAAAGCTACATTGCCAATGAGTAACATGGTCTGTATTTTATTTTCAAAACAATTCATGGTGGGGGGCACGGGGGGGAGATATAAAAATAATAGGCTAATACAGGCAAAATATCGAATTTGTCGTATAAGGACGAGACAAAGCTCAATTTAATCCTCTTGACGCAAAGAACAAAACTTGGTAAGCCCTACGAGCCCGAAAACCAAGTTTTAAGGCCATAAAACCAACCGTTACGGAGATATTGGCACCACACTACCCCTGCTCTAGGAATTGGATAAAGTAATGAACCGCCGTAACCATGGCAACATCAGCTCCAGAATTCTCCAGCAGTAAAATTATCTACAATAAATCACAAAAACCTAACATGTTACAGACATGAAAATTGATATTCAGAATCCCCTTTAAAAATAAAAGATCACAAATATTCGTTTTCAGATAATCCACTTAAGGGGGGGAGGGGGCTGTGTGAAAAGAAGTGAGGAAGGAGTTGAATTATTTATATGAGGATACATATATCTCAAAAAATGAAGATGTTACAGACTTTAAAATTGGTACTTGGAATCACCTTTAAAATGAAAAATCTGCTTAAGCGGGTGAAAAGAATAAGAAAGCAGGTGAATTTTTAAAATGAGTATCTCCTTCTTCTATCGCTTTACCCACACCTGTGGGGTTGCGGGTGCGAACGGTGTCGCAAATGTGGATTTGACCCTGTTTTACGGCTGGATGCCCTTCCTGACTGTAACCGTGTGTGTGTGTGTGTGTGTGTGTGTGTGTGTGGGTGTGTGTGTGTGTGGGTGTGTGGGTGTGTGGGTGTGTGTAGAGATGTAATCTATAATTCTATACTAATATTATATAGAGGAAAAATTTTTATATTTGTTTGTAATGGATAGACTCAAAAACTTCTGAACCAATTTTAAAAATTACTTCACCTATAGAATGCTACTTTGCCAGTGAGTAATATGGGCTGTATTTTATTTTCAAAACAATTTGAGCGGGGAGGCGAGGGGGGGAGATATAAAAATATTAAAATAATAGGATAAACTAGGCAAAATCAAATTTGTCGTACAAGGACGAGACAAAGCTCATTTTAAGCCCCTTGACGCAAAGAACAAAACTCGGTAAACCCTTCGGGCCTGAAAACCATGTTATAAGGCCCTAAAACCAACCGTCATGGAGATATTGGAACAACACTACCCCTGCTGTAGGAATCGGATAAAGAAACGAACGGCCGTAATCATGGCAACGTCAGCTCCAGGATTCTATAGCAGCTAGATTTTGCATGTACGTTTGGGCATAGCTGCCAACCAAAATAGATACATATATGACTTACTATCTGGAAAGTATAAATTGTTGTGTAAGACGCTCATAGCACTCCTTTGGGCGGGGATGGACAGGGAGTGAAGTATAAAAATAATAGCCCCGGAGATCTCCGCAGTACAGCGACCAGTGGTTGCCAACGGGCCTCCGTTTTTACATACTGGCTTAGGTTTCAGCATTTTGCGGAGTCTGTTACCTATTGTTTAAACTATTTTCTATCAAATCATGGAGTAGTAGGATCACTGATGTTATTAGTGCCGATATTTTGGTCAACTTTTACATTCATTATAACCATGAAACATTTATACTCAGATTCATTATATGGTGTGCGACATGAGTGACAAGCCCTGAGAATTATAATTCTCGATAATTATAGTAGTTTCTTTTATGCATCGCATATTTCCTTGATCATTTGTAATAGTTATGTCGGATCAAACAAATACATTCAATAATATTTATATTTGTGGTACTATCTAGCGGAGGTATACTGAACCGTTCTGTTCATTGGTGCAATTATATTAATTTGAGTATTGGATATTGGAATAATACTAGGCCACCCACGAAGCCGATGTCTTACAGTATATGTCATAAAGGGGTCCAGAAGAAGCGTTCTTTTGTGAAGTGAGCGCGCGTCATTATGAGAAATCTCCAGAACCCATTAATAGAAGTTATGTCCCAAGCGAAGCCTCTTGATGAAGCTTGGGGACGCTCTTCCAGTTCCCGGCTAAACTTATTCTAGGAGGGAAGAATGAAATAAATTAATATCTTTGGTTACAGAAGAGTTGCATTGGATTTGAGGCAAGAATTGCAACCTGTATTATATCTGCTTTATTTTGATAGGCATTAGGGCTGCATTAATTAATGCATTCGCTAAGTTGCGCTCATGATAATTAATGCGGGAAAATTTTCCCGGGCACGCTAAGATTGCACGCAGCCAAGTGGCTTGATGACGCCACCCGGAATTATAAATTAAGGCCGCCAGGGCATATCAGAGTCATTCGTAGACCGAGAGGCTGCAGGAACGAATCGTCATACGGCGTGTTGGTACTGAGAACAACGCTTTGTCTTCAAGCTACAACGACGACCTGTACTGCTATTTCTGCAAAGATGTAAGTAATCAACTTGAATATCCAGATGAATTGAAGATTTTATCTGTGAGATTATGCTATGGGGAGATGAGGTACTGCTTATAAGAGACTAGTGAACTAGGAGCTTCATATTTCTGGGAGGTCAAAGTATGACGGACGAAATGCTAGTATTAATATTGGCTCAGGTTAGGAATTCTAAAACTAGATGTTGTCCGTGTGATGGGGTGAGAGAACAGTGACGGAGAGTAGTTAAGAAACTCTTGTGTACCAGGTTAAAACTCTGAACGAGACTTGGTCAGTGTAACGTGTGAGACACGTTAGTAGTGAAGACAGGCATCAAGTTTGGACAGTCTGTAATATATGAATTTATTTTCAGTTACCCCAGCATCAAGTCAGAACGAGTGTTTGACAGCATCATTCCAAAGAAGCCACAACCAGGAGCTGAAGCCAACACAACAACGGGTATCGAGCCAGGAACATTGGGAGCACCTGACCAGCACAACATCGAAGAGGACACCTTCCGACTACAGAGGGAGCTGTACGAAGACGCCACACCAGCAAGAATGTCTCCAAATGGTCAACAGTATCTGATGCAAGCCCGGCAGTCTATCAGAATGTGGTAGATCCAGTGGTCCACAGGGATGGCCGCTCCGCTATGTCTTCTATTTTAAGGTCAGAGCTTTCCAATTCTGTTTCAAGCATGTCATTGAAATTTAGATAGGAATATGGGGACCGTCAGTCAGCATATTTGTGTTAATAGGAGAGTTTCCCTTGTAATATAGAGCTAGGCCTCAAACTCGAACCCCGTACTTTAAGGTAGATGTTATTGGTAGAGTCGTTGTTAACGAATTTATAGTTCATTTTGATTGCGTTATTTTGAAGTACATGTTTGTGTAAGGGTCTGATCGAACTCAGTTGGGCATAGGAGGTTAGTTTACAGATAGGTACTTTTATTAGATCATATTCAGGCATTTGTTTCTGCAGACGTAGAAGTGTATAATTATGACCAAGTCGTGACCAGTAATTCACCCAGATTCATTGATAGAGCGAGCGAGTCCAGATATTTAAGAGATTTGAGCCCCTAAGAGGCAAAAGTAAGATTTGCAGTCGGCCTGAGAGAGCCCAACCATTGAGAGTTTATTGAATATATTTTGGAAATGCCTAGTATGGCAATGTGATGATCGCGTAAGGATTAGTGTTTTGTAGCACCAGGAGTTAGCCCATGAGAGGCATATGTACGAGGAGCGAGAGTGCTGAAGTATGGAGACAAGGGCAGATAGCCCAGGTATATTTAAATGAGGGCTTTAACAGCTGACGACGTGATGTGTTCTTTGAAAGGCAAGACTTTAGCCAGTCTTCCCGTTTGAGCTCGTAAATTAGGGGCTGCCGCAAGGGGTGGGGTGAGAATGGAGGTCATTGAGCTTGACGTCACAGGCGGGTGTGTTGGTCGTCTGCAGTATTTCAAGTATGCCAGAGGGGAAGAAACGACCTTCTTGTTTTGAAAGCAGAGAGAGAGATTTGTTTTATGTCCTACGTGTTTTACGTAAGATTTTAACACTGGCCCATTTTATACTGACACCCTTGGATGTGTTGATTGGATCTTTGATATTGTTTGCTTAGGTATCTTGGACACCTTACCTGTCATAGGACTAGGGTTCGTGACCGTGTCAGGTCATTGTAAATTTTGTGGTGATTTTGTTTGCACCGGGGTTCGACGGCGCGAGGCTTTGTAAATTTTTTTAAGGGAATCATTGTTTTTGTGTCATTAAGCGGATATCCATCTTTCTAAACTTCGTGACTTACACTATGGTTACATGCTTGTTGCAGATTCACGTGTTTTTGTGAAGGCAGTGAAATGATAGTCCTCGGCTCAGCGTCATTTTTCCATCTCATATTGAAATGATCTTTTACTTGTAAATAATTCAATTTTATGTAATAAATCCCTATTTGTTAAACTTGGAATGCAGCGGTGTTTTCTGTTAGATATTTTATTTTAAATTTTTATTTAGTCGAATTCTTACCTGTGGAGGCACATGTCCTAGTGTTTTATCTTTATGTTGCCCCATTATACCCATGTTATCCTGAGAAGAGCGCTCTACCGGCTGATTGAAGAGGACAGTGTTCAGGTAAGACTATGTGCACCAGCTCACGTCTGTGAGAGTTCGTTCACTACTGTACTCTGGGTTCGAGACCGGCTTTCGCCTGGACTGAACTTAATAGTGCAGTAGGGCACATAGTATTAATGGCGCCGAGCAACGTGGTGGCCGAAATTCCGTAAAGGGCTAACCATAGCGCCATAGTTTATGACGACGAGTAACGAATGGCCCGATATTTCAGTAAAAGGGACCAGAGCGCCTTTGTCTACATTGTGAACTTGGTGTGGCTAACGGAGGACCCGATATTGCAGTAAGGAGGGTCATACAGCTTATTTTATTATGCCGTCAGGTGATGCTTGATATTTGTGTAAACGAGCTCACACAACCAAGTGGTATTTTGTTGATTTTCCCCATAAAATAGGGCTATAGGTCATAATGTGTGTCTATAAAGGCAGGACCTGATATTTGGTAAATAAAGGTCGTGCAAGGCTTGATTTCAGGCATATGTTATGACAGCTGCATTCAATTACGTGTTGTGCAGGTACACCAAGTTTGGTCTGTGATCTGTACTGTTAGCTTGGTGATATATTTGGAGTATGTTGTTAAACTTGTGAGGTTGAATGACTGCCAGTTCAGAGAGATATTTGGGATGTTCTGTCTTTGATCTTACCATTAGTTTATGGATATTGCTGTTGGTGGTGTTTAGCGAGGATGTGCTGATTTTGTGGTTTTCTTGTAGTGATGAATGATATTCGTGCGGGGATTTGACCTGCAAGGTGTTGTGTTTTACAGGTGTATAATCGGATAGCTTGGATTTGTGCATGTGGTAGTTTTTGCTGGTTTATGACATTGTGTGGGAGAATTCTATGTTTGTGTTGTGTATATATTTTTATATTATAGGGTTGTACTGACGGTTACCCTATGTTTGAATGACATGATATTAGATTGAGGTAGCCAATTTAAGCTTTGAAAGTTCGAGAGTTTAGCAGTAGGAACATTGTGATAAATTGGAAAGTGTAGGAAATTTATAGTATTTGAAATTTAAACGAGGACATACGGAGCGGTCTTTTCCCGCCGGACTTTATAACAAGTGAGTAGAATGTCGGTAGACATGGGGGAGGTGCTGAGGCACCTGAGCGAACAGCTTGTGGCGCTTAGAGAGGATGTAGGAGAGATTAAAGGACAACAGACTAGGGATAAAGAGCAGATGAAAGAACAATTTGTGGCGCTGGGGGAACGTTTGAACGACCAAGTCAGTGCACAATTTAAAGAACAAGAAATTAGGAACTCGGATCAAATAAAAGAACTTAAAGTACACGTAACCGAGCAACTTACGGAGAAAATCGCGGAGTGTGAAGAAAAGGTGACCGAACAAGTAGTACGCGCCGAAACACGGGTAGCTAACCAAATAACTGAGCTAAGGGAACACACTAGCATTCGTTTGGAGCAATTGGCCTCTGAAAATGAAGCAACTAGGGAAACCATAGCAGAATTAGATACTAAAATAGAGAATGTACGGCTGTGCTGTGTTACCACGACCGAGAAGCTAAGTCAACAGATGGAAGAATCGCACAAAACGGTAGAGAAGCAAATTCAGGAAGTAAAGAATAGTATCGAGGGAATAGAACAGCGTATGGAAGAAAAAGATAAGGAGACCCAGTCCGAATTAGGAACATTCAGAGAAAACTTGGTGGCAGTCGTAGTCCGCATGGATCATACTCAGGAAGAACTAGTCAGAATAGAAGAAAAACTAGAGGCTAGGACTCAAGAAGTGGTAGACAAATATGAAAGGACGACCGAGAAAAATAAGGCTAAAATTGCTGGGCTAGAATTGGATCTGCAACGAACTAGGAAGGAAATCAGCGCGGAGGTCCAGGGTTTGAAGAAGTGCCGTGAGCAGGAACAACGGTCAACTGAGAAACGTATACTAGGGTTAGAAAATGAGATGGAGAATATACGTGACAAGTTGGACCAGTTAAAAATTGAGGAAGACAACGGAGTAAAGAAGCGAAAACTGAGTAGGACTCATAGCCCGATGGAACGCCAATATGGAGATGACAGCCTGAATGAAAGTCAGGAAGAGGGACATGAGATACTAGGAGAATCATTTAGGGCTAAACCAAGAATAGGAAATTCAACCCTATTCAGTCAAGACAGTGTATTCCCGGGTTACCATTGGATTAGGGCACCCGAGGAGAAACCGAAGAAATTTGAGGGGAATGGAGAGGTCACACCCCGTTCATTCTTGAAAGAGTTAGAGACCTACATGGAAGAAGGACAGATACCACCTGAGCGCAGACTACGCACGGCAGAAAAGTATCTTGGAGGGATTGCTGGAGCTTGGTTTAAAGCGTTTGGGCAATCATTTAGGAATTATGATGAGTTTAAACGAGCATTCCTGAATAAATTCTGGAATCAGGGACATCAGCTGGCGCTCAGAATGGAGCTATACGCACGAAGATATGCGAATAGTACACCCACTAGACTAAGCGAGTTCTTCATTTCCCAATATTTACGCTTGTAAGAGCTAGATCATCAGCCCGAAGAGCTGGAAATCGTCACAACCATCATCAGACAGCTGCCAGTAGAGGTACAGAGGGCTCTTATCGCGGCTAATGTCACGACGGCGGTAGCCGCGGAAGAAATGCTTAGGCTCTGGGACCAAACGTCTGCAATACATCAACCACGGATACGGGCCATAGAGACGGTCCATAATGTGAACATACAGGCAGAAGCGCAGATGGAAGAAAGAAGCCACAAGGAATGTCAAAATTCCGGCACTCAAACACCGACCCGGAGGGAGCGAGATGACGAAAATCCTAAACCCAGAGGAGATGCGAACTGGCGACCTCGAAGATGGAGCACATGGCAGGAGGAACCGGACCGATGGAAAGGGCAAGAACACCGAAGAAATTCATTCGAACAGCGGCGGAATGACCGGCCGTACTGGAGACGAGACGGTGAACGTTACAACTCTAGAAGCAACCGCCAGCGATGGAATGGAAACCGAGCGAGATACGAAAGGCAAAGGGAGAGTTCACTGCGCCCGAGAAATGGTGAGAGACAAGACGGCGTCTACCACTCAAGAGGGAGAGAGTCGGGGGAGATGTCAACGCGCGACACATGGCAAGAAGCGATTCGGAATCACAGTGCTGCTAACTCTCCTGGAGCTGCGAGCTTGGCATACCAAGAATTCCATAATGGCGCCAGGCCGAGGGGTCTCAACCCAAATGCACCTAGCTTTGCCGAGATCGAGAGAGAGGATAAAAAAAAACGAGAAATTTAGTGCCAGGAGATAGAATATTTCGCGAGGATGCCGGTTGGATGACTATAGCTATTCATAATTGGGTTACCACTCCTGATGATCTATTAGAGGATCCGAATAAAAGTAATTTGCCCCGACCGAAAGAATTACCTGTAATTTATACCAGAATTCACGGTTTAAACGTACGCTGTCTGGCTGACACTGGAGCCACGGTCAGTGTAGTATCACAGGCCTTAGTTTCGGACATTCAAAGTAGAGTTCGTATCCCGTCTATACCAATTTCAAAGGTCAAAATTAAAGGGATTATACCTGACAAAGTAACGTCCTGTAAGGAGCAGGTATTACTTGACATCCAGATTGGAGATTTACTGGTGTCCCATCCATGTATTGTGCTGCCTAAAATGGAATACAATCTTATATTAGGAGCCGATTTCTTAAGAGAATATGAAGCTGTAATTGACATGGGTACGAACTCTATCCTGTTAAAATTAAATGGTAACCAGGAACGAGTAGAATTAAACCAGAACCAGGATTACCAACCCGGGGAACGTATTTGGACAATGGACATGCAGACGGAAGAACTTCATTCAGAAAGGTGGCTACAGGATCACGAGGAAATTATTCCTGAGTTCGAGATTATGGTATCCGAATTGGAAGAACAGCGAGAGAAAGAAAAATTTCTAGAACTATTGCCGAGTAAAATCGAAGAAGCAAAGATTAGTCCGGAAGACAAGGGACGGCTGCAGGAGTTATTGATGAGGCATGAGACGGTCTTTGGTTCGAAGCCTGGAAAGATCCCGAATTACCAATACAAATTATGTGTCAATAACTGGGAGCCTTTCAAACAGCGACCATATCCAATTCCAGAGAAGATGTTACCCCAGGTCCGGGAGGTAATCGAAGACATGGAGAGGAACGGGATAATCGCCAAGTCCCCGAGTCCGTTTTTAAATCCATTATGTGCAGTGCCCAAGGCGAATGGAACGGTGCGCGTGTGCCTTGACGCACGATCTTTGAACCAACGCCTAGTCCCCGAGTATGAGAGACCTCCAAACCTTAAGGATATTCTCAAGAAGTTCGGAGATATGGAATTTTTCAGTACGGTAGACATGACCTCAAGCTTTCACCATATCGTCTTGGATCCAAGTACAAATATGCTAACTGGATTTTTATTTGATAACCAGACGTATATTTTCCTACGTCTTCCATTTGGCCTAGTCTCAAGTTGTGCTGCTTTGATACGGGCACTGGAATCGAACCTCAGTCCCGAGGTAAAAGAGTTTACGATTCGGTATATCGACGATATTTTAATCTGCACTAAAACCCTAGAAGAACACATGGAAAAATTGAAGTTACTATTTCAGGACCTCGAGAGATGCAATTTCAAGGTTAATTTTGAAAAATCACACTTCTGTCAGCGCAGGGTATTGTTCCTGGGGCATGTAGTCGACGGCCAAGGCATTCGACCCAACCCAGCTAAAATTGCGGCGATACAAAATTTTCCTAGGCCGATCAAGATTAAACATGTTAGGCAGTTCTTGGGCTTAACGAACTTTTTCTCCAATCATTGTCCCGGTTACACGGATACAGTGGCGCCTCTTCAAGATTTGTTGAAGACCAATAATAGATGGAAATGGGGAGAAGAGCAAGAAAAAGCTTTTGTAAACACTAAGGTACTTTTAGAAAATTCTGTAAAATTGGGATACCCTAGCTTCGATAGGAAGTTCATCATACAGACGGACGCTTCTGCAGTTGGAGTCGGAGCAATGCTGTACCAGGAAACACCCGAGAGGGAGCATAAAATCTCATATTTGGCTTTCATGAGTAGAAAATTACGAGGACACGAGTTGAAATACACGACCACCGAGTTGGAGATGTTAGCCATAGTTACTGCCCTAGCTCACTGGAGAAAGTATGTGTACGGATTCCCAGTAGTGATTAGAACAGATCACAAAGCACTTACCTTCATTCTTAAGACGGACATGGCTAATGCACGGGTCAGTAGATGGGCACTTTACGTCCAGCAGTTCGACCTCACGGTAGAACATTGCCCAGGGAAACTGAACATACTAGCTGACGCGTTGAGCAGAAATCCTAATCCGGAGGAACTTACAATACACTTAACTCTGTTAGACCAAGAGGATCAAAATATACTGGAGAGACTGCGGAATATTCATGAGGAACAGGAAAATTACCCAGAGACCGGACGGCTAATCCAGTACTTTCGGAAAGAACTCCAACCCGGGACTCCACAGTACGCTGAAGCGGAGCGCAAAGCGGTAAATTATCACTATTTTAACAACATTTTGCATAAATTTGTGGATGAAAATCATACGAAATTTAGAATTGTGGTACCTCCGCGACTACAGATTGACTTGATATGGATAGCTCATCACTCTACAGGACATTCAGGAATTGATAAAGTGGTAGCAACACTGCAGGAAACTTTCGTGTGGCCTAAAATGAGGTCGATGGTACAGAAAATCCTGCGTACCTGCGACATTTGTCAGAGGGTGAAACCAAATCCGTACCTTTTAAAGCAACCGCCACGACCACTGATACCTACGGGACCACGTAAATTATTCGCAATAGACTTCTTCGGTCCCTTACCCTCTGCTACTAGGGGCTTAAAGTACATCCTTGTCTGTATGGACGTCTTCAGTAAATTTGTGACATTATGCCCTATTCAAAAGGCGAATACTCGTTCAACGCTATCGCAGATCAAAAGAAAGATAATACCCATTATGGGTAAGCCTGAGAGCATCTTAAGTGATCATGGGAGCCAATTCACTGCTGCAGGGTTTAAGCGTGAACTAGAAAGACTAGGGATCAAGCATGTCTTATCCAGCATCAGGCATCCGCAAGCTAACCCGAGTGAACGTATCATGAGGGAGATATCCAAGTATTGCAGGATATACTGCCCTAGAGAACATTATAAGTGGAACACTGTAGTGCCCATTATTACAGAGTGTATTAACACAACTAGACACGAATCGACCGGTATGATTCCAGCATGGATTCACAATAATGAGCTGCCTAAACGTCCTTGGGAAAATGTAATTCCGTGCCCTAGGGATCCTCAACTAGCTCAAGAGATATGTGTTAATAACGTGGCAGAACACTTAAAAGCACAGGCTGAGAAGCGGCTGCAAAGAACTAGGAATAAAAAATTTCATAGACCTTTACAAGTGGGCGAGTTAGTGTTAGTTAAGACACCCACTGTCTCTAACCCTACAGAGAGATACTACCATAAGTTCGCGGAGCTATACACTGGACCGTATAGCATAATTCATAGTTATGAAAATAACTCATACAAGGTACAAAGCTTGGACGCTACAGTGACTAAGGTCTTTAACTCATCAAACCTTAAGCCCTTTTTCCAACCCGGCCAATATCAATTAGACAATCAAGAAGAAGAAGAAGAAGAAGGCGAAGAAGAGGAAGAAGAACCTGAGGACGAAGAGACCGAAAATATTGCCAGAGAGGAGGTTATCATTCCGGAAGAAGATGGAAATGACAGCGAAGAAGAACAACCAGAGATACCCAATGGTGAAGAAGAAGAAGAAGAAGTGAATATGATTTCTCCAGGCGACCAGAAACAGCGAGCTGAGCAGCGCAAAGAAACGGAGTGTCAAGACTGCGAGAGTAACCACCGGAGATTTCTAGCTCTGCTGGATGCCTATTACCAAGTTAGGAAGGATAGGGAGGCTATCATGTCTGTAGCTGAAGATAGTCCCATGCCCTGAAGTTTGGAATATTGACAGCAGATATAATTGCAATGAGAAATTGATCTTGGAATTTGGGAAAATAAAATTCTTCACAAAATTTTATTTTGTCGTTCACGGGGGGCTATGAACCGTTCTGTTCATTGGTGCAATTATATTAATTTGAGTATTGGATATTGGAATAATACTAGGCCACCCACGAAGCCGATGTCTTACAGTATATGTCATAAAGGGGTCCAGAAGAAGCGTTCTTTTGTGAAGTGAGCGCGCGTCATTATGAGAAATCTCCAGAACCCATTAATAGAAGTTATGTCCCAAGCGAAGCCTCTTGATGAAGCTTGGGGACGCTCTTCCAGTTCCCGGCTAAACTTATTCTAGGAGGGAAGAATGAAATAAATTAATATCTTTGGTTACAGAAGAGTTGCATTGGATTTGAGGCAAGAATTGCAACCTGTATTATATCTGCTTTATTTTGATAGGCATTAGGGCTGCATTAATTAATGCATTCGCTAAGTTGCGCTCATGATAATTAATGCGGGAAAATTTTCCCGGGCACGCTAAGATTGCACGCAGCCAAGTGGCTTGATGACGCCACCCGGAATTATAAATTAAGGCCGCCAGGGCATATCAGAGTCATTCGTAGACCGAGAGGCTGCAGGAACGAATCGTCATACGGCGTGTTGGTACTGAGAACAACGCTTTGTCTTCAAGCTACAACGACGACCTGTACTGCTATTTCTGCAAAGATGTAAGTAATCAACTTGAATATCCAGATGAATTGAAGATTTTATCTGTGAGATTATGCTATGGGGAGATGAGGTACTGCTTATAAGAGACTAGTGAACTAGGAGCTTCATATTTCTGGGAGGTCAAAGTATGACGGACGAAATGCTAGTATTAATATTGGCTCAGGTTAGGAATTCTAAAACTAGATGTTGTCCGTGTGATGGGGTGAGAGAACAGTGACGGAGAGTAGTTAAGAAACTCTTGTGTACCAGGTTAAAACTCTGAACGAGACTTGGTCAGTGTAACGTGTGAGACACGTTAGTAGTGAAGACAGGCATCAAGTTTGGACAGTCTGTAATATATGAATTTATTTTCAGTTACCCCAGCATCAAGTCAGAACGAGTGTTTGACAGCATCATTCCAAAGAAGCCACAACCAGGAGCTGAAGCCAACACAACAACGGGTATCGAGCCAGGAACATTGGGAGCACCTGACCAGCACAACATCGAAGAGGACACCTTCCGACTACAGAGGGAGCTGTACGAAGACGCCACACCAGCAAGAATGTCTCCAAATGGTCAACAGTATCTGATGCAAGCCCGGCAGTCTATCAGAATGTGGTAGATCCAGTGGTCCACAGGGATGGCCGCTCCGCTATGTCTTCTATTTTAAGGTCAGAGCTTTCCAATTCTGTTTCAAGCATGTCATTGAAATTTAGATAGGAATATGGGGACCGTCAGTCAGCATATTTGTGTTAATAGGAGAGTTTCCCTTGTAATATAGAGCTAGGCCTCAAACTCGAACCCCGTACTTTAAGGTAGATGTTATTGGTAGAGTCGTTGTTAACGAATTTATAGTTCATTTTGATTGCGTTATTTTGAAGTACATGTTTGTGTAAGGGTCTGATCGAACTCAGTTGGGCATAGGAGGTTAGTTTACAGATAGGTACTTTTATTAGATCATATTCAGGCATTTGTTTCTGCAGACGTAGAAGTGTATAATTATGACCAAGTCGTGACCAGTAATTCACCCAGATTCATTGATAGAGCGAGCGAGTCCAGATATTTAAGAGATTTGAGCCCCTAAGAGGCAAAAGTAAGATTTGCAGTCGGCCTGAGAGAGCCCAACCATTGAGAGTTTATTGAATATATTTTGGAAATGCCTAGTATGGCAATGTGATGATCGCGTAAGGATTAGTGTTTTGTAGCACCAGGAGTTAGCCCATGAGAGGCATATGTACGAGGAGCGAGAGTGCTGAAGTATGGAGACAAGGGCAGATAGCCCAGGTATATTTAAATGAGGGCTTTAACAGCTGACGACGTGATGTGTTCTTTGAAAGGCAAGACTTTAGCCAGTCTTCCCGTTTGAGCTCGTAAATTAGGGGCTGCCGCAAGGGGTGGGGTGAGAATGGAGGTCATTGAGCTTGACGTCACAGGCGGGTGTGTTGGTCGTCTGCAGTATTTCAAGTATGCCAGAGGGGAAGAAACGACCTTCTTGTTTTGAAAGCAGAGAGAGAGATTTGTTTTATGTCCTACGTGTTTTACGTAAGATTTTAACACTGGCCCATTTTATACTGACACCCTTGGATGTGTTGATTGGATCTTTGATATTGTTTGCTTAGGTATCTTGGACACCTTACCTGTCATAGGACTAGGGTTCGTGACCGTGTCAGGTCATTGTAAATTTTGTGGTGATTTTGTTTGCACCGGGGTTCGACGGCGCGAGGCTTTGTAAATTTTTTTAAGGGAATCATTGTTTTTGTGTCATTAAGCGGATATCCATCTTTCTAAACTTCGTGACTTACACTATGGTTACATGCTTGTTGCAGATTCACGTGTTTTTGTGAAGGCAGTGAAATGATAGTCCTCGGCTCAGCGTCATTTTTCCATCTCATATTGAAATGATCTTTTACTTGTAAATAATTCAATTTTATGTAATAAATCCCTATTTGTTAAACTTGGAATGCAGCGGTGTTTTCTGTTAGATATTTTATTTTAAATTTTTATTTAGTCGAATTCTTACCTGTGGAGGCACATGTCCTAGTGTTTTATCTTTATGTTGCCCCATTATACCCATGTTATCCTGAGAAGAGCGCTCTACCGGCTGATTGAAGAGGACAGTGTTCAGGTAAGACTATGTGCACCAGCTCACGTCTGTGAGAGTTCGTTCACTACTGTACTCTGGGTTCGAGACCGGCTTTCGCCTGGACTGAACTTAATAGTGCAGTAGGGCACAATACTTACACTAAACCTGCAGCTTTGTGAAGGGAGCAGGTATATCTAGGTGGGAATGAAGGAAAAACATGGTAGCAAACGATCTTAGAGGTCGACGTTAATTAGGAACTAATATTTAGAGGCCCCATGAAGAAAAGAAGAAGAAGACACACTATAATGCCAAACATGACAAATAATTTCTACGTACTTAAGTAAATACACCAGTGATATAAATATCTAATGAAGTCAGTCACACCGTTAGTATGAGTAACTAAAGCCAGTTTCTGATAACCCGTACAAAGAACGGGTACTTCTGCTAGTATTTTATAAACATTTTTGTAAGTGTATTTTGGTGCACAGAATCTAGAAATGACATCTGCTTTATCATGAGAAGTCATCGAGTGGAGATAAAAGACACCAACTGACAGGAATTACTTTTTTCAATTTTCTGCCCAACTTTTACGGGTGTGTGTCCTGAAGGGGTAAAGCTACTACTTTGGATTAGGGCTGAAAATACCTGCTTCAGCAAGCTCGCACATTGTACATTTTTAAGTAAAAATTGGATTTGGTTAAGTGCTCAAAAAGCATTTTAGAATAACAGGAAAATATTTTCAGGAGGCTTTCCTACTTTCCTTCTATTTATAATTTTTAGCAAAAATGGTTATTAAAACATAACAGTATCTAAATTTTTCAAACCAGAGTGAAAATGTTATTCAATTGATACCTAATTCACATGTATTGACTTCATTTTTGCATACGTTAAGGGCTTTACAATATAAATAATACATGATGTTTGCCCAGTTGTACTTCCCCTTATAACTAGGACAGCCATCCAATGTTTCTCGAGGGAATTATGCTCTTACGAGTTAAAAGCATACATTCCAGAGAACCTGCTGACTGACAGCTGTTCGACAGGTTCTGGTGTGTAGAGGTTGCTGTAGCCTGAGATCAAGATTTAGTACCTTCATAATCCGCACCAGCTGAGCAAACACTCGGGACAGCAGACGTCAATATAATCAATCAATCAATACTGATCTGCATTTAGGGCAGTCGCCCAGGTGGCAGATTCCCTATCTGTTGCTTTCCTAGCCTTTTCCTAAATGATTTCAAAGAAATTGGAAATTTATTGAACGTCTCCCTTGGTAAGTTATTCCAATCCCTAACTCCCCTTCCTATTTTACAACCAGCCGCTCTTTCCATGGCCAGCTCTATGTGGCTATGTTAAGAGCCAGTAAAAGAAATGACTCTTTGTCCTTTCTCCAGGTGACTGATCACTGATATAGCATACAAGTGGGGCCTCTGGAAACTAATTCACAGATTTGTTAAGAAATCTTATTTTGTTACCAGTGGTTTAAAAATCCTAGCGTACACGTTAACAGTGAGTACAAACTGAAGTCGGTGACAATGCTAACTGTCAGCCTCTCAACGACGGGTATATTCTGCTGGTCTACTATGAACGTAGGATATGAAGAAACATAATTTTCATAATTATTCACAAAGATATGTTATTTAGATATTCTTTTAAAAGACCAGTATTGGAAGTCTGAATATGTCCATTGCTCTTAAAACTTATAAATTAATATAATATGCTAAAAATACTCACCACAGGATAATTCTTGTTGAGATCAGAGACTGTCACCAATGTATAGTTCTTAGTAATTACACTATGTCTCCGTTCTGACTCTGATGGCTCCATCTTCAAGAGAAAGAATTATTAAGAAATGCTGAATGATATGGACACAGACTTGGAAAAGGAATGCAAGATAACAATAAATATATCTAAAGAATACCTTAATGGACTACAGTCAAATAAAGTCAGGTGATGCAAGATATTTGAGATTAGGAAATAAAGTCTTAAAGGAAATAGACGAATGTTGTTACTTAGGTAGAATAATCAATGATGGCAGAAGTAAAGAGAACAAAATATAGATTAGCACAAACAAAAAAAGCCTTTCTTAAGAGATAAGGCTTTTTTGCATATGATGTTACACTCTATAGAGTAAGAAATATCAATCAATCGTGAATGATCTGCATTACAGGATTGTGAGCAACATCAAAAAACCTCGACAATCATGTGAGATGGACAGTAGATAATGGTATGATGGTAAGTGGGATGAAAATTCAGGCTGCGAGTTTCATGAAGAGAAAAAGTCCTCTCAGTTTTAATTACTGAATTGAAAGGTCTTCATGGGGATGACTGGAAGTAGCTAGGTGTTAATATAAGGAAAGATCTTCATTGGGGTAATCACATAAATGGGACTGAAAATAAAGGTTACAGAAGATCTCTTTGTATGGTAATGAGGGTATTTAGAGGTCATAGTAAGGATGTCTGGCCAGTTAATCTGCTATGGTAATGGAGTAAACCGTACAGCCAGTGTCTCCACGCCGAGTGTTGGGCGGCGGTAAATAGCCTGACCCACTATAAGGACCAACTGCTAAGGGTGGTGGAGTCCTTATAGAAGGGAAATGGGTCCTCAGTGGAGGAAATGCCACTGAAACTCCATTTCAACTGTAGTGTTTGTACTCCAGAGGAGTGACTACCAAATGCGTCTGTTCTCCATGTTAGGAGCGGCCTACAGGTTTCGGCTGGCAGTAGATCTAAAATGCCTTTGGGAGTGGCGAACCCATTGTAATAAAATCCTATATGATGACAAGTGTACTGAAGCACTGGAAAATTCTAGGGCGTTCCCCACAAGCGACGTGCAGAATGCTAGAACATTCCCCACAAGTGACGTGCAATTCTTGTGATGCTTGGAGAAATGTGAGAAATGGGTGACCAGCAACAAAATACATCAGGATAGCTACCATCAATGTACTGACACTAACAGGGAATGTGGAAGAATTTGTAGATTTTATGGTTGACAAAGATATAGCACTGCTGGGAATCGGTGAGACCAAATGGAAAGGAAAAGGTGACAGGAAACTAAAGAAAGGATACACCTTATACAATAGTGGAGGAAAAGAAGCCAAAAATGGTCTAGGTCTCATAATTAGAAAAGACCTAAAGGAATACCTAGAATTGGTGGAAAACATAAATGACAGGTTGATTAAAGTCAGACTGAGACTAGAAACTGGTGTTACAGATAGAATTGAAGGGTATGCTCCACAAACAGGAAATACAGATACGGATCTAAAGGAATACCTTGAATATCTGGAAGGCCATATACAGGACAAACAAGTTGTGATCATAGGAGACATGAATGCCCAAGTATGTCAGCAAAAAAAAAAGAAGATGAAGAGATTATAGGTCCATTTGGATATGAGAAGAGAAACAAGGTTGGAGATATTTTGGTAGACTTTTGTAGAAGAAATGAGCTGATCATTGGTAACACACGGTTTCGGAAGAAAAAGTCAGAAAATAACAAGATATAGTTTGGATAACAAAATCAAAACTCTGATAGATTACATTTTGGTCCAGAAAGGTAAGAGGAATATGTTGGTAGATGTAACATCCCTCCCAAGTGAATCATTCGAAGGAAATCACAGAGTTGTGATAGCTAAGTTAAAGATGGGAAAGATACAAAGGATGACTGAGATTAGGCAGAGAAAGCTAAGAATGTAGAAATTGCAGGCGAAGGAAATAAATGAAGAGTTCCAGACACACATTAAAATAAGTAGGGTATAGCTCAGGAAGACATCAGAAGGGTTGAAGAAGAATGGGCATACTTTAAAACAGTCATGGTGGAGTCTGCAGGAAAGACCTGTGGAAGAGTACCAGGAAGGAAGAAAGTTCAAGAAATGCCCTGGTGGAATGACAGGCTAAAATATATAGTTAAAAGGAAGAAACAAGCTTGGAAAAGTTGGCTGAGAAACAGAACAACAGAATGCAAAACAGAACACAGGCACTGCAAGGACAAGTGCTCCAAGGTGATTCAAGAAGAGAAAAAGAAATACTGGCAAAAATTCACTGAATTTCTGCAAGAAGATACAACCGGAAGAAAAGAGATCTTATTCCAGTAGGTTAAAAAGAAGATAAACCCAGGTGAAAGTGCTAACTTCATTAAAAATCAGTAAATTTGATTTTAATATTATCTGTTGATTTAATGATTTTGGACTCAATAATAATCAAAATAATTTGTTTAGAAGGGATAGAGGTACTTGTATATGATGGTCACACTATGTTGAAGGCCCAGAGTGGGTTAAGCCCATTTTTGATTTTGGAAGTCGAGCGGGACAAAAATCCGGCATGAGATAAAATTGAGTCGTACTGATATTGATGATAAAATAGATGAATCCCGAGGCCTACATAGATGTTATATGCCAATTCCGGTGTTATGAGTGGCAGAAGAGTCCACACACCAAGGATTAATAAATAAAATGTTTGAAGAGTTCCAGTGAAACAAATGGACTTCAAATGAGGAGGAAAAAATAATTTAGCACTCGCAGGGACTGGATGGAGATTCCCAGCCACGAGGTGCCATGGGATTTGAGATTTGTCTTGGGAAACATGGTGTCCCTATAAATTAATAAGAGTACGAAATGAAGTAACGTTGTGATTCGAATACTGTTACTGTGTCCCGACAAATGTGAAATCGGATCTTGGATGTGCATATGGAAGTTAATATGTGTGACTAAATTATAAGGATTGAAAATTAAAATTTAAGAGGTAATAATAATATCCCAAGTGAATAGGGAAGTAACTGATCACTTAGTGCCCAAACAGGATCGGAAACGTGAAGGTTACGGATTAATAATAATAATGGTTAACTTAATTGCTGTGATACAATTGATAATAATTTATTATAGTAGGTCGAGTCGTAAGTCATGCCAACTATTTTTTTTCTCAGGAACAGGAGACAGCACGGAAAATCTAAGATATGCATTTTGAAACGTACGGTATGTACTTGCGTATGATGCCACTAGATGGTGTATGTAAACAACAGTGTGGGTCTAAGCATGCCCCCAAGTTCAGTGTGTGAGTGAGAGCGTCACAAAGTGGAAGGCAACAAGCAGGAGCAACGATCGTATATTAAAATAGCAGTTCTCTGTGGAAGAAATGCACGCCAATGCCATGACCTGTGTTCTGTCACTTTCCTATGAGAATCTCCTGAAGTCAGAATTTGTCTCCAGGCACTATGCATAAGTACATGCCCTATATTTCCAAATGCATATCTTAGATTTTCCGTGTTGTCTGCTGATCGCGAGAAAAAAATAGTTGCCACGACTTATGACTCTGCCCTCGTAGTAATAATAATAATAATATTAATAATAATAATAATAATAATAATAATAATAATAATAATAATAATTGTTACGGAGTTACCCGTGGAAGGCAGAGGTGAAAGAAGGTGCGGGCTGGAATGGGTCTAACTAGAAGGCCGAAAGATGAATTAAAATTTCAATAAAGGTTATATTTTCACAAATAGAAAAACTTTACAAATTGCACATAGAATTTAAACAAATAACAACAACTCAACCACTATCCACTAATCAGGTACAAGGTATAATTTACAAACGAAAGCCCGAGTTTTGGGGTCTTTACAAGTTCTGGGCTTCGAGCCCCAATTACACAATCCTTGAGCTACTAGCCCAACTTTACCAAGGTACACACTTGATCAAAGGGCAGAAAACCCCTTCATTCAAAGAGCATTAGCTCCAAAAATCATAGCGGGCCTTCTAGAGGCACTTTTATCACATCAGAAAGAGCTGACCCGCTCTCAATTTTTTCAAGCCTATTGAAGGCAATACCAGGCTTTTACACATGATTGCCATCAAGGCACAACTTACAATGAAACAGAGGTACCAAGTACCCAGCCTACTGGGCCTTAATAGAAAAATAATAGGTTAATTTAAATGGCCCTCAATGCAAAAAAGAATGGAGGCATGAATTAGCACTCCCAAATACACATTTTAAAACCTCAGAGGCACTAGGCCGATGACACAGCGGCTATTCCCAAACTAGGGAGGTGACTCGTATAAGAAAAATTTAAGACATTACAGGAAGGAAGAGTAGAAAATCAGTTACCAAAACGTAGTCACCTCAAGACCAAAATGAGGGGGAGCTCGAGAGGGTAAAGCACTCTCTATCCCCGATTTACAGTTAAAGTTACATGAAAATTTTACATCAAAATGGTAAAAGTTACATTTTTGGACAGATAGGTTACATCAAAAAGGTTTCGGACCTTCCCCGAGGATTAAACTGCTGAGCTAGCAAGAAAATAAAGATGTTAAATGGCCATTACCTTTTGAAGAGCTGCTGCCCGAAGGAAGAGGCGCTACCCGCCCTCTGCTACACTTCCATACACTAGGCTAGATGTTGTTCGAGTGGCAAAGAACCGTGAAAATCAGCAGTTTTTAAACCCTCAGAGTAAGTTCGAGACCTTTCATGAATAAAACAGCCACACCCACTACATTTTATTGGTCGGTTAAGGTTACTCATCAAAATCGAAGAAGAAAGACATGATTGGCTGAAAATTAATGACAGAAATAATTGATTGGCTAACTTCAAAACTGGCGGAAAGAAAGATTAACATTGCCAACCCACGAATGAAAGAACGAAATTTAGTAAAGAGAAAACTTATGAGTACAAAATTTCTTTAAAAAAGTTCCATAACTTCGCACCAGGGTGCATGATCATAGTTTTTTTGTCGTGACATCTAGAAGAGAATGTCCACACTTCTTGATCAATGGAAAACAAAAACAAATCGAAACACACACACAGTGACATCTTCTGAGAAACTTAAGAATTGATCCAGTTTTTAAAGTTCAGAGTTTCTCCTGTAGAGGAGGATTTATTGGCGCAAGTTTAAAATTGTGGCTTAGGGGTGTACCACCCGGTACAATAATAATAATAATAATAATAATAATAATAATAATAATAATAATAATAATAATTTAAGAAGAATAAGAATAAGAACTTATTATATTATTTCTGAGAATAATAATAATAATAATAATAATAATAATAATAATAATAATAATGGTGAAAAATGAAATTAATATATTAAGTAAATTACGATTAAGTGTTATGATAATGATTATCTCCACTGATAATAATAATAATAATAATAATAATAATAATAATAGAGGCAGTCGTCGTGTGTCGGGTTGGTCAGAAGTATACTTTGTACTCCAATTGGGAGTATACTTACAGTATGTGCGAATATTCCCACGAACGGCACGTCATAATTATGCGAGCAAATTTGAACCTTCCCATACGTTCTTGTCGTATTGACAAATGTAAATATCGATATAAGCTTTGAGTTGATGAGCTATTCCTGGCATGCGCGTGAATCTGGATATGTACGCTTGGGTCCATCTGTCCAATTAGTTTCTGTTTTAGATACAATAACATTTCCATGGTGGGGATCTGGCCTACCTGAATGTAAATACCCGGAGGTGATTCATCACAGGGAACGTGAAGGCGACGGTAATTCAAGTTAACCCTCGTGCTCACTTCTCCTAACAGGATTGTCAGTGGTGTCATAACCACTCATACGGATGTTGGTTTGATCCTCATGGATTAGCTGGTCAAACCCACATAATGTTATCTGCACCATCAGGGGTGTAACAAAGCAACCATGTATTCGTTTCAGGATTGAAACTGTAAGGTGTGAAAGTGTCATGAATTGAAATTTACCAGAGGAAATTAATAAATTGCTCTTTATTACAATTTCAAAAGGAATCGGTTACCATATCTTTTTATTGTAGTTAGTCAAGTATGCCCATGGAATTTAAGTTGTCACTTCCCAGTCCTATTGTGGAGTCCTTTAATTTGTGTCTATGATTGAGCCTTACCCTACCTTAATTTGCATGCCCTGTTCATCCCTGTGTTTATTTATGCGCCTATATTTATATTCTGATGTATATTGACAGCTATTAAAGAACCGGTCACCCCTGAGATTAATGCTAGCCTGGGACTCAGAGGGTGAGCAGGTGCAGTATGGGACCTTCAAGAGGATTACTTAATTTGAGAACTGGACAAAAATCCAAAGAAAAGCAGCTCGATTTCTTCTGGGTGATTTCCAACAAAAGAGTAGCGTTACAAAAATGTTATGAAGTTTGGGGTGGGAAGACATGGGCGTAAGGAGACAAGCTGCTCGACTAAGCGATATGTTAAAAGTAATAAATTTCATCTTGATCCGTGGTAGAATTATTGTATACATAACTAATTCCAACTTGTACGTTGCTGTATCCACAAAGACACACACAAAATGCTGTCAGTTGTATACACTATTTTATCACATATTTACGTCTTCTACGTACACACACTAATAAGCTGCCATCATAACAAAACACTACACGAAGAATTAGAAGAAGACTGCAACAGATGCATGTCAACTACCAACCCAACAAAACTAATTCACATACTTAACTTCAAACACTCAGTTAACATGACTTCCACACAAGTCTCGTTAAAACAACTCCACTCTACCATCAAGACTGTTTCTTTATGTAAGTTGCCTGGCCAGGCTTCTAGAAGAATATGACACAACATATTTCCTTGTAAATTTGAGAGTCTCCAATAGCCTAGTTACAATGTAAAGAATTTTCTACATACTTCTGGTCCCACATAGCATTGTTCTGGACTTAATATTACAGTGTGTTGCACAATGTTATATTGGAATATACATCATATACAGGTAATAATAAATTATATACTATTAATTACATGTTCTTACATTAAAAAACTCATATTAATATATACACAACAGATGTTTCATGACATGGTGCATTAACCTCACATAAAATATGATTGTGATTTATACCAAATAAAGTCCGGACATAACTACGTAAATAATAATAATGATGTAAATGGATATAAACACCTCATAGCCATACCTCACAAGTAATAATAATAATAATAATAATAATTGTTACGGAGTTTTCCGTGGTAGGTAGAGGTGAAAGAAGGTGCGGGTGTGAATAGGTCTCCAGTTACGAAAGCAAAATTAATTTAAAATTTAACAAGGTTATATTTTCTTTTCAAAAACAAAGAAATAACAAGCATGGCAGGTACAAAGTAGCAAATCAAAAAGGGTAGTTACAATATTTACAGGAATTGGGCTTCGCGCCCTGATTTTACACTGCTTGGGCAATCAGCTCAGTTTTACCCCAAACACGAGTTTTAACAGAGGGGCAGAAAACCCCATTCATACCTAGGAGCCCTTGCTCCAAATTACACGGAAAAGCCTCCACGAGGCATACAACACTCAATTTCCAAAAGAGCCACACGCTCTCAAAATTTAAGCCTCTCCCAGACCACACCAAACTCCACCTTCAAGTTGTCCTCACTGGACATAGACACAGGGGTAAAATACCCAACCTACTGAGGTCTATTAAATAAAAATGGGCAATTACATGACCTCTAAAATAACAATTTGAGAGGAGGCGATCTTGCACTCCTAATACACTTGTTTTTAAAAACCTAATCTGGCTCTAGGCCACAAATGCAAGGGCTAATCCCATACTACCGAGGTGACTTAGAAAAGAGCAATTTTTTTTTTACATTAACGAAGAATAGGTTGAGAAAATAAGTTCACCTCAAGACAATGTGAGTGGGAGCTCGAGAGGGTTAGCACTCTCTATCCCAATATGCAGCTTCAAAGAGAATAGAAGAAAAGATCGTTACATTTTAGGAAAAGGTTACATGGAGGAACGCTTCGCACCCGCCCCGAGAGTTAAACTGCTGAGCTAGCAAAGAAAGAATTTATTAATCGGCCATTACCTTATTGATGACCGCTGCCGAGGAAAGAGGCGCTTCCCGCCTCCTGCTATGTACTTTATACACTGAAAGATGGAACAGAAGTGGCCCGGAGACCCTAAAATCAGCAGTTTAAATACTCTCGCAGAAGGTTCTAGGCGTTAGGGGAATGAAAACACCCTCCCGCGATGATTTTATTGGTAGATCAATAAACCCCCTACACAATACTAAGAAGAAACACATAATTGGTGGAAAATTAATTCAAGAAATTCGGGATAGGCTAGATTTAAAACAAGGGGAAAGAAGGGGTTAATATTGCCAACTTAACCAAAGACTGAAAAAAATTTAGCAAAGAACAAACATTTGAAATAAAATTTTCTCCAACAAAATAGTTCTTTGACTCCGCACTAGGTTGCACTATTGTTGATCTTCAGTAGTGTCCTCTAGAAGAGAAAGTTCACACTTCTTACTTCAAGCGAAACAAAACCACATCAAAAATGACACAGTTCAAAAACTCAAAAGTTTCCACGTGGTGACATCTTCAGAGAAAGTAGAGAATTAATAGCGTAGATAAAGTTCAGACTTCCTCCAGCAGAGGAGTTTCAACTGGCGCACATTTTAAATTAGCGGAGTGGAAGTGTACCGCCCGGTACAGACCTCCCCCCCCAAAAGTTCCTCCCAGGGTGACACATGAAATTGTTTGAAAACAAGGTCCAAGTTTTGATGTAGATATGGAGATTAATTGCCAAAAAAATTTATAAGATTTTCTTAATTTGGTTTGATTTAGTTTCAAAATTTTGTTGTTGCAGATGAAGAATAGTTTTTAAGTTTGTAGAAGTAGAATTCTGAGGATAAACTTTTAATACTTAAAAGTGATGAAAAATTTTGCAACGTCCACCAAATATTGCTGTTGAATTCCCGAGTGTAGTCATTGCTTATCGTAACTGTCCATGTAGTTGAGGTTGATGAAGTTGGATGGCCAGACCGGCCGTTGCAGCTTGCGTCCAAAGGAGGCCGCTCGGACCCCTCAAGTACCCTGAGATACCGCTCGCCCGCACTATGAGGGGAGCAGAGGTGTAGAAGCACGCCGCGCCCGCGGTGAACATATACAGGCTGCGGGCAAGTAGCAGGTCGTGCGCCGCACATCAGCCTTGGCCGGGAGGAGAGCTCCGGCTCGCCGTGCACATGTCGTCCTCGCTGGGGCCGAGGGGGCCCTTCCTCAAACCCAGTTGCGGCACGGCGCCGCGCGGCTGCGGGGGCACTGAAACATTAAAGCTAGGCGGCAGAATTGTGTTGGACCATCATGTTTCTTTTGAGGGTACAGGCATGTAGCGAGATTGAGGGGCCAGCGGCGTGCAGATATCCATGGCATTTCATCTAAGCCAGCCACTGTGTGTAGTGGAGCAGGAGACGGGAGCGTGGTAATGGCCGTGGCAAGGACAGGATGGCAGTTTAACAAATCGGGGGAGGTTTCACAGAAATGCTTACATATAAAATAAAATAGAAGGAGCAGAATGCCTTAAGAGTGGAACTCAAAAAAAAATATAACCTTCATATTCCTATCAAATTATATGAAGCAAGTTGACACAAAATTTACACCGGTTTCACCTGGGACAGGTGAACCCTAAATATCCTCTCGGTGGCTGGATTGCTTACTAACAATGTAACCGGCGTAAGAAAATCGAGAATGATGCATGGCCCATGAAATCTGGGGGCAAGCTTGCCCGCGGGAACAAAATTCTTGACCATCACCTGGTCACCTACCTTCAAAGTGGTGGGTCTCCGTCCACGATCATACTTTTCCCTAACCTTTTCATGAGATACCTTAAGATTGGCTTTAGCCTTCTTC
Source organism: Anabrus simplex (assembly GCF_040414725.1). Classification (NCBI taxonomy): domain Eukaryota; kingdom Metazoa; phylum Arthropoda; class Insecta; order Orthoptera; family Tettigoniidae; genus Anabrus; species Anabrus simplex. Next base: position 431,522,030 of record NC_090268.1, on the reverse strand, counting down.
CAAAGATCTTTAATATTATCCGGATCTATTGTCTCGGGTAGAATGTCACTCAGAGACCAAAGGTTAGAGAGCGGCGTGTTGGGAACAAACTTGAACATCAAGGAAGCTGGAGTGAACTTATGAGATTCATGAACCGCCGAATTCAAAGCAAAAGCTAACCAATGCAGGGACGTGTCCCACCTGGAATGATCTTCATGATGATAGGCAATAAGTGCGGACCTGAGATTACGATTAACCCGTTCAGCCAGAGATGGTTGAGGGTAATAAGCAGAAGTAGTTACATGAGAGATGGATAAGTCAAAACAGAATTTACGAAATAAGTTAGATGTAAAAGCCTTAGCATTATCAGATACAATATATTGGCACGGACCAAAAGAAGCAAAAATAGAATTTAAGCAAGTAATGGTAGACTGAGCGGTAGCCAGCTTAGTCGGAAATAACCAAGAAAATCTGGTAAAACCATCTACACACACAAGGATGAACTTGTTGGCATTACCCTTTGACTGGGGGAATGGTCCTACATAATCAATATACAGGCGTTCCATGGGGCGCGACGCTTGCTGAGAAGACAAGAGGCCTACCTTGGTGGACATGGTCGGTTTACTAAGCAAACAGGATTTACAAGCCTTTACTAGTTCACGGATTTCACCGTCCATACCTTTCCAGATGAACATTTCACGAATCTTTTCACGAGTTTTAAAGATACCAAGATGCCCTCCTAATGGGGTCTCATGATAATACTTGAAGATCATAGGTACAAGAACCGCTGGAACAACAACTTTTATCATCTTATCATGCCTCGAAGGGCAACATAGAACACCATTCCTCAGAACATAAGGGACAACACGTTCCCCAGAAGAAAGGGTTTCCATTATCGGAGCCAGCGTCGGATCTTCACGTTGGTATTTCTCGATATCCCTAAAGAGCATGGGAGCATCTGTTAGGATGGCATTAACCTCAGATAGTATGGACTCGGAAGGTGATGAACTGTCGACCGGTTCGTGGGTCTCGACGTCGTTAGAAAACATACGGCTGAGTCCATCAGCAACAACATTTTCGGTACCTCTGATATGTCTAACATCAAACTGGAAGGCAGAAATACGGATGGCCCAGCGGGCTATACGACCAGTACGACGTGGCCTACCTAAGACCCAGCTTAAGGCTTGATTATCTGTCTCCAGGTCGAATTTGACATGTTCCAGATAGAGACGGAACTTCTCTAAGGTGAATAAGACTGCCAAACCTTCGAGCTCATAGATGGAATACTTGGCTTCTTGAGCCGACAATGTCCTAGACGCATAGGCAATGGGGCGCCTCCCTAGTTCAGTCTCTTGAAGAAGGACTGCAGCTACTGCTGACGACGATGCGTCGGTTTGGACAATGAATTTCTTCGAGAAATCAGGCATAGCAAGTACAGGGGCATTACAAAGAGCTAATTTAAGGTCTTCAAAAGCAGCTTGTTGAGAAGGTCCCCACTCGAATTTGATGCCTTTCCTACGAAGAAGGTTTAAGGGCGCTGCTCTATTAGCGAAGTTAGGAATAAACTTCCTGAAGAAATTCACCATACCAATGAACCTGGCGATACCTTTAATGTCCTTGGGAGGTTTAAAATCACGGATGGCCTGTGTTCTAGAATGATCGACTGCTACACCATCCGGTGACACAATATGCCCTAGGAAAGACATAGAGGGCTTAGCAAAGGCAACCTTGGACAACTTAACCGTTAACCCAGCCTTACGAAGGCGATCGAGAACTTCTCGCAGATGATCTAGATGTTCTTCAAAAGTCTCTGAAAATACGACGACATCGTCCAAGTAGTGATATAAGTACTCAAATTTGATGTCGGAGAAGACCCTATCTAGTAGCCTAGTGAGTACAGCTGCTCCCGTGGGGAGCCCGAAAGGCACGCGGTTGTATTCGTATAAATTCCAGTCCGTGGCAAACGCTGTAAGATGTTTAGACTCTTCGGCAAGGGGAATTTGATTATAGGCCTGATTCAAGTCCAAGATAGTAAAGAACTTGGACTTACGAAACCATGAAAAACAAGAATGAAGGTCGGGAAGGGGCACAGATTGTAACACCACCTTCCGATTGAGAGCCCTGTAATCAATGACAGGCCTGAAGCCTCCTTGGGGTTTCGGGACTAAAAAAATAGGCGAAGAATACGCTGACTTAGAGGGCCTAATAATACCGTCCTTCAACATCTGATCGATGATTTCTTTTAGAGCCTTCATTTTAGGTGGAGATAGCCTATAAGGTGGAAAACGGACAGGAATCGAATCCGTGACCTCAATTTTGTATTCAATGAGGTCAGTAACACCAAGAGTATCAGAGAACACCTCGGGAAACGACTGACACAATTTGCGAATACTATCAGCCTGCTCCTCAGGTAGATGTCTAAGGTCTAACAACATCTCATCCTGGGTAGGCGAAATAGAAGAACATGATGCAGAATTACACTTTAATAGAGGGATATTACAATTAGAGGCAAATTTGAAAGTGCAAGACCTACTCTGAAGATCGAGCACAAGACCAGTGTGAGAAATAAAGTCCGCTCCCAATATAATGGGGCAAGACAAATGCTTGGCCACAAACAATTTAACTTTCCATGTGAATTGAAAAATACGAATTTTGACATATAAGGAACCGAGAATTTCTAATGGAGAGGAATTAGCTGAAACGTATTGGATCGCCGACAAACAATAGTTAGGAAGCTTACAAACAGATTTCAATTTTGAATACCAATCAGCCGAAATAATAGAACAAACACTACCTGAATCTAAGAGAGCTGTTATAGGCTCGTTATTTAACTCAATTTTGAGGAAGGGGACCGGTGCGGGGGAATCCGCCGCAATCCTAAGACACTCTTTGGGACCTTCAAAAGATGAATTTGAAAATTGCTCGTTCCCTGAATTTACAACCTGTTTAGCCGGGGCTGAGTCTCGGGAAGATGGATTAGTCGACTCAGCCGAAGCCACTAGTCACTTTTTTTTATTGGCATAGGTGGAATTTTTACCAGAAGTTGAGCAGGAGGGGGTGCTATTCGAATTGGGACAATTCTTGGCGATATGTGAGAAAGCCCCACATTTAAAACAGCCTTGTGATGACCCGGCTCCATTCCTTGTCCCACTTGACTTGATCAGTGGACACTTGTTGCGCAGATGGTCAGGCGACCCGCAAGCATAACATTTACGGGGATTGACTGGTCGGCGAGGTGGAGGCCGAGTATTACTAAAGGAAGGCGGGGGTTCTTTCGCGACACGCAAAGAATCGGCGTATCTAACTCCTTCCGCTGAGACGGCCAATGCTTCAAGTTCAGAGAAAGTTTGCGGGCACGCCGCGAAACACAAATATGACCTGTAGGGTGGTGAAATCCCTTCTACAATAGCTTGTACAATCTGATCCTCAGGGAAATGAAGAGCAAACACCCTAGTATAAAACTTAATGTCCTGTATGAAATCAGCCAAGTTTTCATCCAAGCGTAGTACACGGTAATAGTACTTCTGAATAAGGGAGGACCTGGCCCTAGCCGGGATGAAGTTAGCTAGCAAATGGGCATGGAAATCCTCAATAGATGATTGCTCGGCAATGGCTCTTATGATTTTATCTGAGAGAATACCAATAGCATACGGATAGATAATTTGCAAAATTTGACATGGAGAAAGAGAAAACACAAGGGCATGATCCTGAAATTCAACTAGAAATCTTAAAAAAGAAATTACATCACTGGTGGTATTAACGGAAAACTTAGAGATACCTCGGAGCAACATTGCCAATGGATGAGGCAAGCTGCTAAACCCGGGTGACATAGTAGGTAAAGGTTTCAATGGCAAAGAAGTTAATTCAGAACGGATGTTACTCAATGATGCACGACGTTCAGATTCGTTGTCCAATGGGGCAGGGATAGTTTGAGCAGCAACGGTTATCCTATTAACTTCTCCCTTGGGAGGCGCTTCCTCACTACCTGCATTCACTGTGGTGGGTAGATCGCTTTTGGGAGGAACCTCCCCTGTTAACAATTGAGTGACCTTGCTAGATAATTCAGACATATTTTCAAGCAGCGTACTAGCTT